>NC_090059.1:11189872-11489872 GCF_038355195.1 Osmerus mordax | reverse complement strand
CATTAAGGTCTTTCTGACAATAGTCCTTGCTGGCTATCCCAGTGCTTACATACTTAATCTGCAGTTAAATGCTTTACCAATTAACTATACCACATTTTCATTCCATTCTCCCCTTTGCTCATATTTATCAACACTCTGAAACTTTATCTGAAACATTTAATATAGTATCAAAACAATACATTACAAATGAGTTACATCATTCCTATTGGGTCATGTACAGAAATCTTCCAGTCGTCGTAAGGTGGTGGTAAGGCTTGCAGAAGTGTCAATGTTGTATGAAGGTGGAGAGAGGTTTGAATGGAAGTACTTGGCTTCATGCTCTACTTTCCACAAAAAGAGTACAGCAGGTCAATCTGCTCAGCATACTCAAACCCAGGGCTATAACGAGAGGAAGATATTTAGTTTTTTTTCCTGAGATAGAGCCAACAGGCCTATATACACACACATACACTGTCTGTCTCTCACCGTCCGGGAGTCTCCAGGATCAGAGGGAGGTTGTCCAGTCGGGGCTCATTCATTATGTCTTGGAACGCTGAGATTCCAATCTGACCCCGTCCAATATCCTCGTGCCGATCCAGGTGACATCCCAGTTTACCTGTCAATGTGTATGTGCAGCTAAACAATGTGTATCCTAACCTCACTTGTGTTGCATTTTCAGCATTCAATTGGATACATTTGATAGATGTATTTGATGGGCTTGTCAGTCATCAATCATACAAGGAGTGAGCAGTGTTGGGTTCCCCATGTTGTAGTCCCACCTTTAGAGTCATTTAGATGGATGGCCCTGAGGTAGGAAAGTCCTACTGTTTGGTCAAACTCCTCCAGCATGGTCTTCACCCCTCTCTCTGCAGACAGATCATAACCTGGGGGGCAGACCATGGTCCCCTCACACATCATATAAACTGAAATTAACACACACTAAACAATATACTTTATAACATGTTTTGGCTATGTCCAGAGTAGTGCAATGCTGCCACCTACTGGAGTATGATGGAGACCAACCCTGTGTCTCAAATGGCATCCTACCATAGTGTGTCTATAGTTACATGGCCTGATACCAATGACATACTACATTGTTAACATTTCACAGCATCCTTTTCTGGCTATTTTGACCCACAACCCTCTGCACAGTAACGTAACAACCATCATGGCATTTTGTCTGCATTTCTATTCATGTCACAACAGTGAGTAGATGGTAGTGAGTAGTGAGTGAGTATGAAGTCCCTTTCAGCAGAGACTGACCTGCGGCAAAGGCGTGGCATGTGTCCAGACACACCCCCACTCTGGTCTGGTCACGCACCCTGTCAATGATGCTGCGAAGCTCACTGAATCTCCCCCCCACCGTGCTGCCCTGACCACTCATATTCTCTAGCACTGAGAGGGAGGGGGGTGGGGGTTGGAAAGACAGGTATGGGGTGAAGAAAAAAAGAGGGTAAACAATGTGATGAAAAACATAAACATGACAAGAAGACATCTATCATGGCGCAATTAAAACATCGCTAGATCAACATTAACCACTTCAGATAGTGAACGAATCATAAAGGGGCTCCAGTTTACCAGTGACTACTGCAGGGGCTTGCTGGTGAGCTTGGTTGATAGCCTGGGCGATCTTAACCACACACTGCTCTGTGGTGATGGCGCCCAGAGAGGAGCCTGGGTGGAAGTTGTACATGTTCAGGCCCAGGGCACAGCACCTCTGCAGCTCATCCACCAGCAGGGCCTGGCTCTTCTCAAACACATCTGGACACACAGAACAAAGAGAGAATCGAACCACATAGAAGCCAGAGGTCGAAGGGTTGGGAGCGGCACAGAATTCCAAGGCTGAAAATAACTATGGGAAATTGTGCTGAGAATAACTTATGGAAGGGTTAGGGCAGTATTTCTCAAACTGTTTTAAGTCAGTATGCCCATCCATTTTCATATTTGATCTTGTTTCTATGGCACTGAGCTTCTTATGTCCAGGAAACCCCTGCAATCACTTGGATCCCTCTGGGAGTTGTGCACCATTGAGAACCATTGGGTTAGGGTATGTGTTTGTGAATGATTTTATTTATGTGTGAATAAACCTTCTTTAGGGGATCCACAATTCATCAGGTAGGACCCATGTGGCAGTATGTGAGTGGGATCAAATCCCTCTCTGAGACACAGCTCCTGGAACTTGCCAGCTGCAGAAAGGTCCAGAGGGGGTCTTTTCCAGGACCTCTGGGAGCCCAGGAACAAGGCAAAACTACGACCGCCCATTGCAAGACTCTCCTCCACCGCCTTCCATATCCCACCTGAGGAGGAAGGGATGCAGAATTGTGTATAAAACACCCATGAATGTCATTCATGCTAGGGAAACTGAACTCTAGTAAACTTGCTATATTTTCAACAGTGGGGAGCAATTAATGAAGTACTACCATGCATTTCTCTCCTACCTGATATGGTGACATGAGCTCCTATGTATTTCTTACTTCCAAGTTCCCAACTTTTACGTTTCTTTGCACCTTTGTTAAAATGTTCTTCCACAGATTGCCCAGCATTAGGCTCATCTGTGTCATTCTCTTCAGCTGCCTTTCTTTTTCTGGATCCTCTCTTTGGACTCATGACCATTGGGTTGGGGTAGAAAAATGTACCGCTGCTTCTACACACAAACAACAAGGGTTACCCTAACCCAAAGACAACATAAATACCAATACCTATTTTATAATAGCTGAAAATATTGTCTGTAAATAAATTAAATATTCCAGATTTGATACGATAGTGTCCCTTTTTTTATACCCCCAACTCCGACTCTCCCAAATTCCTAGCTAGTCCTAGCTACTAGCACCCGACCACACTAGCTGGTTTGCAGCAGCAGCAGCAGCAGCAGCGCCAGCAGCAGACACTTCAAACAGAGCAGCAAAATGGCCGATCGTCAACCCAATGACTTTACAACGCTTCATAGACATTCTTCAGCACATTAGCTTACATTAGCATACTTCTTAAGAATCAGTAACTTTAGACGGTGTGTATTTAATTATCCACTCAGGCGTAGCATGTTCCTGTAGCCTCGAATGCCGGAAGAAGCAAATTATTCGCACTGAAGCACTTTACTAGCCGAGCTAGCTAGCTAGCTGACACGCTAGCTCCAATTCATATGTGATTCCTGAGGTGAGTAACTACTAGTAACGTTAGCTAGGCTGCAAAATTGCCACATCAAGCAGTTAAGCAAAGACAAGCAATCTAACTTGCCTAGTTATATATTTTCAATACGTCGTGTACAATTGCACGTAGCAATATGCATAGACTTGCTAGTTTACTTGCTAGGTAGCTGTATAACACTGGCTAGTAGCTAGTAGCAGACATTACTTCTCGTCCTGACTTCGTGTTGAATGCCTTCTGTCGATGTGTGTTGGCTAGCTAGCTAGTAAGTAATGCTAGCTGTAGCATGCTTCGCAGACTGTAGCACGCTGGTTAATAGCGTTATTTAATTTCTGGTTAAATAAAGACATGTGATTTGTTGCTATATATCCCATGGTGTGCTGCTAGATAATGATGGCTATCTAGCTAATCTGGGACCAAGAGGTACTGTCAATGGCAATTGTACTGTAATGTTAGAAACACCTATCTCAGGCTAGCTAGGCTGAGAAGATTACCTTGCCTCCCGCCGGTTTCCTTGTAAAGTTTAGCTACCTAATGAGCTAGCTATTTATCACGCGTAAAGTCGGCCAGCTGTATCACTAGAGATGTGCAAGGTTTATTGGAGAATCTGAGGTTTATTACAGTTAGGTCTAAGATACTTTCTAGCTTGTTAACTAGCTTTTAGATTGTCAAAGCATCAAATGTTTAGCTTACTATTTTGGCTGCTGGCTGCTTGAGCATAATATTGTGTGTGACGTTAGCTTAGGTAGAACTAGTTGCTATCTCAGAAAGTGCAGCTAAGCAACAGTCCAGTACTATTCAGGAAATGTGATTGGTCAGCTAGCTAGCTACGTTATCACAATTAGCTACAGTAAGACCATGAACTGTACCAAATATAAAACCGTTAGCTAACATTGACAATGCGCTTGTATGGGCGGAGGAACAAGACAGTGACATTGACGCTAGCTTCTAGCTCTAGTGAAATGTTGGCCTTTTTGTGTTTCTGCTGGCTAGCTAGCTGTTGGCCTATGCCAGCCTTTATAGTCTACCCACTGTATCGTTTTTTTCTGCCACAGACAACAAGATCATGAGAAGTATGATTGTAATGTGTTGAATCAATAGTTTCTGGAATGTGGACGGTCTGTCACCTGTCATAAGTCAGGCGTTGGCAGACAGATTTCACTCGAAATCTTGCACCTGGGTTCAAAGCATTCACCTTATTTGTCTTCTGTTGATTGTAGGCTACCGCCTACAGGCATTATCCTTAGTTCAATAAATACTCTTCAAAATGACTGCTTTGATAAGTAATGGTGGTTTATGCTATATTGTAATGGGTCTTTGCTCTGTATCAGAACAACAGTTCTGACCATGAATGTCACCACATTCAGGCTAAAAACGAGGTCAAGTCCAAATGCCTAATCACACCAGCTAAGGAAGGATAACTTGGAAGCTAAGCATGACCTGCAATCATCATGAGGTTTAGCCCTGTGATTTGATGGTTAATTCATTAGCAAAGTGCACATGCAATTCAGTATGCATAAATGTAATGGTGAGAACCATGTATGTGTTGCTGTGTGTTCTTAATGGTTATTTTCCCTGTATGGTAACAGAGAGAAGTTTCAGGAAAGGGAACAATAGTTCATGGAAGACAAGAAAAGGAAAAAAGAAGACAAACGGAAAAGGGAAACCTCTCAGAAGGTAAGGAGAAGAACACTTCTTTCTCCATTCCCTTATTTTAGAGTTGGGATTAGTGCTAAATTAAAAGCAGCGAGATAATGCTTTTGGGTCCTGGTGCCACTTGTAAACAACACCAGCAATACAGTCTCTGTAGGTTTATGTCACAATATTGGTTTTGACTTGGCAGCTCCCTAACTGGCATGCTGTCAACCGATTACCTTTTTTTCTCTTTCAGGTTGCAGAGCAAAAAAACAAAGGTATGCTGTTTCTCATTCTGTTTAGGTGTCTGCTATCTGGTAGTTTAACTGGTTTCTAGGTTCAGAGCTCTTTCTGCCTACTTACCACTGTTTCTGTTACTATTTGTTAGTTTTTGTACTTAGTCAATCTTTCCCCCAAATCTTGTCCCTCTGCTACCCTTTGGCATCTTTTATCTCATCAATGTCTCTGACGTCTGTCTTCTCTTCTACCAATGCTAGAATTTGCCAAGCCCTTGTCTGGCCAGTCTTCTGCCACTCTGCCCAGCAGCAGCTCTGCATCCTCCAGCCCTGGACCCCCCTCCTCGGCCTCCCCCTCCCCTGCCACCGCCACCTCTCAAGGAGGAGGGAACAATGCCAAGCGGGTGGCGGTGGCCAACGGACAGCCCCTTACCAGCCAAGGCCCTGGTGCCCCCCAGCCCCCCCAGCAGCAGCGCTACATGCCCCGTGAAGTGCCCCCTCGATTCCGCTGCCAGCAGGACCAAAAAGTGCTACTGAAGAGGGGCCAGCCCCCGCTGTCCTCCATGCTCCTTGGGGGTGGCACTGCTGGAGGGGGTGCAGGGGGTGATGGGGGGCCCAATGCAAACATGGCTGCCACCTCAGGTCAGCGTCAGACCATGACAAAAACATTTAGAAACCATGTCATATTTAAAAACCATGTATCTGAGTATATTGACCTTTTCCCCCCTCTTTTACCTGTCCCCTTGTAGATTCCACTCCAGGCTATGTGGGTCCAGGCTCCTCTTCACTGCCCCTCACCTCATCATCAATCGCTGCTGCTTCTACAACTACTTCAAATTATGCAAATTCCACGTGGGGGGTCGGCTCTGGTAGTCACGCCTCCTCTCATGGCAGGGAGAAAGTGATTGTGGATGGCTCTGACCTGGAGGAGTGGCCTAGCATTGCCGGGGGTGACGGAGGCGGGGCTTCTTCTAGAGGGGGCGGGGGCTCGTCAGCAACTGGGGAGGGCTGTGGGTTAGCCAATAGCAGCAGTATTGCCTCCAGTGGCGACCAATCATCCCTTACTTCCGCCTTCCCTTTACCCAATGAATGTATGCAGTCGGGCAGTGTTGTGTGGGGTTCTGCCTCTCAGCAGGGTCCTACAGGTGGGGTCGTGGCCGTTGTAGCTGGGTCAATGTTGCCTCCCTCCCTTTCCAAAGCCCCTGCTCTTATAGGGAACCAGGATGGCTTCCTTGGTGGCAGCGGAGGAGGGACCACTGGTGCCAACTTCAACCCAAATGCCAACCCTTCAGCCTGGCCTGCTCTGGTGCAGCAGGATGGAACTCCAGGGGCAGCTTCCTCCGACAGTGGCCCAGCCACTCTGCATGGTCCTGGGCCCGGGGGGGCCGGGGTTCTGCCTGCCAACAGTCCCCTCCTCCAGAACCCACCTCTATCTGTGAATCAATCAAATGCTCATCAGCACCAACTACTTCACCAAATGCAATCCAGAGACAGAGAGCACTCAGCAGCCATGATGACAGGAGGAGGGGCGGATTGGGGGGGAGGAAAAGGAGTGACTTCGCTAGATACTGGAGCGGGACCAAAAACGGTGATGGGGGAGGGGGGAGGGACAGACTGTGGGGGAGGTAATGGAGGAGACAAACTCCTTCCCCAAACCTCCCAGACCTCCTCATCCTCTTCTTGGGGAACTCAGCCTTACCCAGCTGCTAACTCCAAAACGGGTGCCTCTAGGACTGATGATTGGGAGGGAGCAGGACGAGGAGCTGCTGAGGGTGGGGGGGATGGAACCTCTGGGTGGGGAGGGTACACAGGCCAGGGGGGTAGTACAAAATGGGGCGCTGGAAGTGGGGGCAATGAACCACCCGCGGTATCTCAGGGAGGGTGGGGAGGAGGAGGGGAATGGGGGGGTAGTGGGGGAAGTGGGGGTGGAGGGTGCAATCCAGTAGCGGAGGCAGGTGAAGGAGGTGGCTGCAGCAGTAACAGCAGCAGCAGTGGGGTAAGCAACCCCACTCCCTCCTCCACAACCTCCACAACTACAACAAAGGCTTGGGACAATCAGAAGAGGGAGGTAGGGGGGGAGGAGACAGCGGAGTGGGGGGGCGGCCAGGGTGGTGGCCGGGGAGGTGGGGGAGGTACATCATCATCCAGCGGAGGAGGGAACTCCAGACCCCAGCGCTTCCAGCACCATGCAGGAGCCAATGCTGAGGAGGCCTTACAGAACCTTCTGAGTAGACCCGACCTGGACCCCCGCGTCCTCTCCAACACTGGCTGGGGTCAGACCCAGATCAAGCAGAATGTGGCTTGGGACTTTGAAGCTCCAGGAGGAGGAAGTGGTTCATCCTCTCAATCAAAAAACATACAGTCACCCTCTATGGCTCCTCAGTACTCTGGTGCTGCTACTGAATCTCTGGGTGGAGCGTCCTCCTTTGCAGGCCCAGGGCAGGCCTCCAACCCAGGAGTACCTCCCCCGGCTGCCTCGTCTAAGGAGGGCTGGGAGAGCAGCAGCACCAGCAGCAGCTCCGGAGCCTCTTTGCCAAGCAGAGGACATCCGTCCTCAGGCCCCAATGCCAGAAACCTGGGCATCTCACAACCTGGAGCTCTGTCCACTGGTGCAGGAATGGGAGGACCAGGTATTGGACCAGGACAAGGGAAGACCTCAGGTGGCTGGGGAGGAATGGGTCCCAGTGAGGGACAGGGAAAAGGCTGGGGGAACGAAGAAGGGTGGGGTGAGTTTAGACAACAGCCGGCAGGAGCAGGTGGTGGAGGAGGCTGGGGAGGTAATCAGGAGGAGAAAGGGAAAGTAGGATGGAAAGAGATGGGGAGAGATGGGGGGTGGGGTAGCCGTGGGGGTGGGGAGGACCGGGGAAAGCGAGAGCCCAAATCAAACAGTGGAGGAGGAGGATGGGGGGATGAGACAAGAGGGGGAAGAGGAAACCCAGGTGGAGACTCTGAGGTCGGCACTTGGGGTAGCTGGGAGGAAGGAGCACCGAGGAGATCCTGGGGCGGTGATGGTAATGGAGGAGGAGGAGACAAACCGCATCAAGGTTGGGGAGGAGGAGGAGCTGGTGGAAAGATGCACCCGTCACAGATGTCAAACACCCAGACAACCTCGATCAAAGGCCCTCAGGCACCACCTCAGCTACAATCACAGCCCCAGCCTCCCCCGCAGGACCAAGGGGCTTTGCAAGGAGGTTGGGGTGGTCGCCAACCACCTCCCCCAGCCCAGAACCAGAACCAAAGCTCAGGCTGGACCACGGGACCCATTCCCAGTGGTCCTGGAGGAGGAGCAGCAGAACCCAGTGGCTGGGAGGAGCCTAGCCCTCAGACAATTAGTAGGAAGATGGAGATCGATGACGGGACCTCAGCGTGGGGAGACCCCAACCACTACAACTTCAAGCCTGTCAACCTGTGGGACAAGAGCAGCGGCGATGGTAGTGCCCACTCTGGCAAGCGGCCCCCTGTGCATGGCCAGGGACAGCCTCCACAGCAGCAGGGGCCTCCAGTGATGCAGCAGTCTGGGAGGCAGCCTTCGGTAGTCGGGGGAGGCAGGGATGTCAACCCTGGACATGGAACTGGACCTGGTAAAGCTCCTGGGATGGGTTAGACAATATGTATTTCTTCAATAATATATGACGTTAAAGGACCAAATACAAATGGTTGTTACTTTCTGTACACCCACAGTAAATCCCTTTCTTACAATCCTCTCCCTTCCCTGTTTCTCCAGCTCAGTCAGGGTGGGGTGGGGGCTCCCCCTCCAGTCCATCAGTAGATGACAGTACAGCGGCCTGGGGCAAGCCCAGCGACACCCCCACATTCTGGGGCGACCCTGCAGAGGCTGGGAAGTCCTCT
Source organism: Osmerus mordax (assembly GCF_038355195.1). Lineage (NCBI taxonomy): Eukaryota > Metazoa > Chordata > Actinopteri > Osmeriformes > Osmeridae > Osmerus > Osmerus mordax. The sequence goes on along the minus strand of NC_090059.1, from coordinate 11,481,029 downwards.
GGCTGGGGGAACCCCTCTCCCAACCCCATCAAACCTGGTGAGCCAGAGTTAGAACTTTGATTGTGACAGGGTTACATATGTCTATAGGGAAGTTTGTCTGTACAAGGCACAGTGATGTAGAGCTGACGGACTGCCTGCTCGTCTCTCCTCAGCAGGTTCCAAGTCTATGCAAGATGGCGGCTGGGGCGAGGGGGATGGGTCTGTGGTGGCGTCGCGTCACTCCAGCTGCGAGGAGGAGGAGGAGGGAGCAGGAAGTGTGTGGAGCAGCGCTGGGTCACAGGGCAGTAGTTCCTCCTACAACAGTGGGGGCTGGGGCCAGGGCCATGGAGGAGGCAAGAAGACCTGCAGCAAGGTAGCTCGTTGGGCTTAGATAGGATCTTTAGGGAAGATCTCTTATCCTCTCATGTGGATTTGAACCGTAAGCTTGTACGAATGTCTGAAGGTTGTGCCCTGTGTCTACCTGCGTATGTCTTCCTCAGGGTCCTCTAAAGTCAGGAGACTCCTGGATGAACCCCATGACCAGACAGTTCTCTAACATGGGGCTCCTCGTAAGTCAAGGTCTACCTAACGTCTTAGAGTAGATACTGCTACAACAGACACTATATTATGGGGATTTATGTAGTCGGAGGTAACTTGATGTGTATGACTGCAGTAGTCGTTGTGCTGGTGGCGATGAGGATGATGAAATGATCTGCATCCTTGCTGGTTCTCAGGGAGATGAGCCCAGCGGTCGACCCCTAGATCTGGCCCCAGGCCCTCAGGATAAGAAGATGGATGGAGAGAAGCGAGGGATGGGGCTGAATGACTACAATGGGGAGATGAGGAAAGGAGGTAGGGGAGGAGGAGGAGGAATGGTCTTCCGTTCTCCTGGTTCCAAAGACATGGGGGCTGGAGACCCTGGGCCTTACTATGACAAGGTAAAGCACACGTATGCAATACTGCTGATGGTAGTTTTCTAGCTGACTCCCTCTTGTCTCGTTAACTCTCTTTTCTCTATTCTTTTTGTCTTTTGCATATTTCTTTTCTTTTTCCTTTCTTGACTCCCCCTCCCAAAATTGGGCAACTCCCATTGGGTGTCGCTGCATTCCGCAGACCTTGCCTTTCACCAATCAGGATGGGTGCCTTGTGGAGGAGGGGCCTTGCTCTCCCTACTCTCCACCCACTGTCTGCAAGCCCTACCCCCTCTACAGCCACACTATCCCCCCTAGACAAGTAAGGTCACGTCCCCTCATATCACAATAGCCTCCTCTAAACAGGAAGTTGGATGTTAAATTGAAAAGCATCCCAAAACATCCCCCCTCCTCCATTTGCCCTCATCCTCCGTCTGTTTATTATATGTGATCTTTTTGTTTATGTGAGTGATCCTGCCATTTCTAACTTTTCACTTTCTTCTTGTTTGCAATAATCGCTCTGGTAACTGGTTATTTCAATGTCACATGTTTCATCAAAGTCACAAAGCAGATGAAGCTAGTGTGCAGTAAACAAGACATGGGCACAGGTCACATGTTAATGTTAAGAGGCCTTGTAAAACACAGGGTTATATCACCTCATGACCCGCTTAGCAAATATAGGTCAGGAGAATAAGTGTTGTTGGCCAAATAATAAATCATAAGTCTTCTATAACTCACTGCCCCCTCACACTCTGTCTGTCACAGGGTGGTCATCACATGTATGGTGGTGGAGGTGGGATGGGCCAGTCCAGACACCAGCCCGGTGTGCCACCTATAAACTCGTCCCCAGGAATACGGGCTCAAGTACCTCAACAGTTCCTGTCACCTCAGGTAACTCAAGCCATATTTGATGTACAGAATGTGTGTCATATCAGATCCCCAAGCCCTACATGCTCTGGCAATGAACTCTTTCAACCTCCAAACCATTGGTGCATACAGCATGTTGTTTAACAGAAAATGTATTTCTTTTTGGCAAAACTGTTCATATGCTATAGATGATTTATAGACCATTACAATAAGACTTGACTGTTATCAGCCCTTTGTGGTCCCCTCTATTGATCCTGTCTTCAATGGCAGTTCTGTGAAAGGCTAGTGGTTTCCCAGGATGGGAGCTCTCAGACCACTTGTTAACCCCAGCTAACAAGCACACACAGTGTGGATACTATAGAAAGATCAATAAAGGGAGAGAAAAAGATCCGAGAAGGAGATGTGGCTTGTCATGGTGTGTTGCACATGCTCAATGCAGAATATTCAATCCTTGCTGTTCCCATGGTGACTCTTGTGTTTCCCATGTTCCAGGTGCCAGGTTCCGTCCTGAAGCAGATGCCCCCTCCCAGCGGCAGCATGGGGGGTGTCGGAGGTGTCGGAGGCGTGGGTGGTGTTGGAGGGGGGGTCTTCCCCCCCCAGCTGTCACCCCAGCACATCGCCATGCTCAGCAGTATCTACCCCCCTCAGCTACAGTTCCAGCTGGTGAGTTGAAACCAACCCGACCTGCCAGCTACTCGTGTGCTAGCTTACCGTACCAGATCTTTAAATCATCTATAAGCTTCCATCCCCTTTTGTAGTATCCAGTTATAAACAGGCTTGACTGATCCCCCTCCTCTCTCCCAGGCCTGTCAGCTCCTCCTCCAGCAGCAGCAGCCTCAGCAGCAGCAGCTTTTGCAGAACCAGAGGAAGTTCCCCCAGAACATGCGCCAGCAGGCCGACCCTCAGCAGGTACCCAGACCACACGTGTGTGCACACGCTCTTCATCTAGAAGGTGCATGGGTATGGGCATCACATACAGACGACGTGTCTTCATCTGTCCCTCCTCCTTCCTCCTCCCCCCCCTCCTCCTTCCTTCTCCTCCTTCCTCCTCCTCCCCCATCCTTCCTCCTCCTCTTCCTCAGTTGGCCAGGATCATGGCCGTGCTCCAGCAACAGAGGCAGCAGCAGGCCGGGGGGGCTGGAGCGGGGGGGAAACTCTCCCCCTCCCACCTGGGAGGCGGGGGCCTCAAACTCCCTGACTCCCTGGTCCATCCCGGCCTGGGGGGCTCTGGGGCAGACCTGCAGCAGAGGACACACGGGGGCTACTCGGGTGAGGAATCCCCAATCCGTTCACAAAGTATACACGCTGTTGTTTTGTTGCTTTTGCTTGTGCCATGGTGAGGCTTGACATGTCTTAACCCTGTCTTCTCTGCGCCTCTCAGGGTATGGCTCGGGGATGAGCCTGTCTGGTCTGGAGCTGGGGGGGTCGGCGGTTGGGGGGCCAGGGGGCATGAAGGACATGGGGGGGCAGCAGTCCCGCTTCAAGTGGATGATGGAGGGCCACTCCCCCATCCCCTCCCCCCCAGAGAGCACCCTCCACAAAAATGGTAACGCTCAACTCTCAAACCTTCCACGACATTAGAAAAAGATCTCCTGTCATTAGATTGGCTCAGAACTTCTCAACCCTTCCTTCCTCCCCATATAATATGTGTATCCTTCTCTTTTTCCCCCCTCCTATTTTGTATCCCTTCTTCACTCTTTTACTTCACCTCATTCATTTTCTCATTTTTGTCTCAATTCCACCCCTTTTCGTCCAGGTCCTATCCCTCCTATGAAGATGCGGGGGGGTTCACCATATGCCCAGTACGACATGATGGGGGGGGACGGCCTGCCCCCACAGGGGGACCACTGGCACCGCACCCCCGGGAACAAGATGAGCTCCAAACCCAGCACCTCCAGCTGGCCCCCGGGTGAGTGAGGGACCTGTCTTGCCTTCCAGAGAAACGGCCCCAAACACTGAGTTTCCTTGTGGAAGGCTGTTAGGAAATCACCTGTCGTTTTGGGGGTTTGGCGTTTCCAACATTGAGACGCAAGTGTCTTATTTAGGTGATCCTTGTGTCATGTATCAGAACACATGTCCCTTGGAAGAGACTGCTGTAGAGGTCTAGATTGTGATGGGGGTTCTGTGTTTGTAGTTGATTCAGGGTTGTGATGTGTCGACAAGCAGATTTGTTGACAAGCAGTCGTCCTGTCTCTCCCTTTGACGTCAGAGTTCCAACCAGGCGTGCCCTGGAAGGGAATCCCCAGCGTCGACCCGGAGTCTGACCCCTACATGACCCCAGGGAGCATGATGGGAAACTCTGGACCGTGTAGCCTCAATGACAGCGAGCACCAGCTGCTAAGAGACAACACTGGTAGGGACACACGCTAAATAATTCCATGTGATTGTTTGGAAATGTGCATTTGAGAATATAGTTTGATTGTGTGTGTGTCTGTAGATTCCACCCCACCCCTCAACACCTTGCTGCCTTCACATGGTGCCTGGCCTTACAGTGCCTCAGACAGCCCCATTACCAACGCACACAACTCAGGTAACCCTCCTCCTGACTCTCTCTCCTTCCCTCTCTTTGGGTTTGTTTTTTTTGTTTTACCAACTCTGTGAGTGTTATTAGACCAGCAGCGTGTGGGGTTCCACCCAGTATATTGTTCTCATTCCCTGTTTCCTCTTCATCAGCAAAGTACACAGAGTATAAGACCAGCTGGCCTCCTGAGCCTATTGGACACAACAAGATGTGGAAGGCCAATCGCAACAGCCACATGTCTCAACTGCCCCGCCCTCCCCCAGGACTCGCCAATCAGAAGCAGCCGTCGCCGTCACCCTGGTCGGGCGGAGCCCCACGATCGGCTACAGCGAGAGGCTGGGGTGGCGCCGGCGGGAGCCAGGAAACACGATATGGACCTGGTAATGTCACAACCTGGTGCTGTGTTGAAACTGATGTCCATTACATTGTACTGACCTGTCTGGCAGACCCGAGTCATGCATAGGCCAAATACGAAGGGTTTCAGATGACTGGATTCAAAGTAGTGACAATATGTTGTGGACCTGTTCCCTGCTGTCCCTGTACTGAGGGCAGCTGGATTATTGGACCAGGCCATCTGCTCTCCAACATGTAGCAGACCTGAATGTTCGGTACCTGAGATAGGAAGCCTGTCTGGTTCTGTGGCCCTGGTTACCACATCCTCAGTGTGCCAGGACACAGAGGCCATTCATGCAGGAGCCTGGTGAGCTGCCAGGCAGAGAGCAGACAGCATTCCTCTGCTGTGGGACTGGAGAGGCTGCCGTTCAGCACACAGCCGGGTCACTCTGGGGGCACAGTCCTGAGCCTGGTTCTGGATTATATGTGTGTGTGTGTTTGTTTCTGCAGGCGCTGCTTGGAGCGACGGGGGGACCTCTAGAGGAAGCTGTTGGCTGGTGCTCAGCAATCTCACTCCACAGGTACACAAGTGCGCATGCACACACCACACACACACACACACGGCTGATCACTACATGACTGACACCTGTCTCTTTAGATCGACGGCTCGACCCTGAGGACCATCTGTATGCAGCACGGTCCCCTCCTGACCTTTCACCTCGGCCTGACCCAGGGCAGTGCTCTGATTCGCTACAGCTCCAGGCAGGAAGCAGCCAAAGCCCAGAGTGCACTACACATGTGAGACCCAACCCTTACCATGGCTCGTCATCCCCCCCCCCCATCTGAATACACAAATACCTACATATGAAAAATAGGACCCAGATTCAACCCCTATTTGTAATTATTATCTCTTTCTTTCTCCCTCCGCCTCTACCTCCAGGTGTGTGCTAGGCAACACCACCATCTTAGCGGAGTTTGTGAGCGAGGAGGAAGTGGCTCGCTATTTTGCACATTCCCAGGCAGTAGGAGGAGGAACAGCAGGAGGAGGTGTGGCCGGAGCCCCAGGGGGAGCTGGGGGCCAGGGAGTCCCTGGGACGGGGCCTGCTATGGGGGCCAACAGCAGCAGAGGGGGTAACCTCCCTGGAGGGGAGAGAGACCGCGACAGACCCCGAGGTGTAGGAGAAGGGGGCTCGGCTCCCGGAGGGAACGGCAACGGTGGAGGAGGCATGTCAGGCACCTCCGGCTCAGGCTGGCAGAGTCTGGACGGCACGGCTGGCTCTCCAGAGCCCAGCTCCAGCCAGGGGCAGGGCCTGGGGGTGTTTGCCCAGTGGAGCAGTAATGGGGCTGAGGGAGCTGGGGTGGGAGTTGGGGCTGGGGGGGTGGAGACCGGGAGGCAAGGTCTGTGGGGAGGGATGGGGGGCGGGGGGTACCCAGGTAGCAGTTTGTGGGGGTCCACTGGCCTGGATGAGAGACACCAAATGGGTAGTCCTGCTGCTCTCTTGCCTGGAGACCTGCTGGGAGGAGGGACTGACTGATGCACTTGTGCGCACACACACAAACATACATACACAGACACACAAATACACATAGGATCAGAATATACTGGTCACTACCATTCACCAATGGCACAAACACACACCTGCCTGCAAACATGCTTACAATCACTTAAACTTATAAACATACAATCACACCTTGTACCCTTAAATGAAGACTTGAAATCCATTGGACTTACTTAACTGGATCTCTCCCACTCCTTCAACCTGGAGAGTAAACCAGTCTTACACACAACTTATACACTCGTTCTGAGGTCAGTATCTCTCATGCTCACCTGGGAAACCCAACGTTAATATGGTCCTGTGTGGTGTGGAACAACCAACACACGCCTACATAGCAGAGCACACACTTCTATAGAACCTTTCAAACACCTACAGACCACAACGCGCCCTCACAGAACAGGATAGTACATTTGACCATACAGGGCCAAACAGAACTTAATCTAACCAGTCAGAAACCTACTCAGAACCAAACACACACTTCTAACATAACACAGACCTCTACCAGACAGTGAACTACTTGCAGAACTCTCATTTAGTATACATAATTGTCATCAAGTATACAGAACTCTAATTTCTACAGGTGGACAGATGACAAACACACAGGTCAACTTGTCATGTGACCACGTCACTGGACCCATCCACCCCAAGTCACAGGCCAACCTACTGGCTAACCAATCAACCCCTAGTGAAAATCACAAACGTCCTTCACATCCTCCAGTTTCACACTGCTGAATTGTATCCTCTTGTGTGTCCAGCTTTTCGGTTTTGAAGAAGGAAAAAAAACGTTTGTGCGACTGTGGGATCCCGAAATATCCTTCTATTTAGTTTTCCTTGAAATGCTGACCTTATGTATTTTTTTCATATTCAATCAAGTTCCTTATTGTATCATTGTCAAGATGATGATGATGATGATGATGATGATGATGGTAATGACTTATATTTACTACTAGCTGTGCTCCGTGTGCATGACAGTGACAGTAGGATGTATGGAGAAGGAGATCACAATGATGTCTTGAGTGTTTGTGTTGCAATCGTGGTGAATGTTTTGGTCCATGAGAGATTCATGAGTAACACGTACATGTGTGAGAGTGATGTATGTGTGCGCGTGCACATATATCCAAATGCTTATCTGTCCAAGTCAGGGAGGTGAATACTTGTTCATTTGACCGCTTCTTTCAGGTGAGTGTGTATGTGTGCTTGTGTGTCAAGTGAGAGGGATATTTTGTTTCAACGGAACGTTAATGAACATTGGCACTAATGCATATTTCTCTTAAGTTGTTGTTTTTAGCAGCATTCTTTTGTTTTGTATTTTTGTCTACATTGCAATAAGAAATAACTTTTTTTTTTTAAGAGAAGCAACCAACTTATGGCATTTGTATGATATGATGCCAAAACCTACTACCACACCAAGCTCAGCTGGAGAAGTGTTTTACAGGCACGTTAAAAGTTACCAATTGTTGTTTCGTTTCTTTGTTTGTGTATACATTTAAATTAAGGCGGTATATCACTCCTGTTCAGGTTATTTTTGTTTGTTATCAGATGATATGGAGAGAGAATGATTTAAAGCAGAAAAGAACAAGACAATAAAGGTTGAATTAAACGTGTGGTTGTAGTTTTTGTGGTGCGTTGACATGTACGAGCTCCCCAGAAAATCTCCTGATGCTAAAACAATTACATACGTATACCTAAACCTAACAGGTTAATTGTAAAGGATTAGATTTACAAAACAGGTCGCAAGGGAATTTCATATAACAGCAGTATACTTCAACTGTTGTGAGGGTCTTAAAATGCAATGCATCAGACAAGGATTGTTGAGGCCTATGCTATGCATCAAACTAACCCCCAAGTTGCTAGTGCGGAGCAAAAAGCAGCGCTCGCTTGCATGTTACTACAGGCTTCAAATCAAATAAGTATCCAGTGTACAATAAATGGACGAACAATTCAAACCACCTCTTTACACTCCAAGGATAGGATCACAGCGCAGACACGATAACGACATCATTTAACCACAACTCTCAGTGGCCTATATCATTCCATCACCGCAGCTGCGCGTTGTCTTTAAGGCAATCCGGGCACTTCGATCGTATGTGGATGACATCATTGATATTGTCAATGGTGTAGCAGAGACGGGAGAGAGGGAGATTTCTGAGTATTTCTCCAGAAAAAAATAATTCGCAGTGCAGCAGACTTTGCAGCAAGAGTGGCTTTTTATTAGGGTCAACTGGAGATAGAGTGATGAGCCGTCAAAAGCCGCGTCCGTCTTTCGCTGTCCATGGTCCTGTTTGAGTAGCGACGACCCCTTTCAACATCACCGTAGCCGCGTCCCCGAGGATCTTGGCATTATCGGGTGAGGAGGGAATTGTGTGTCTGAGATGGGGGTCGTATAGGTTTGGTGTTTGCAGCTGACTGGGGAAGGAATTAAATAGATTCTGAATGGGGCAGTCATAAATTCTCCTAAGGGTCCCGACTCAGGGGTGCGGTTACTCTGCAAATTCTGACAACAGACAAGCAGCTTGATCGTCATAATCTTTGTATTTTTTTTTCTTCATTAGCTTACATAGGTTATATTTCGTAACCTGCCATTTTCTCGATCAGACATAACCTTTCTGCCCCAAAGCTCTTCTATGAAAGGTGACGTTGTGCCTGGCATGATAATCAAACCTGGCAACAATAGTGGGACTCGATTTTATAACAGCAGCCAGAATCCTGAAGTAGGCTGTGTGACCTAGCCTGGACGGCCAGTCACGAGCTCTGTCCTAATCATGACAATACATATGGGTTTAGAAACACTGGTAGGCCTATTATACACTCATTAGCATTCAAGTGTATATTCACACAGGACAGTTCCATATAGCTCCATATATTTGGAAATATCTCATTATATGACTCATTTTACCTTAAAACATTTTCATACGGAGAGAATGTAAATTAGTCTGATCTCACATTACAGAATATTTTTCTGAAAACGACCTTTTTCATCATTGATTGGATGAAAACTTTCAGAGAATTAAACATTTGAATTGTGAGGCCATGCAGAATGTTTGTATATTAACTTGTTTGCATTGATGTGGGAGGTAGCGTGATAAATGTGGATCGGTTCAAAGTGGTGAATAAATTATTCCAGATTTATGCCGTTTTCCCCTGCTCTTGCCATCTCCCTGTGTGCAGCTAATGTAGTTTATTGGTGGGAAAATCCATCTAGATTTCAGGCAAAGTTGAACTGAAACTTGTGTTCACATTTCCTCCTCACATTGAATCACAATGAGTCCCCATGATTACTTCTTCTCTTTTAACTCCATCTTTTCTTTTGTAAGCTGTCTTGTGGATCCCTCTCCCATCGTCTCAGCTGGTAGTTCAGCCTGTGCTTCTGCTCCGTTGATTGCTGGTGTGATTGATGAAAGTTGTTTGTGTGTGTTTCTTGACCCACCCAGTGGATTGTGAAATCAGAAGCCATGGAGTTGAGGGTCGGGAACAAGTATCGTCTTGGGAGGAAGATAGGGAGCGGGTCCTTTGGAGATATTTACCTGGGTAAGGCTTCTTTTAGTTGCTTTTGCTGTTGTTGTTTTGGATTACTATTGTGCCGTTTCTCACACATCACTATAGTGAGTGGAGGTGTGTCCAGGAGTACCTGTGCCATAGATTTGTGATTGTATGTACCATATATTCCATAGGGAGATATCAATGAGTGAATCCAATTAAATTAAAGAATCATATTAAAGGGAACTGAATTGTATTGATGACAACAGGACATGGTGTTACATGTGTGTCTGCTCGCCAGGTGCCAACATTGCCACTGGGGAGGAAGTGGCCATCAAGCTGGAGTGTGTGAAGACCAAGCACCCCCAGCTTCACATCGAGAGCAAGTTCTACAAGATGATGCAGGGAGGAGGTGAGAAGCAAGCATGTCATCCCCCTCCTCCCCCTCCCTCTGCCTTCCTACCTGTCCTTCATCTACCCTATCCTCCTTTCTTTCTCTCCTCTACCTGGTTCCCCCCCTCTTCTTTAGTTGGTATCCAATATGGTGAGGTGGAAGGAGAATACTTTAAAACGACTTGTGTGTATGTTTATGTATGTTTGTGTGTGTGTGTGTGTGAGCAGTGGGCATCCCTACCATCAAGTGGTGTGGAGCGGAGGGGGACTACAACGTGATGGTGATGGAGCTGCTGGGGCCTAGTCTGGAGGACCTCTTCAACTTCTGCTCCCGCAAGTTCAGCCTCAAGACCGTCCTGCTGCTGGCTGACCAGATGGTACGCAGACTCACCTGTGTGTGTGTGTGTGCACACGCTTCTGTTGAGCTTTGACATCACTGTTGATAACTGTGACATCATCTCTGAAGCTCTCTTCCTCTTCCTCCACTCCCCCCTCCCCCACCCCACCAGATCAGCAGGATCGAGTACATTCACTCCAAGAACTTCATCCACCGTGACGTGAAGCCGGACAACTTCCTGATGGGGCTGGGCAAGAAGGGCAACCTGGTCTACATCATCGACTTTGGCCTGGCCAAGAAGTACCGCGACGCCCGCACACACCAGCACATCCCCTACCGGGAGAACAAGAACCTGACCGGCACCGCCCGCTACGCCTCCATCAACACACACCTGGGCATCGGTAAAACTCATTGTCTGTGTGTGTGTGTTTGTGTGTTGTTCAACCCTTTCATTGGTAGTTGTGTCTTCACCAAGAGAAGTCAATAGATTGTATGTGATTGCGTCTGTATTGATCAGGACTTGATCCCCAGAAGGACTGCAGTAGTCCTCACACTAGTATTGACCCTCATCTCTCCTCCTCTCCTTTCCTCTCCTCTGGTCTGCCCTCCTCTCCTTCTCTAAACTCCTGTCCTCCCTCTTCTCCACCCTCTCCCCCCCAACCACCACCTTCCCACATCCCCCCTCCGCCCTCCAGAGCAGTCACGGCGTGACGACCTGGAGTCTCTGGGCTACGTCCTCATGTACTTCAACCTGGGCTCTCTGCCCTGGCAGGGCCTCAAGGCCGCCACCAAGAGGCAGAAGTACGAACGCATCAGCGAGAAGAAGATGTCCACGCCCATTGAGGTGCTCTGCAAGGGTTACTCCTGTGAGTAAATGGAAGGGAATGAGGGTTATCTTTTAGAAACAACACTGAACCTTATTTTGTCCATGACCCACAACTTCTCCAAGTAGGACGTACAGCGCATTGTCTATGTTCAAAGATTGTGTTCGGTTGGTCCACTGGTAGTGTGTGTCAGAGTATGTGAGTTCTTCCCCAGTTGTGTGACTCTCTATTTGTCTGTCCCCTCTTTCTCTTCCCTCTCTCTCTCTTAGCTGAGTTCTCCACCTACCTGAACTTCTGTCGCTCTCTACGGTTCGACGACAAGCCCGACTACTCGTACCTGCGGCAGCTCTTCAGGAACCTGTTCCACAGGCAGGGCTTCTCCTACGACTACGTCTTTGACTGGAACATGCTCAAGTTTGTGAGTCTTCCTTTTGAAGTTCTTGTTTATTCATCCCCCCCAAATTGCTCACTATAATCACATTAAGATCACCTTGGTGCCACAAGGAAGTCTGGAATCCATGTTAATGTTTCTCTCTGCTTCAGGGGGCCAGTAGAACAGCCGAGGAAGGAGAGAGAGAGCGGAGGGAGGGAAAGGAAGGGGATGAGAGGATTGGAGGGGGCGGTCAGAGAGGGGGTGCAGCCCGAGCCCTGCCCCCAGGACCCAACCCCCCTGCAGCCAACAGAGTGAGGAACGGCCCAGAAGCTGCCGCCTCTAACCCCGCCTCCAGAGTGCAACAGTCAGGTGAGTCTTACAGAACAGGAAGGGACTGTTTGGGGTTTTTCTGGAAGTCCTGGGGTTGTATGAATAAGACCCTTTCATTGACAATTTGACAACTGAGCATTCACAAGGTTGTGTGTTTGTACCCTGCCTGCATGTGTGTGATTCTTTGTGTGTGTGTGTGTGTGTGTGTGTGTGTGTGTGTGTGTGTAGGTAACAGGTCCCCGCAGGCTGTGTCTCGTGCAGAACGAGAGAGGAAGGTGGCCATGAGGCTCCATCGTGGTGCCCCTGCCAATGTCTCCTCCTCTGACATCACTGCCCGCCTTGACCAGTCACGTATCGCCACATCACAGGTGGTCAGACTTGCTTAATAAACCATCCAAAACAACTATGACCACGATCTACTTCTTACACACATATATTGAGAAAGGTTTGCTGATGCTTGTGTTCTTGCATTCCCCCCTCTCCCCCACCCCCTCTTCCCCCCCTTTCCCCCTACCTACTTCTTGTCTACCCCTCACCCACCTCCTCCTCCACTCCTTCCTCCTTTGCAGGTCAGTGTGCCATTTGAACACCTGGGGAAGTGAGCCTGTCCTGTCTGGTCTGCTGGATGCTCCTCGCAGGTATGGACACAACTGACCACCACCCACACCACTCTGCACTTGCAAACCAACCACTGTCTGCACATCTCTATGCCCTAGTACAGATGTTTATCTGTGGGTTAGTGACGCGGTGACACTGCAGTTTATTTGTGTGAGAAAGATGTATAACAGATACACGTCTTCTTGTTTCTAATCTTCTTTCTAATCTGTTTTGTTTCACAGCCTCTGCAGGGTATCCAATGAACCCTCAAGAACTTGAAACACTTGGATCGAAACATACAACGTGATTGAATGAAAGAGAAAGATAATAGAAGGAACAAAAGGGTTAGATGAAAGAAAGGAGTGAAAGTGTGAACGAGTGTGCCTGTCCAGTATCCTGTGTGTCCATTGCTATCCAGGGAGGGGTTAAAGAAAGGAAGAGAGGGAAAACTGAAGACTGAAGGACATACTCAAGTCAGAGCTTTGACCAGGCTTCTACTAATCACAGGCCACCACAAGGGCATGTGACTCCTTCTGACCGTGCCCTCCTTCACTCTCATTGACTGGTTACATGGTTGGTTTGACTAGTCAAGCTCTATCTATTATGAAGCTGAACAAACGTGCAAAAACAGCACCTGTAAGTGCAAAAAGGACTAAACTTTGATTATTCGAGCTGTTTACATAGCGGAGGTGTTGTTATTTAGGCACATGTGTTGGTTTAAAGACGTGTCAGATGACTTTACAGAATCTGGGAGCTACTGTACTTAAAGTTAATGGTGATAGACTCTGTTTATTTTAAGCCAATAAGTAAAAATGTATAATGTAATACTAAACAGAATCATCATCAATAGATACAGAGTTATTTAAAGTTGCAGTTGAGAATAATAGGTGTAGGACAAATAGAAAAATAGAAAAAAAGAGTGGTGTGTGAAAAGGGGTAGAAGAAAAGTAAAGGCGGAGTTAAGTTATGGAAATGAAGTGACTGAATGTGAAAGACTTTTTTCAACCGACCTGCCTGGCGGGGTGAGGTGGGGTTGTATCAGTGTCTTGTTGTCTTGTTGTTTGTTTGTCATTCACTTGGTTTAAGTCACAGACTGGTGAATGTAAATTTTCCTAGTATTCTACATACTGATCAATGCTGTGCTGTACTGGCCCAGATCATTTCTTCTCATAGTATCCGTCCTGTCCAATGTAGCTCCAGCTATTAGTGAAAGCAGAACCAAGTCAGGCCCAGTACAACTCAGTTTAGTTTGGCAGGGTTCAGTTCTGTGAACGAAGCATGAGTCAACAAAGAACTACAACAGCAGGAAACTAAAGGATATAGAGAGATGGGCTATCACCCATACTCTCTCTTTCGGTGTTTGCTATTTTGCCTTTACTGGCAAAGTGACCAAGCCTTATCGTCCCTATTTAACACTATGGAAGATATAGCAGTGAGAAGCAGATGCAGAGTGGTTTGAGTTAAACAAATTGAACACCAAAACAGTTTTACAAATATGGTGTAAACATAGAATGCATTTGTGTTGAAAGCCAACCTGTACTAGGTCCGATAATGTGGGTGTTAGGGGTGCTGTGTAAGCCTCTGGGGGTTTAGTGGTGGAGCTGGTTTATGGGTAGATTGTTATAAATGGATCTAATTGGTGGGATATGGCTGTGTACTGTATGCACTTGTATATTTCTTTACCATGCTTCGAACAGGATACTTGTGTATATTTTATGAATCAATAAAAATATGCACAACTTAAAATGTCCCATTGTTGTGTTGAGAGTGTGTGTACGAAATTACGTTTATTGAGAAATATTGAGATTGTGATGGAAAAAGGTGAACTTTCTCATCAAGCATGCGCACTGTACGGTCCCTTCTACTTCCTGGTCGTCAGTGCTCCTTGCCTGCGATTGGTGGAAACAACACTAGGCTACATGTCATTCGGCTAAAACCACGAAATGGCCCGAGCGAGTTGAGCTACTGTAATCCGAGGGGATTGCGTTTGTGTGGCAATTGGCAAAGAGCCGACACACGGAGAGGAGAGAAAGGAATGACAGTTTGCTCTCCTTTGAAAAACAGATATTTTATACGCATGGATTGATAACACAGTTAATAATGGAATGAAGAAAAGACACAACAATCCAAAAAATGATACTCAAACTTTCGAAGTGAGATTTGTTTAACGGGATTGAACTCCTGAATTCAGGCGCAGAGATTTCCAGTCAAACCGACGCACTGGGAGTTAAACATGGATGGTCGTGAACCAACGGCAGCTTTGAGGAATTAAGGCCGTTTCTGTTTTATTTGTGGTGTTGGATTGCTCTATCCAACGTAGGTGTGTTTTGGACACATCGACAGATTCAAGGTGAGAGGATCAAAAAGTGCGCATGAGTGAACAACAGTATGGAAAGTGGGCACTTCAAAATTAGCCAGAAACACACTAGAAGTAATATATAAATGATATATCAGAAAATAGCCATGTCATAATTTTATTTGAAACATTTTCTAACTGCCCATTTATTTACGTAATTTCTGTTTTCTAGATATCTCTCAAATTCCAGTTTACTTGAGCTCTATCAACGTGAAGGTAAATGAAAGTGTTGTTATTGTTTGAAATCAGTCACAATCATGCTCTAGAGATAAAATGCTCGTAATGGTAATTGTGTTATACGTGGATGAACTTCCATATCATCATATGATTTTTGCCAACCAAATGAACTAATCTCTGCTGGCTATGACCCATTCATCACTTTATAATGATGACCAACACACACTGCCTCTTTCTTCCTCAACTGCTTCTTCACGTGGCCCCTCCCCTTTTACACACACCTTTTATTCTGCAGCCACATCATTCCAGGGTGTGTGTGCATGTATGTGTGTCTGTGTGTGTTACAGACTGCCTTTTTGCCTTTGTCAACACCCTGATGCATTCAGTACTATTCTGCATGTTGTTGTACTGATCACCTTCAAACTAATACACGTAACCCCCGTCAAACACAGGTATTACTGTCATCTAATAAAACACAGATTATATTACATAGTCAACATAGTCAACACAGTCTGTAGAAAACAGCATCCATTCAAATAATTCCATCCATCATCAAATAATTTAATTGGATGTATGTTGTTCGTGTTTGTGTGTTTTAATTGTTTCTGCCAGCCTAGCCTGAGCTGTCTGTGTGATGTGTTAATATGACTTATGGTTGCTACGCAGAGGAAGCTGAGCCATAACAGGTCAATGTGAGCTTGTCCTCCCTTCCTGTTGTCCTCTCTCTCTCTATCTCTCTCTCTCTCTTTCAGTCTCCCACTTTTTCTTTCTCTTTCTATCTCATACACTATCATTTTATTTAATAAAAAATGGTACAACGAATCATAGCAGGTTGATTATAGCAGATGGATATATCTGTGCATGTGTGTGTGCGTGTGTGTGTGCGTGTGCTGTTATTTTCCCAGTCTCCTTTAGTAATGTCAAGGACTCTTCTGAGCTCTTTCTGGCTTCATGTCAGTCTGTCAACAACAACAATCACCCCTCCTGCAGTATGACATTCTAACTGATCCCACTGTGACACGACTAGCATTACAGAAACGTGATGTTCTTTCTCCTTTGCTCTGCTTGTTTGTCTTTGAATAGAGTATGACATGTAGATGAAGTCAGGGAAATAAACAATGGAAGAGGGGATAACTCGGCTGTGTTTGCCTGTTTCAAGCAGACCTACATACGCAGACAGACATATACAAAGACATATTTCTCTTATCTCTGCGCTTATACAGCACAGATTAGATGATCAGTATATATGGTGAATGATTTACTGTTGAGTCCTCTTCCTGATCAATTCTCTAGTTTCTAAGTCCTACAGGACAGGACCTGGCAAAAGTAAGATTCTCTCTCTCTCTCTCTCTCTCTCTCTCTCTCTCTCTCTCTCTCTCTCTCTCTCTCTCTCTCTCTCTCTCTCTCTCTCTCTCTCTCTCTCTCTCTCTCTCTCTCTCTCTCTCTCTCTCTCTCTCTCTCTCTCTCTCTCTCTCTCTTCCTACTTGTGCCTCTCTATTTCTCCAGATGAGCCAGCTGTGGAAGCGAGACGTGCCCCTCACAGAGCCCCTGGGTGTGGCCCCCGGCCCCCTCCCCACTGCGGCCCCCCTGGGTCCCAACATCTCCTGGTTCCCCGAGGCCCCGCTGCTCACCCCAGACCAGCCCATCTTCCTCATGAGCACCGCGGCCCAGGCTGTGTCTGGGTTCTTTGTCTGGACAGCCCTGCTGTTCACCTGTCACCAGGTAATACGCTGCACCATTGGACGATATTGTACATGTACCAGCTAATATTACATTTAACTACCGACACATATAGCAGGTCAATATCAATAACAAAGTCAAAATAATACCAAGTAATACACAGAATTGGAGGAGGAACACAAATACTTTTGTGTTCTGTTGTTAACGACACATGAACCACATGATGTCTCTGTTGAGGTGTCAGACATCAGAGATTGTCTGTGTGTTAGTCAGAAGGAGTCTAGTCACCAGGGCCGGTCTCTCTGTGGGGGGAACATGAGACAAGGTCCAGGTGAGGTGACGCTGCAATGACAAACAGCAGCTCCCTCATAGAGAAAAGGTTGCCTGGCAACAGCACACGCTCTCAGTTGAGCATAAACACATCATTGTACACACACACACATCATCAACTTTCTGGACTACTCTATTGCACCATAAGATTCATGGTCAGGTGGTGGCTATTTGTTTTGCTGGAGGAACTGAACCCAGGATAGTGATGATGATGATGATTCAGAACTCACAGTCTAGTGTGTTCTTCCAGTGATGCTGGTGGGAAGACTATTGCTTTTGTGTTGTGGAATGGAAAAACAATAGAAATGTGTACCTTCCCTTCAGATGGATCAATAAATGCCCCCTGCCTCTCACCCCCCCCCCCCCTCCCAGATCTACATGCACCTGCGTTTCTACAGCTCTCCTAACGAGCAGAGACACATCGTCAGGATCCTCTTCATCGTGCCCATCTACGCCTTCGACTCCTGGCTCAGCCTCCTCTTCTTCACCAACGACCAGTATTACGTCTACTTTGACACTGTCAGGGACTGTTATGAGGGTGAGGAGAGGTGGGGGAGGAGAATTGTTGGAGGGGGGGGGTCCTGTCTTCTTTTTGTCCACCCACTCTCTCCCTGCTCTTTTTCTCTCTCTTTCTCGCCATCTATCTCTTTCTCTCTCTCTCTCTCTCTCTCTCTCTCTCTCTCTCTCTCTCTCTCTCTCTCTCTCTCTTGTAATTCTCCGCCAAGACTACATCTTTGCAAAGTGAGAACCTGTTGCATAGCAACCCTGCTATGCTTTCCTAATGATGTGCTCTCTACCAAACTTACTGGAGAGTAAACTGATTTATAAACTAACTGACTCTGGGCTCAACCTAGCATCGACTGGTTGTGTTGGCATGGCAACAGCAGCCACCCTGTAGGGTCCCAGAGGAAGTGAAAAACAGCTCTGAGATAAACATACACACACGGGTGCTGCCAGCTGAATTGGACAGAGGACTGAGCACTGGTGTGTGAGATATGCTGTTATTGTGATGGATAGACTGTGTTGAGCTGAATTGGTAAATATTTCGCAAGGGGTTAGGAGAGAGAGAGAGATAGTGAGAACGTGAGAGAGAGATGACAGAGGGACTAATGCCAGTGCTGCAGCTTGGATCTGGTTGAAACATGGGAACACAGTCTGTTCTCCTGGGCATCAGGACTAAATATAGACAGACATGCACACACTGCAGTCCCATACTTGACTGATGTACTGCACACCAGCACCCCCTCACAGAACTGCTGAGCAGCTGAGAGCAGTACTGCGGGGGTCATAGATTTTGCTGTACAAACAAACACACACACACACACACACTCCAAAACACACAGCCATGACACACAGAGAGGTAGACACACACCCTCTGCAAAGTCACCATGCCACTTGCCACTGTATAGATCCCCTTGTATAGACATGACATTTCACACACCACCCACAGGCCCAGGGACATGAATCTGCTCTCACAGCTGCTGTCCCACTTTGTCTGTGTGTGCGTGTATGTGTGGGAGAGAGAGAGAGAGAGAGAGAGAGAGAGAGAGAGAGAGAGAGAGAGAGAGAGAGAGAGAGAGAGAGAGAGAGAGAGAGAGAGAGAGAGAGAGAGAGAGAGAGAGCAGCCTTATACTCAAGGCTCCTCATGATACATATCTCTTAACGTCATAGATCTGGAATTTGGATAATCAGGTACATAACAATGTTCAGGAAATTGAGCACTCTCCTGTGGGTGTGTCATCACCCTACACAGGAAGTCAGTCTTGTGCACTGTGGGTGGTCAGGTTATGTGGTCTGGTTATATGCTGTTTTTAAGTGTTTTTTTCCAAAGCATGACACTAGTTTGATTCACAGACTTTCAGATCTTTGGAATTCCATAATACGTACATTTAGAAAATGGAAATGTAACTATTGTCTCTGTAATAGGTTGTTACTGTTTAAAATATTCCACCATTTGTAATATTTTCCAAAAAAAACACTTTCAAATGTACAGTTCAAAGGTTTTCTTATAGTGAAGATAACATTTTATGATGAAACTCTTTCCATTTTGGGTTTATGCAGCATCCTTTCCTTTCACACATTTTTTAAATGGTGTGTGTGTGTGTGTGTGTGCGTGTGTGTGTGTGTGTGTGTGTGTGTGTGTGTGTGTGTGGATATATGTGTGCTCTTCCACAGCATTTGTGATCTACAACTTCCTCAGCCTTTGCTATGAGTACCTGGGAGGAGAGAGTGCCATCATGGCTGAGATCAGAGGAAAGCCCATCGAGTAGGTCTCCCACACTGTCAGCTGGGTGTGTTTTGCACTTTGGAGTTTGTGTGTATGTGTTTCTGTTATGTGACTTGTCTTATGTGACCTCTACCCCTCCCTCCTCCCAGGTCTAGTTGTGTGTACGGGACGTGCTGTCTGTGGGGGCGGAGCTACAGTATCGGCTTCCTGCGTTTCTGCAAGCAGGCAACGTTGCAATTCTGCGTGGTCAAACCCCTTATGGCCGCCATCACTGTCCTCCTGCAGGCTTTCGGGAAGTACCGGGACGGAGACTTCAAGTACGTTTACACACTTATGTTACTTATGTTAGTATGTTTAAAAGGAAATGTAAATCCGTCCCCAAAACTACATTTTCATAATGCCCGAGCATTATTTAGCCTAATTCCTCTATGGTCTCATGGTTGATTATGTAAAACATATATATGTATAACACCAATATCCATTACTGTGAGCCATGCTACCCACTGTCCATCATCACTGATGCAGTCCTACCTGTCTGTGTCAACCCCTGTGTGTCTGTGGCTCTCCTCAGTGTGGCTAGCGGGTACCTGTACGTGACCATCGTTTACAACATCTCAGTCAGCCTGTCTCTCTACGCCCTGTTCCTGTTCTACTTCGCTACCAAAGACCTGCTCAGCCCCTACAGTCCCATGCTCAAGTTCCTCATGGTCAAGTCGGTCATCTTCCTCTCCTTCTGGCAGGGTGAGACACACTTGCCAGCTCTTGCACATGATATGTGACGCCAGACGGACACTGTGCAGCCTCTTTATAGGGAAACAAATCAGTCTGGCTGGTTGTTCTCCGCTCTGATGCCGTACCTGTGTGTGTTCTGTCAGGCATGCTGCTGGCCATCCTGGAGAAGTGTGGGGCCATCCCCAAGATCAGCTCGGCCCAGGTGACGGTCGGCGAGGGGACCGTGGCCGCAGGCTACCAGAACTTCATCATCTGCATCGAGATGTTCTTTGCTTCGCTCGCCCTGAGACACGCCTTCACCTACACGGTCTACATGGACAAGAGGCTGGACGCACAAGGTAAGGAGAGGTGGAGGAACGTTGTGTGTTGGAATAAAAGGGGGAGGAATGGGGGGATTGGGAGAAGGGGGGGGGGGGGTTGAAGTGGGTTGAATGAAGATGGTGATGGGGAGAGGTAGTGGAGTGGTCATTCTCACTGGGAGAGGTGGAGACAGAGCTCCATTTCTTTAGAACTAGATATATACATACTTCCCCAAAGTTATGAAGAATTTGGAACATGAAAATGCACAAATATTGGCAATATTCGAAATGTTTCACATCGTCCTGTACACTTCTTTACAAACTATTTAATTTTTTCTTCCCTCTTTACCGTTATGCATCCTACTTCACTATCACTCCCTTTATCTCTCACTCTCTTTCCCTTTCTCTCTCTGCTGCACTCTAAAGGACCTATTCCTACCTATGGAGAGGATGGTAGGTCCACCTTGGATTCTCTTCTCTCTAGATGGACCCTGATCTGTCTCTTTATTGTATTCTCGTTTCTGCTCCCTGCCTTTGTCTGGTTCTGTGTCTATGTGTTTATATCCTGTTAACAAACCTGTCATCCATCAGTGAATGAAGTTTTTAGTTTGAGTTTAGTTAGTCTGTTTTAAAGGATTTCCTGCAGTCATACTTTTTGAATTGCTCATTTACTATTTGGTGTGTTGTTTAATGCTATGCTTGGTCTATAGCTCTTAAATGCTGTATCCTCTTGATCTCTCCTCCCTACTCTACCTCCTCTTCTCTTCTCCCCCTACTTCCATCCCTCTCTCCCCCAGGTCGCTGCGCCCCCATGAAGAGCATCTCCAGCAGCCTGAAGGAGACCATGAACCCGGGGGACATGGTCCAGGATGCCATCCATAACTTCTCCCCGGCCTACCAGCAGTATACCCAGCAGGCCACTCTGGAGCAGGGTGCGGCTCCGCCCATATCTCGCACCCAGAGCACACTCAGCGGCCGAGGGGACACAGAGAAGACTCAGCTGCTCAGCTCAGATGATGAGTTCTAGAGAGCACTAGACACATTTTAACGCTCTCATTCATCCATAAATACACACACACACAGAAGTGCACAAACACAAGCACAAAGGTATGCACACAAGTACACACATACACATATATACACTTGTCAACATGCATAATGTTTACACTTGTCTAGGAACTCATGAGAACTTGTGCTTGCTGTCTAGTTTGAGGCCATAGTCATAGGGACTTTTCATAGGGATTTTCTGAGGTGGAACTCTAAATTTTCAGGTCTTGAGAGCATTTCTGCTATCATCCCCAGGAAAATATTTTTAAAATCCTAAATAAATAAAGTCCTTCTGTATCTCAGGATGGTATTTAATCTCAAATTCAAGTTTGCAGCTTGTCTGAGGCTTGCAGCTTGTCTGAGGCTTGCAGCTTGTCTGAGGCTTGCCTAACCCCCTTAAGATTTCCATGGCGGCAGTGTTTACAGTTTGTAGCAAAGGGACGATATGAAGGAGAAATAGGAAGAGAGAGACATGAAAGGGAGAAGGAGAAAGAGGGAATGAGTGGTTCAGTAGGGCGAGGCACTAGTAGAGCATCTGTGTGGATGTTGTTGTTGTTGTCTGTGATTCATCGAGGGCAACTGAAGGCTGTGTGGGGGAGGGGAGGGCGGGTTTATGAGTGGAGTGGTGGATAGACCGCACTTGATCAGATTATAGATTAAGAGAAATCTGCCCACAGCCCATAGGGTGCAAGTGGGAGGGCGAGCAACGCAGTAGTCTGGATTATACCAGTGTAATAGGGGCATTATTTGTATGGTAGGGATTAGAGCTAGCTCTGGAGTTTGTCTCTCTTTGTGGAGCAAACCTCCACTGGAGGACTATCAAGGTTAGCTCTAGAGGGGACAACACCCTAGTCCTCTATGAACACAGCTCCTTCTAGAAAGGAATATAGGTCTCTTCTGTTTTGGATACATTTGGTCAGGAGGAAACTGTAGTTTGAAACAGGTTTATTTCTGGTATATTTCACAATCACTCAGGTTATGACTGGGATTATATCATAGATAACATGTTTTTTTTGGAGTAACATGCTATGTAATGGCTCCAGAGATTCAGTCTTGACTAAATTAGGAGAACTAGTAAATGTTTGGATAGCTTCGATTTTAAGTCATTTGTGTGAGTCAATCTGTCCTTACAGTGCAACGGTGAGTCATTGCATGCCATGCTCTATCCCACCACCAGAGAGCAACCATGAACGTCAGCCTGGATTTGAACACACCCACACACACAGTTGTCTTTATCAAACCAGACATGCTTGTACCAAGTCTGTAGATGGAATGCATTGTCTCAACACAGTCTTTACTCCCGTCCTTCTAGATGTTTCCTGTACAGTACAGAGGCTGCTTGAGTTAATGCCTGTCTTCCCCTTATTCAGTCAGAGCAAATCAGCCAATCTGCTGCTTTTACGCATATATTCTGGGTGCTTCATTAAGACCTGAACACTTTTCCACTCCAGCATAAAGCTATTCTCTCTCATCCTGAATCATAGTCTGGGATGCTGCTTCAAGATTCTCTGAGTTTCATTATGAGGTCACAGTGCTAAAAACCATTGGATTTTGTGGTCTTCTCTTTTGTTCTCTTCAGGATGTACATTTATTTTATTATTAGATGTACATGTCCACTAAGGACTAAGAAAGTTGTAAATATGGTTTTACATCATACAGACATATTAAGTAATATTAATCTAATTGAATTGATGCAATACGGCTTAGTTTTGTACTGCAGCTCAATGAAAACTGTACTTTTTTATTTTGACAAAGTTCTTTGTTCCAGCTCATTGTATTTTGTTATAAAGCTTCTCTTATTATGCTTCTATTTTACTTCAAAATGATGTTCAAACAAATACATATACAGGTGAAGAAAATAAATATATTTAGTTTTGTTCTGATGTTGTCTCCTTTCATTGTTTTCAGGTTATTGTGGGTGGTTTAAGGAACTACATTTTATTGTGGCCTTATGACCAGTGTTACTGCTGCATCAGTAAAACCAGGAAAATAAATATACATTGAGGAGGGAAAAACTGAGCTGGGTTTCTTGTCTGATGACTAATAATGCATTTACTGATTTACTGTACATGAACATGTTGCCTATTTTTAACATATACATTCAATCTTTGATTATGTTCCAACACACACACACACACAGTTTTGGTTCCCTTTTCTACTTCCTTATAACATAAATCCCCAAACTAGGAAGGCCTGTCTTAGCGAGGTGTCAACCAGACTCTATATCTACCTTCCAACTGGATTCCAACAGAATTCTTTGTGCATAAGTTTAAGTGGCCAATATTTTATAAATGCATGCATGAAAACCACACCATTTTATGTACAATATATACAACATTTAATCATTTATTCATTAATATATAAAATAGACAATGTACTTAATTTTTCACCATAGAAAAAATACATGTAATAAATACAAAGACCATTTTCGTTTTGCAGAATTACAAAACATCCAGCACAATTTGACATAAATCTGAGACATTAGATATTACTGGGGGATAAATGCTATGCAACATTGATACCAATAGCTAAACATTACCTTACGGTTACGGGAGTATTCATCAACACAATATAATGTGTTATTTTATTGACAGATAAAATCATATTGCTATTTCTATCAATGGTCTAGTTCCCCTTTTTAGATGTTCTATCGGAGTTAGGGGGTACTTAAATATAACATATTACAAGGCTTTCAAGTGAATTAAGCACCGCCTTCTACCCTACTGTCTTTCCTCACAATCCAAGTATTCCTCATTCACTTCCTAATCCCCTCATTTCCTCACACCATCACCACCCCTCTCATCTCCATCCCTGTCTCCTTCTTTTACCATTCTGTTCTTTCTTCCCATAGAGTTACTCTCACACTCTCATCATTACAGAAGGGAACTTAATATATTTATCATAAATAACAATAATACAATACCATCATCATTATCATCACCTTGGTACTTCATAGAAAAATAATATCCCTACAACAAGCCACACTATGAAATTAGTACAAATATGGCGTACACGCATACATAAGTCATCTTACAGCGACACGGCCATTGGCTTTTAGCATAACTAAACAGCTCATCACAACAGTTAAACATTTTCCAAAAAATTATAATCGTCGTCACACTCAGTACAATAATCAGACATGAGAAAATGGTTCCCCCCCCAAACTAGTCATAACAACGCAGGTATCTGAAACATACATTACATCACAGCACTCGTTAGCTTTTTCGTAATATCTATCCTTAAATACAAATAAAATATAGAATACCTCTGATAAATGTCGCTCAACATTTTCGTCTCTTGTACAAACATTACAAAAAAACAACAGATAGAGGAATGTATCATTAGAACTTGCATTGACATAGCATTCTACGAGATGTGGGGAGGGGGTGGGCCCCCCAACAATGTTCCAGCTATGACCGACATCTACAGTTAGAGGAGCCAGAGCTTTGATACATACCCATGGAACCACGACAGACTGCAACACAGCAAAGCACAACATTGGACACGTCAGAGGAAGGGGAGAGCACAGTGATGCTTCAGGAATACACTGATGCTAGCTGTAATGTCGTCCTAGGGACTAGGCCAGCCTCTGCCCTTCTCCCTGGCAAGGTCTGGGTGTTCACAACCCCCTTAGCAATCGAAAGCACTAGGTTGGTGTACAAGAAGGCAATGGCATTAGACTTGTTTTGAATTTTGTTAGTCTTGAAGTAGCACCACTCGCCTTATTCCTTGGACCAATCCATTGCTTTTTATGCAAAGTGGAAATGAATGCGCAATATAAATGAACGAATGGATTAATACATCCATATTACAGGGAGGAGGGTAGAGCGTGAGGTGGTTGCGTAGCATTGAAAGAAACTGAGGAAGAGTCCGAAAGTGGAGCAGTCCACCTTGGTGGTGTGTGTTAAGGACCAGAGACCACGCTGGAGCTGGAGAGAAGACAGCACTGGTGTGGACTGGAGTCACAGGATCAGGGCACCAGTGGCAGCACTGGCTTTGTCTTGGGATCAATGTGTGTGTGTGTGTGTGTGCATTGTTCTGTTTGGACTGTCCATGCTTTAGTCAAGATCCATCAGGGGTTACTGTTTTACAGTCCGTCTGGGTGTGTGCTTGAGAAAAATAGCCAGGCTTTAAAATCCGTATGTGACTGACTATCCCTATTCTCAGGATGCCTCAATATTGTACATGCATGAGCGCTGAACTTTTAATAAGTGCCATGATGGTTTGTGTTCTTTTAATTCTCCTGTGAATAAGTGTATGTATAGGAGCACATATCTCTACGTGTATGAGTGTGTGTGTGTGTCAGTGAGCAGGAGTCCTCCTCCTCATCCACCAATAGTTCCTCCTAGGACCCTCCTTGCTCTCTCTGAGTGTGGGCCTGTGGGGGGGTCTTGACGATGGTGATGACTGAGGCCGTGTTGAGGCGAGGGGCCGTGGCCAGGAGGTTGCCCCCCCCTGACTCCAGACCCCGGGCAAATCTCTGCAGTGCGGCCAGGCGAGCCCCGAGCCCCTCCAGCTCCCTCCTCATGCCGGCGTTCTCCGCCCCCAGCCTCTCCACCTCCCTCTGCAGCTCCTTCTTCTGCTGCTCCAGGGCCTCCCTCTGGGACACTCGCTTCACCCGGCAGCTGGCCGCGTAGCCGCGGTTCTTCAGGGTGCGGCGACGCTGCTTCAGCTTCTGGACCTCCTCGCGGGAGAGGCCACGCAGGTGCAGGTTCAGCTCCCGCACCGACAGAGACATGAGCTCGCTGTCCGACAACACAGGGACGTTCTCCCCACACTCCCTCTTCACCTGGGACGAGGACAAGGAGGCAGGAGAAGGAAAAGGGAGTTACAGGAATTAGATGTATGGAGAACATTGAAAGGAAATGATGGAACAGAGACGATAAATGGACATATAAAAAGGGAGAGAGATTGTGAATGTCAGCACAATGCAATTTGTCTTATAGAAATCGGAGGTTGCTATCATTTGTCATCATTAGGGTCGGGACTTCCCCAGTCTTACCTTGAGGGCTTTGCTGGATCTCTCTGACGTCATGTTCTGGGTTTATCTGACACCAGTCAACACAGATCTATACAGTCTGGAAGAAAAGAGAAAGGATCAGCACGCATGGACAAAGACCTTTTGATAGTTTGATTCCTGGTCGTAGAGGATGGATGGGATTGCAGCTAAATCATAATTATTTCTACAATCTGTCAGGAACCGTAAAGGGAAGTCTGGCCTTACTGTGAGTCCACATCCCACTGTTGCTCAAAGCAGGTGTTCCCCCTGTGTGGCCTACCACAACTTCTGCACTGACACAGGCCTAACTTCTCCTATCCTTTCACTTCTGTACTCTGAAGATCTCTCTTCTTAAATAAATATCCTGTATTCCTTGTATTGCTATCTGGAGGCATAATTATTCAAACTCAATACAATTTGGCCTACTTACACTAATTCAAACAATTTCTTTTGTCTAACATACCATTTGTTTTGAGATAAGAAAACTGTCCAGGCCTGAAGAAGCAGCAACACGTGTACAGAAAATGCTACAAAAAAGGGATCACATTCCTACAGCGTACCCATAAGACCGTACTAGCTATTATTCTTCCTCTGTGTAGCCATGACCTTAAACTGCGCTTCCCGAAATGCGTGGGCGGTTACAGTACAGGCAACAACTGCTGCCCAACCACGAGGCGCCGTTGTAAACCGATATGACCATTCCATAACGCTAGTCATAGTGATTCAGCAATACCGCTGTCACAAACTAGCGTCCCTGTCGGGCGACCAAATAAACTACTGACTTCTTCCTCAAAATCGCTAACCTATGAAACATTAACAAAACAATGTATCCACGTTAACCATTGTGGTAAATAAGTGACTATTTTAGTCAACACAAAACTGGCAAATACAATTTAGATTGATATGTGTATTAGCACTACATTGATTACACTGTTGATCACCTTGCAACGAGGAAACGTATTGAGACAAGATACATCACATTGCCAGAACCGACATTCATCTGATCAGATATTCATCATATAATATATATGAAATAAATGCTCTGAAAAACAATTCGCCCATTTCCTTATACGGACTGGAACTGGCGAGCAAGCTAGGTGTGTAGCATGCTAGAGATAGTAAACAGACAGCCATCACAACTGCGCAGATCGCCATCCATTTTAGCTAGGGTTTAAATAATACTATAAAATTCTTGTAAAATATGTCGACTTCATAATTTGTTTTAAAAAATACATGTTTTGAATGCAATAGGTGGTGAGCATCTGTTGCTGGTAAATGTGACAATAAGTGTCGCTAGGTACTCATGTAACTGACATATTTAGACCGAACCCGCTAGCTAGACTACATTAACGTTAGCTAGCATTAGCTACCATTACCCAACAACATGGATTACATTACAAGCAAGCCTGCCGCTAACCCTCAAAAAGCAAATTAGCTGCCTACTCACTTGTCCTTGGCCAAATCGTTGCTGTACACCAGTTCCCAATCCTTGAGCTGGTGATAGAATAGAAAATGTAACGTTGAACAATTCGGTTGAAGCGAGGCAAGCGACAAAATGTCAGTCCGCCTTTTCCCGGAATTACTCTGTTCGCTCGAGGTTGGATTCTTTCATTCACAAAAAACACAGTAACAATGACGTAAGATTGAAAGAATGAGGGCGGTTTCTTCCCGCCCCCACGGCGTACTAGCTAGAAGGATGTAAACAAGGAATCCCTGCCTCCCAAAACTTTTCCATATCCTTGGACTTTTCTTATTTGCTACTAAAAATACCCCGAGAGAGAACATATATCTAACATTATGAACAAAATAAAATACGAGTTGGGTGGTTGTCGGTTTAAAAGGCTAGTGCTACCATTCCCCATTTCTGTTCAAGAGAGGGAGAGAATGTAGGTCAATTAATGCATTCACAACATCGGATATAAGTGGGTTTGACATTCGTGACATGCAATTGTAACTACATTTGTTTCGTAAAACAAGTTTTACAAGTCTTACCCAATTGACCTCAGGAGTTAGGAGTTTTGGTCAATAGTTACGATCTTATATTGTCGGATAAGTAGCGGAAGAGTGAAAACTGGTATGCCGAGATGTGTGTTTTGTGCCTTGCATAAACAAACAAAAAATTGATGTCTGTTGACTCAAAAGAACAGAAAGCTGCTATAAGACATTCTGTGCAATAGGCGGCGCAATTTATTCCAGCTCTCCAAGCTACAAACCGACCCCCTTGTTCCGTGATCCGGCGCACATGTAGCTAATCGAGTGACCTCAGATTGTCGCAGGACCAATGCACGCCTCTACAGTCGAACATTTATGCAAGCCGATGAAAAAACATTCGTAACACGATTAAATACGAACAAATTAACCTGTGCTTCCAGCAGTTCAAGTTCACCAAGTGTTACTTACTGAACCAGCTGATAAACGGCGCAAAAGCAGTTGTCCATGGCTGGAATCGAAGAGCTATCCCCGGCTGCGGGCCCAGTCGAAACCCGGCCCCCCGCAGGCGAGATCGAAGGAGATGATGAAGACGAAGAGGTACTCCAGAATCGCAACAGGACATAAGTAGACTATACAGTCTATACCATAGAAACTGTTTTATCAATGGGTGTATAGTTACGTATCCCTTGCATGAGCTTTGCCATCTCTTGCCTTTAGCTGTATAGCTAGCTACACAAGCTGCTTAGTTGGCTAGCTAGTTAGCTTATTGACCGCACTGCAGTTTCGCCAAGCAAACCAGACAACTTGAGCTTTCTGATTTGTAACTATACTCCTTACAGTGTTAGCTAGGTAGTAGCTCAAGGGAAAACCAAAAATAGGTATAGGGTGTATCTATTCTTATTATAATGATTAACGTGTTCATTCATGCCCTGTATTTCATTTTAATGCGTGAACTTCAAGTTGGCTTTATTATTCAGCAGGACAATAACAATAATTAATCAATAATAATAATAACTTCTCTTGTATTCGTTATACCTATTCTCTCCACCCTCATTTGTTATTGATTTGTTACATACTGTTCCAATTTATCCTCTAGCTGGACGAGACTCTGGTGGAGAGGCTTTGGGGTCTGACTGAGATGTTTCCTGACACACTGCGCTCTGCTGCAGAGGTGTCAGCTGGTTGCTCAGTCTCTCTAGCCAAGAAGCTGTACAGGTAAACTAGCATCCCATAAAGTTTAGAGGCCAGGTGCCTCAATATGCATGTTCAGGACCTCTCTCCACTGTGACATTGACAATGTAGTTTAGGTCATGCTAGAACGATGGCATTGGCCATGATTATGATTATTATTAGGTGAGTATGCATGATAAAAGCTAGTATTACGGTATGGTAATGAAAAATAGCAGAAATTGGGATGTGTGGTTACTTTCATAGACTAGAACTGTTCCTGAGCCAAGGCTACTTGGGCTGCCCTTTATCTTATCTATTGTCACAAGTCTGTTGTGTTTTCAATTGTACACCTGTCCTATCTGTCTATCTTGCTCCTGCTCCATCTCCAGTTTCTCCCGCTCAGCCCTGTGGGTTGGCACTACCTCCTTCATGATCCTGGTACTTCCTGTAGTGTTTGAGACTGAAAGGCTACAGCTGGAACAGCAGCAGCTACAGCAGCAGAGACAGGTAACTATAGGCCTACAAAGATAGTTCACTACTACCATTTGCTGTTAGCACTTTCGTAGAACTTGGTTATTGGTCATTTAGCATTTTTGTGTATGTTTTTTAAAATTAGTTTTTCTGATGTGCTTTGGCTACTCAAATGAAGTTGTCATGAATAGTTGCACGCACTGGCGGTTTTCACAGTTCACTCAATCAATACATGTTTAATTTCCCTACAGATTCTATTGGGACCCAACACTGGGATGTCTGGGGGCATGCCAGGAATGATGCCCCCCACTCCAGGGAAAATGTGATGAAGACATCCCTCAGCCAGAAAGCAATCTAGCAAGGAAGAGTGGAAGCTCAGAATGAGAGACAGAGGGGAAAGAAGTCGGCACGTGTGTTCATTCCAACATCCAGGATTGACGTTTGAGGGGATAAGGGGTTAGAGGAGCATAATGATGATGTCACCTCCTGGATGTTGCACTAATGAACGCCCCCCCCCCATTTGCTGTCTCTCTCACTCAACATCCTGCAGAGACTGACTTCTGAGCACTGACCTTTTACTTATTTTTTATATTTAGCGATATAAATGTGTTCCATAGGGGGAGGTGATTGGATTGGATTATTGAAGAATGATTTACTGAGGTTGAAAGGGGTTAGTGTGTGTTTATGTTTCTATGTGTGGTCTGAATGAGTGTTTTCATGTGGGTGTATAACTACATTTTTGGCCTTGGAACAGTTAAATTCCTGTGTCCCTTTTTTGGATATGAGTCAATACGTCCTCTTTGAAAAATCATGGTAGAGCTGACACTAAAAGCATAAACGTATCACATAAACCACACAGCTGTTCCAGGAGGATACTTGGGTCTGCTGTTTTTTGTTGCTCCACCTGGTTTACTTTGTCCCAGAAAACCCAGGTAGAGGTGACCTTGTTGGTTCAATGACCTACTGTAATGGCTGATGTCTGGACTGAGGCAGCAGAGTCCAGCAGGTCATATGGCCCTCCCAAGGACTAAGCCATAGGATGTTGAAATGTCTGTCATTGTTGGCTAGTGAGTTATCTACGTTCTCAGTGAGAATGTTTGCACAGGGATACATCAAGCCAACATGCATTGTGGTCCAATAAAATGCAATGGTAAAATGGCGAGGTTATCCTGTAGCCCACTAGTCTTTCAGTACAAGTTTAAAGAATCGTATGTGACGTTGTCTGAAGCGTTAAGTCCCAGCTAATGTTTCAGTCACATGTTGCCATTTAGCACTGTAACACGTGGGGTTGACCTTATCTTAGAAAAATGCCTCAGAAAATGTCTTCTAAGTTTCTTACAGCAATTTACTGGATGTTAATTCTGAACTCAATAGCGCACACAATCCTGTCAAGCCTGAGTAGATGTTGTCAATTACTTTTGTTGTCGCCCCTTTCGGAACGTATGGTATCTTACATCTGCTCCTGGAGCAAATCTGTGTTTTCAACAAGAATCAAGACTGCAAGAATAAAAACATCAAGGAGAAGGAAATCATTGTGCCTTTCGCATCTCTTTTTTTGCAATCACTTCCTGTGGTCGGCCTAGTCTCTTGGCAACTGTTGATACATTGTTGTCGTTCATTTACTAAGCACAACTGTAGCACGCGATACAACTACATCATTTCGCGCGTGATGGGGCAATTAGGTTTCCCGCCAGCTGTATTGACACTCAACTGCTACCGTGTTAACCAAGTTGATCGTAAAGATTTACAGAAATTTGTCAAATTCTGTTACAATTATCATAAGGTTAAAAAAGTAACTCCACCTGCTATATCACCATGAAAGCAGCCGAAGACCAAGTTGTGGAAGATGAAGGCGGCTACCAAGATGAAGAGGTTAGGCTAACCTAGCCAGGATAGGCTGATTGGGTTAGCTATTGTACAGTAGCTAACTCTTACAGTACCCATTAGCTTCTCATTAGTAAAACCAGTTTGGGTAGAGTCAGATTAAGCAATTTAATATTGTCAATTGTAAAATGAAAATGTTCTTTGAAATCTTTATCAACAGGACTCATTCTTCCAAGACATAGACCTTTTACAGAAACACGGAATTGTGAGTAGTAGTCTACCCAAGCACAGACCAGTCTGAAACTTTAAACCTCTTCCCTGTATTTCCCCCCCTATCCCCCTAATCCATCATCATATACACAGTTCCCCTCACATAACTATCTTCTCCCCCACTTATCATCTTTAATTCTCACACTTCCTGTTTCTAATTTCCCCCCCTCCTTTCCCCCCAGAATATGGCAGACATAAAGAAGCTAAAATCAGTGGGTATCTGCACAGTGAAGGGGATACAGATGACTACTCGTAGGAACCTATGCAATGTCAAGGGTCTCTCTGAGGCCAAGGTGGACAAGATCAAAGAGGCTGCTGGGAAAATGCTGGTGAGAGGTCCACCTCAAATTAAGCATGTTATAAAAGTTTCAAGTTTTAGATCTCATCACATCTTTTTTTCCTCTGAGGTTGAATCTGATCAAATGTGAAGAAGCTAGCCCAGAAGCATACATAAGTAGTATAAATGTATTTGATCTTTCTTGTTGTAGACCAATGGATTCCTGACAGCATTTGAGTACAGCGCAAAGAGGAAACAAGTGTTTCACATCACGACTGGGAGTCTGGAGTTTGAGTTATGAGGCTTGAAGTTCTCAGCATGTCTGCTCAGAAATAAATGTTTAAAATCACAATTTTAAGTTGTGCAGGTGCTCTAATTTCAATACCTGATCTCCCTCTTGATTCTTTGCAGTAAACTCATTGGTGGAGGTATTGAGAGTATGGCTATCACTGAGGCATTTGGAGGTGAGCTTCAAGGTCTGCTTTACTCCAACAAAATACATTTAAGTGGACTTTGACAAAGCTTGATCAGATTGAGCCTAGTTCGACTATCCTGCATTGTCACTGTTTTTCACCTTCTCAGAGTTCCGGACAGGCAAAACCCAGCTGTCTCACACTCTTTGTGGTAAGTCATTAAATTTGTGGGTTAATAAGGGGTTGAACCATACTTAGGGATCTATCTATGTATGTATACTTCATCCTACTTCTCAAATCCTCTTGTCTGAAATGCTATTCAACATGAGTCAGCCAGACTGAGAAGTGAAGGTTGGTCTCGCAAGTCTGTTTAGCATGTCTTTGTCTCTCCAGTGACCGCCCAGCTACCAGGAGAGGACAGCTACACAGGAGGGAAGGTCATATTCATTGACACAGAAAACACTTTGTATCCTCCCCACAGCTGTACTCTGGTAGCCTGGTATTGCCAGACCAATTTGCAAGTAGTCTGGAATCTCCCAGTTCATTTTTGATTTCCAAGGGGCATTTTCAACGGGTGCCGACCAACATGCCTCTGGATGCAATTGGAAAGACCTACAACCAATCAGAGCAACGAAATGTGTAACCTATTCCAAATCTTGTCTGAAATAGTACAGCAAGTACATCTTTCTTATTAACAAAAGCTGTAAGTGCAATTGTATATCGGCAAGTTAGTTTAATAGTGGCGCGATAGCGGATTCAACTGACATCAATTCCACATCAGCGACAGCCATCTTGATTGTTTACCTGCCCCATATTAGATCAGCAGCAATGATTGGCCTGACCTGAACCAGGCTAGCTTGAAATCTGTCTGAACAGAAGGGTAGCCAGATGTATGCCAGAGTAAATAAAACATGAGCACACCGATTTTTACTGGTTCCAAATGCTACTACACTGGACCTTTCACAGCCAATTTTAGGAGAGTAAAGGGTCTTTGGTGATGATTGGTTACATAACATGGCGTGCGTTATCTTGTTTTTCCTAACTGAACTTGAACTGCCAGTCGACCAGACAGACTTAAGGACATAGCGGACAGGTTCAATGTGGACCATGATGCTGTTCTGGATAACGTGTTGTATGCTCGAGCCTACACCAGTAAGAACCCTCCTAGCTCATAAGCAAAACAACTGCAAACAAACACACGTGTACTCTTGAGTGTGTGTGTGTGTGTGTGTGTGTGACACCCCTACAGGTGAACACCAGATGGAGCTGTTGGACTTCGTAGCTGCCAAGTTCCATGAGGAGGGGGGTGTCTTCAAACTTCTGGTATACACTCTATCACTCAAGCTTATATGTTTGTTCTCCAGGGTTGCTGTCACGTTGGAAGATTTGATAGTGGAGTTGTAAGAGAAGCAAGGCCTCTCTGACTCTCCACCACTCCATTCAGTGTGCGGCTCTGGGCCTCTTTGTTCTCTCTGTTTTCGTTCACTGCCCATGCAGACGAACCATCTCCCACTTTAATAATCATCTCCACCTCTCCCTCCATTGGTCTCCTCCCAGATCATAGACTCCATCATGGCCCTGTTCAGGGTAGACTTCTCTGGCCGAGGAGAGCTGGCAGAGAGGCAGCAGAAGCTAGCACAGATGCTCTCGCGCCTACAAAAGATTTCTGAAGGTCTGGACTAGTAGACAGGCAAACTGTCTGACAGTGTTTCTATAGGATAGAGTAAACTATATTTTGAATGAAGGCCTTGCTATCTTCACACAGTACTCAACAGGGACAAATCATCCTTGTGTGGGATTTCTGGTTGAGAGTTTCCATTGGTAGAGAATGGTTTCCATTAACAATGTCATGTCATCACCCTAGAGTACAACGTGGCAGTGTTTGTGACCAATCAGATGACAGCTGACCCTGGGGCTGGAATGACGTAGGTGACATTATCTCACTCCCTTAGAATCAGATGACATAGAGGTTACAGACATAGCTCCACTCATTCTCAATTCCATGTTCACGTGTAGCAAAATGTTCTAAACATTTCATAAATAGGAATAGGACAGGTTTTGGTTTTGTCTCATTAGGTTCCAAGCTGATCCCAAGAAGCCAATTGGAGGACACATCTTGGCTCATGCGTCCACCACACGTATCAGCTTAAGGAAAGGGCGGGGAGAGATGAGAATCGCTAAGATATTTGACAGGTAATCATTACTGAGCTTGTGGAAGTCACGTTTTGAAACTATTGGTGCACTTGTCTCTGTTAAGTACAAAGTGGGGATCAAGGGTAGGCATCAACAGGCTACTTGCCCATAAGACTATGCTCTGTTTCCTCCATGTCCTGCAGTCCTGATATGCCTGAGAATGAGGCCACCTTTGCCATCACTGCTGGAGGAGTAGCTGATGCTAAAGAGTGAGAGGAGGGATAGGATGCACTCGTAGATACACGCTAACACACAAACATATGCTGATACACACATTACACACATTACACCATCATAACCCTTGACCCTCCATATTTGCTTATTTCACATCTGTTTTAAATGTGTTTAACTTATTTAAAACCCTTGTGCTGCTTTCGGGTCATTGTGACCCACCGTTGTGGTGCAAAAGGTAGGTCACAATGACCCGAAGGAAGCACAAGGGATATTATTAAGTAACTGATAATGTTATGCTGTATTAATTAGTTTATTGGTATTTATTGACGTTATGAAGTTATTGTAATGCTTTCTTAAATGTATTCTGATAAGGTGAATAAATCAAATGTGTAAAACTAATCAAATCTAAAACATTGTCATCACCACTGTAGTACTCTGGATTTGTTTCTGATGTCAATACTGTATAGAATTGAGTTACCAAAACAAAGACATAATTATAGACATCGTTAGCAATAAAGACTGTACTTGGTCCTTTACTGGCTAAGCACAATAATTTATAACATCAATATTAATGGTTTAGTTCAAAACATCATCAGTCAGAAGTCCAATAACACACCACACATTCCAGAATTATGAGGAGAGAGCGGAGCCTGGCGGACAGTGCTGGAACTGAAGGGGCTGACACTAAACCACCTTTACTGCGTTCTGAGCAACCGGCACCGAATGCATGCCAAAACAAGGCTAAACAAAGCGATGGAAACTGCAGTCAACGTGAGACCGACAGTCTGAACATAACGCCAAACAAACACTCCCAGAGGAAACATCTATCTCGTTGCTTTCGCCACTGCATAGCGAGCTGACAGGCTAGCCTATAAAGCTAGCTAGACGACTACAGGAGATCCGCGATGGACTCGAGAGACACAGCCCCTGATTCGTGGGAGCTGGAAGAAGATGCCGAGGCCCCGGCAGCCGCGGAACTCCAGTCCGCTTTCGCCGCTCTCAACGTAAATGCCACGCCATTTGTCCCAAATGTGAACGCCGCGGTGTTTGTCCCGACTTTCCCACAAAGCAGTCCTGCAGAAACATCAGTGTCTGACGGTGACGGTAAGTTTCCGATTGTAGAAGTCAGCATCGAATAACAGGATTTGACAGGGGTGACAGCTGGTAGTCCACTATGCTAGCCAGTTAGCTAGCCACCAGCTAGCCAACCAAGTTAGCCAACCAGTTAGCTAACTTGTAACTGTACGTTCTTTGCTATGTGGCAGCACTGAATGGAAGTTTATCTTGATATGCCCTAGCTAGTTAAGATAGCAACAATCGAACAAATATGAATGTAACATTCAGAACAGAGTCTTAACGGACTATGACGGTACAATGTTTGAATAATTCAAGTCTAATAATAATACCAAGTTTAACAGTGAGTGACATTGTTTGGTCACACTGGACTGGAGTCGTACAATATGCATGTCAGGTTAGATTTTCCTGGCATATGCATCTGTATTCACAGGTGCCGCAGATACAATTGCCTGTATGGAGGTGACAGAATCAGTTGGTATGTAGCCTGTCATTTTTGCTTGATAATACATCTAACCCTTCCATACAGAAGGTCATTCTAGTACACCATGGAACTAGAGGAGATTGTTCTCAAAAATCTTCCCATACACATATCAGGGCTACAACGGATTTCCAGATCTACATTGACCAAATTAGGTTGCCCTTAAACACTGTTTACTTGTCATTTAATTAGTTTGATAAATCTCCCTGCATAGTTTCACTTTGCACTTGAGTGTACAGGGCCTACTCTGAAAACACAGGCCAGGCCTTCCAGTCCAAACTGTGAGGTTTGTAAATTGTATGATGCAACACTAAAGGCCCAGTATCTTAACATATACCTTTTCCCCTCTCTTCCACATGTGGAATCGGGCACAATATCAAGCTTCAGATGTGGCAACTCCAAGACTAGACTGTAACTTGAGTTTTTTTTTCGACTTTGTTCAGGAAGTATTGCAAAAGAGTTGTGAGGTGCCATGTTGCAGCATGCTGCCGGTGTCCAACTGCATATGTGCTGATGTCAGGTGTTCACGTTTTGGCCAGAGCTGCTCACATCTACTCAAGTTACAGGCCTGATTTATCAGTCAGCCTGACACCTGCAACTTTAGCTTGCCAGGGAGGAGGAACAGGAGAGTGAGACGAGAGACAGAGAAGGGATGTGGTAGGAAAGAGAGGAGTGTGGAGGCCTGATTACAAATATGTTATTCTAGTGGTATAATCACCTTATTGGTTTAGACATTTAAAAATACACTAGCCAACCTCTTTGTTCTGAGGGATGCATGTTTTTTGACTGGCAAACAGACTGTAAGATTTTAAACAAATGTCAAAGTTGATCAAGTCATAAAACATCTATCACCCGTTGGATTGTTGAATTGATAAGGCAACAAATGATTATATATATATATATATTATACTATTAAAATCTTTAATAGTATTTACAGGTAGTATTTGACCTATGACTAATCTAGACCATCTGCATTGGACTGATGCTGTCTGTCCCTCTAGCTCCTGTGGAAAACGGAGGCACGGAGACGGAGGTTATGGCAGAGCTTGTGGAGGAGGAGACCTGGGAGCAGAAGGAGGAGTCTGGGGACGCTGAGCCTGGAGGGGGGGGTGGAGGTGGAGGTGGAGGAGGAGGGTCTCAAGGGGCTGTGGAGGAGATACAGGGAAGGGGGGAGGAGGAGGAGGAGGAGGAGGAGGAGATGATGGAGGAGGAGGAAGAGGAGGAAATGCCCATGCCCAAAGTAGCCCCCGCCCAACCGGACGCCCCCAAGAAAGAGCATGTCAACGTGGTGTTCATTGGTCATGTCGGTGGGTTCCCACTGCCTGGTCCACCAGTACCTAATCTTTCTGTTTAGGAATTGTTTTCTATGGTGTAAATTGCTGTTGTACTTGTCTTTGAGAGCCAGTCCAGTTAGAATCAAAGATAATCATACACAAATGTTTTATTCTTTTAACAACTACCGTCTGTACCAGATGCTGGCAAATCAACAATTGGAGGACAGATCATGTAAGTCATTAGGCCGAAATTATATGGTTAGATTTTAATTACTACCTAAATTGAATTTATGGTAGATCTTAACAAACACAAATTCACATGTCAGTCTGGTATGATGTGTTGATGCTAGGTACCTGACAGGAATGGTGGAAAAAAGAACCTTAGAGAAGTATGAACGAGAGGCTAAAGAGAAGAACAGAGAGACATGGTGAGCTTGTCTTTGCTTAAAACAATTTATTTTGAGATGTGTGCTGGTATTTTAAACAGAACATGGATCCCCCATGACATCAGCTGTCTCATCTCCCCAGGTACCTGTCGTGGGCGCTGGATACCAACCAGGAGGAGAGAGACAAGGGCAAGACTGTGGAGGTGGGCAGGGCCTACTTTGAGACGGAGAAAAAGCACTTCACCATCCTGGACGCGCCTGGTCACAAGAGCTTTGTGCCCAACATGATTGGCGGGGCATCTCAGGCTGACTTGGCAGTCCTGGTGAGGGAGAGTCACTTTTTCTATGCTGAGTCATTGTGGACTGCAGTAGGGAATAGCATAGTCCCGCAGGGTATTATCTATGTAAAGACGGAACACAACACTGTGCCTATGGCTGTACTAATGACAGTGTGGCAGGTTAAAACATGACTGCTTTTGTATGGGGCTTGTTTTGCCAGAGTAAAATCCATAAACCCGATAAATCTGCAAACCTTTTGTTCATAACTGTTATTTAAATCTTGTGTATTAAGATGTCCCAGATTAATTAGCAACATTTATATTCAGCTAAGAAAACGGACCCCTCTGAAACAATATGAAATATAAATGTTTCCTGGAATCCTGTAAATTATTGATACAACATTAATTTACAGTATGGATGATACTAGAGCACTCTTATGCATACTTCCTTACAGGTTATCTCGGCCAGGAAAGGAGAGTTTGAGACAGGTTTTGAGAAGGGCGGCCAAACACGGGAGCACGCCATGCTGGCCAAAACAGCTGGAGTTAAACATCTAATTGTGCTTGTCAACAAGATGGATGACCCCACTGTCAACTGGAGCCTGGACAGGTGGGGTCAAGTTTAAGTGAAAACATTTAAGAAGATTTAGGAAATGAATAGTTACTAATGCTACAGAATGCATACATAATGTGTTATGCAATTTCACTGCAATCCCTCTGCCTCCTTCCACTAGGTATGAGGAGTGCAAGGAGAAGCTGGTGCCCTTCCTGAAGAAGGTTGGCTTCAACCCAAAGAAGGACATCCACTTCATGCCCTGCTCTGGGCTTACAGGGGCCAACCTGAAAGACCCGGTGGAGGAGTGCCCTTGGTATACGTACGTATCTCCAATATGGATGGATCCTTCGTTGAATCCTGCATTGAGGCAAATTGATATACCATCAGTAGCATCCTGTAACAAAAGTTACTGGTTTACTGTATGTATACTCACTTCTACTCGGTATGCTTCTTAGACATCGGTCCATTGTTCTCAGAAAGATCACACGACTATCAGAGATGAGCATCCCTGGTCAGACAGTCAGTCAGTTAATTCAATCTTCATTGTCATAGCAGTCAACCAAACGAATTAGTCCCCTCTGTCATAAAACGGACTGATATTTATGAAGCTGTGACAAGCATATGAAGCATGACAGGTATTTCCAACTGCCGCTAAGTAAAGATGATTACAATTTATTCCTTTGCTTCGGTAAAGGATTATAGAGGATTGTTTGAATTGATTCTCTCTTTCTCACTCTCCCAAACTCTCTCCTCCCTTACCATCTCTCTCACTAGGGGCTTTCCATTCATCGCCCACTTGGACAGCTTGCCAAGCTTCACCAGACCCATGAACGGCCCAATCAGACTCCCCATCGTAGACAAGTATAAGGTGGGGAACCACATCCTAGCACAGTCTCCCAGTTTCATACTACTGACAGGCCCGATCAGACAGCCCTGATTCCTCTTTAGTACCAATTACATGCACAATTCCCATGCCCAGTCACTATATCATTTTAGCATTCATGAAAAAGCATGCATGTACTTATAAAACTGTACGGGAATTACATTTTCACTTCCAAACCGTCAAATCCATGGAAACCATGCAGGCTTTCAGAATTGTCGTTCCATGTCCAGCCCTCTTCCCTGTCTTGGTTCTTATCCTCTCAGAAGAGGCCCCACGGACCTGGGTGTCCCTCAAAGATCCCCACATACACACACACACACATTCACACTCCAGCCTCACTCTCTTTGGCAGTAACTTCAGTAGTGTGTGGGCGTAGTTTTGGAGCCAGAGGAGAGATGGCTGGGAGGAGGGAAAGCTATGGAATTAAGATATGTTATAGCTTTCTCAGCAGGATTTTCACAGGGTTTAACACACACATACACATAAGCAGATACACGGGTGCAAGTTGTTGTGTAAGGGTGTTATGAAAGCGAAGATCTCTAACTGGGGCCGATGCTCATTGGAGGTAATGAGATTACTGTGGTCCAGGTAATTGTAGACGCTGGTTAGGAGGATAGGCTGGCTGTTGCTCGGCCAGTTTCTAACTGCTAAACAAGGGGATCAACAGACAAAGATTCTGCACTGCTACAGATATAAATTAAAGATCACGCAACCATATAGTCTGGGTTCTTAGATTTCTCTGAACCAATTCAGTAGGCTTTAATTTTGTGTTTTTCAGGACATGGGCACAGTGGTCCTGGGCAAGCTGGAGTCAGGCTCTATCAGCAAAGCTCAGCAGCTTATCATGATGCCTAACAGGGTAAGACTACACACACACACACATTGTCCATGGTGAAGCACTATCTTTTTCTGTGCATGTGCATACATATATAGTGTGGCCATGCAATGACAGCAACACATATAATACCTGGAATTATATCATGTAGTGGTCTGGTGGATTGGTCTTATTTACATAATGATTCGGGGCAACAGAGGACGCCAGTAATGACACCCATTTGTAATGATTGCGGTAGCACACCGTGGAGGTGCTCAGTCTGCTGAGTGATGACGTGGAGACGGACGATGCCACCCCCGGGGAGAACCTCAAACTGAGGCTGAAGGGCATCGAGGAGGAGGAGATCCTGCCTGGCTTCATCCTCTGCAACGCAGAGAACCTCTGCCACTCCGGACGCACCTTTGATGCCCAGGTAGGAGCGCCGACCAAGTAGAACAGGATTTCATTGATCTCTACTGAGATTAGAGGACATTTTCTCCACCGAGGCCACAGAAAGTGTAGGGTTACCGTTGCTAATGAGGCCTTTGTGATGCAGTTACAGTATACATTGGCTTTGTTCTGTTTCATAGCTAGTCCTTAACATACCAACACACACACCCACGTTTAAATGTGTGTTTTGGTATGTATTGTTACTATATTATGAGCTGATTTGTCTGTTTTTGTCGTTTTTGTTTCTAGATCGTCATCATTGAACACAAGTCCATTATCTGTCCAGGTTACAATGCAGTCTTACACATCCACACTTGTATTGAAGAAGTACAAATCACAGTAAGTCTCTTAAAGTTTATCACCAC
Organism: Osmerus mordax; assembly: GCF_038355195.1. NCBI lineage: Eukaryota > Metazoa > Chordata > Actinopteri > Osmeriformes > Osmeridae > Osmerus > Osmerus mordax. The sequence continues at coordinate 11,439,399 of NC_090059.1, read as the reverse complement.
AAAACAGCCCAGACACTAAATACCTTGCCTTCGTGGCCTCTGGTTATTTAAAAACAAAATATAAAGGACACAGACATGCATTTGGTTGTCTCCATTAATAGGCTTGACTCAAATGCTTCTCAATCTTTAGGCCTTAATCTGTCTGGTGGACAAGAAGACCGGGGAGAAGAGCAAAATGCGCCCTCGCTTTGTCAAACAGGACCAGGTGTGCATCGCCAGATTACGGGCAGCAGGAACCATCTGCTTGGAGACCTTCAAGGACTTCCCTCAGATGGGAAGGTTTACCCTCAGAGATGAAGGTGAGGGGGAAGATGTGCTAGAGAGAGAGAAAGATGGGGAGGTGGGGTGGGGTGACAAGAGTGAATGTGTGTGAGTGCCTGGATGTATTTGCTCACTGCCCTTCTATTTCCTTGCAGGTAAAACCATTGCTATAGGCAAAGTGTTGAAGCTGGTACCAGAGAAGGACTAAAGGACAGCATCCTGGAGATCCTGGAACGGGTGTTTTGATCGAGGAGAAAGCAGCAGACCCAACTAGCCTCTCTCTCTCTCTTACACACCGTTATCTATGGAGGGGGATGAGGAAGAGGAGAACACAAATGTGAAAGAAAAAAAGAAAGACTGAATCAGTTTTTATGAGGAACAATACTAATCGCAAGACCAGTCCAGTGTGTCAGCTTTCTCATATTGAGACCTCAGCTATGCCACTATTGTAGCTAACTAACGCCCTGTTTTCTGGCCAACCTCATGTTTAGCTAGCCCACATTTGTTTTGGAATGGATGCAGAGGTGCTTTGTTTGGGAATAGTGGTATTGATCTGATATTGTGTGTGGATCACAGTTAGTCTGTAATCATGATTTGAAAGTAAATCACAACATTGAAGAAAACAATGCCAAATGGACAATGTTTTGGTCATAAGTATCCCCAACCAAAATCCTAATCGTGATCGACACACGCATTTCAAATACTTTATATGGATGCACTATGAAACATGACATTTAGATTGGTCATGCATTCACACACACAAGACACTCATACACAAACACACAAACGTGTCATTTTCAGTGAACAACAATGAAAATAAAATAAATTGATAAAACGACTGTGTATGTACTTTTTTTAAACCGTTATAATTATATATTTTGATTATACCTAGATATTCGTTTTGGGGTAAACGATAGTCAATTGTGTCAATGGTTTGTTTTTGAATAAAGTTGGGAGAGTTCAATTTTTTAAATGACGTAGGAACAACTGCGCATGCGCCTTTACGGTACACATCCACGTGAAGCAAGCGGCATGGCAGAGAAAGTAGAAGATGTAGTCTTGGACCAGGCGCAGGTACAAACTTCAGTTTCAGGAAAAATGTATATGTCGTTCTATGTTGCTGAATCTACCAATACAGATTTTATAAGAATGCTTGCGATGTATTGACTTTCCGCTTCATTTTAACTACACTGGGATGTTGGCTAGCTGGCTAGCCTAGTTAGCTAAGGTTAGCTGGACGAATTATCTTGACTAGAACAGCTAGCTTGCAAACTAATATTTGTCCAGTAGGTTTATCAGTTGAGTATCCAATTTGCAATGCCACGCAGTAACATTTAGAGCTGTCTTATAAATCATGCTAGGTTAACAATTTGATCAAGTATGCCTCACGTGTCATGTTTTACTGTGTGTCTCGCACAGGTGAAGAAAGCTGTTCAGGCGTTACAGGCGTTCCTGAAGACCACGTCCACCCAGGACACTCTTTTGGAGGAAAGCCATCAGTTCTCCCTACTCTTCACCCTCTGGAAGATCCCTAAACAGGCCCAAACCATTCGCATGTGAGACCCAGCCCTATCCTCCTAGTCCAAGGCATTGTGTACCTAACTCAATGTAGATGGCCCACCGAACTATGTGGTTTACGGTTAATACACAAACGTCTGACACTTGTCAAACTGTTTTCCAGAATTTACTTTTAATTTAAGTGTCATAGTTCATCTTTAAACGACCAGTTCAAATACTGACCCATACTTTGTTGTAATCCTCCAGTCCCCTGCCTCATGGTCTGCGTTCAGATGTAGATGAAGTGTGCCTGTTCACCCGAGACGAGCCCAAAATGACCTCTGATCAGACCCAGCGGTTCTACAAGAAGCTGCTGGAGGAGAGGGGTGTCAAGAACATCACAGAGGTACTAGTCCAACACACGGCTGGAGTTTCATCTACCGCTGCATAAGCCTAAATGCTCCCAGAGCAGTGACTTTACAATGCAGGGTGTATGTTGTATTTCATGAAGTCTGAATCTGTAGTTTGTACTTTCTCACACTACTTGGGGAGATGAAAAGTTGGTATTTATTGATAACATTAACAACAGCACCCCAGCAAACCCTGTCCTCCAGTGTCAGTGTTGGACACGGGCAATGCCGGTGCCACAGAGACTCAAAGTATATCCAGATGGACCTCCCTCTTGCAGTGGAGCCTGTCTCTACAACTTTGAAACAAAGCATGTTTATATTTTTAAATAAAGTAACGTACCAAAAAGGATTATAGTCTACATGTTGTTTTTCTTTCTACGTGTCCTGTCCAGGTGATCCCGTATAAAGTGTTGAAGACAGAGTACAAGCCATATGAGGCCAAGCGCAAGCTGCTGGGGAACTTTGAGATGTTCCTTTCTGATGACCGTATACGCCGCCTGCTGACCTCCCACATTGGCAAACACTTCTATGAAAGGAAGAAGTGAGTCCAACTTCAGCTGTGCTACTGTGTATGCACCCATGTTAGCAGGTCCTAGAGTGGTTATGTTTGTATATTCTTGCATCCTGGAATCGGGACACAGATTTACAGGGGAAAGGATCGTTAAATGATGGGACATAAATTGCTCCTCAATGGAATACAATGCTCTGAATGATGACTTGTTTTCTCTGAATAGGGATCCTCTATCAGTGAACCTGCAGAGCAAAAATTTGGCCAGAGACATCCAGAGACTTATCCAGGGCTCCACCATGAAGGTGTCCAAGAAGGGCAGCTGCTGGTGAGCCGTCACACTGCTCCTGGTCACTGGAGACACAACTTGAACACAGACATGAATGTTACCTACACAGTACATCTTACAACAGTTCCATAAGCAGCACCCCAGCAAACCCTGTCCTCCAGTGTCAGTGTTGGACACGGGCAATGCCGGTGCCACAGAGATTCAAAGTATATCCAGATGGACCTCCCTCTTCCAGTGGAGCCTGTCTCTACAACTTTGAAACACAGTAGCAATCAGGCAGTTTTGGAACATGAAACTATGGAGGTCTTTTCTCCTGTTTTACAGAAAGATAAATTAAAAGTTCTTCTGTTGTGCACTCCAAGCTCAGATCATGCAACCAATCCTCTTGTAATGTGTTTTTCTTCATTATTGTAGCATGGCTCGTGTGGCCCACTCTGGGATGACCACGGAGGAGGTGACTGAGAACATTGAGGCCACAGTCAGCACAGTCGTCAACAAACTACGCCTGGTGAGTTCCAAGCCAACATTTGCCACGTGAATGGGTATCACCACCAGTCAAAACGTTTTGGATGGAGAGTGAACTGACCAGCCTTTTTTTCGCAGAAAGGAAAGGGAATCAAGGTAATCCACCTGAAGAGCCAATCCTCTGTGGCTCTGCCCATCTACACGTCTGATCTTAGTCACCTGACTATAATCGAGGATGCACAGAGGGAGGCCAGGAAGGCCAAGGTGTGTGTGACTAAAATAATCGAGATATTGTTGTCTGCGTGTGTGCATAAGGGGGAGACTGACTGGAAGTGTTTGAGCTTGCCTTATTCTCCTACTGATAACCGTGTGTTTTTCTGTGTGGCTATAGAAGGCCTCCAGCAAGCTGCAGAGAGCCAAGAAGCAGAAGACGTCCACAGAGAAGACGGAAGCAGAGGAGGAAATTCCAGAGCTGGTTCCCATAGTAACGCCCAGCAAGAAGGCCAAACTGCAGGTCAGTGTCACTTTATATTATTGCATACAGAGAAAACGATGTTACAAGTACAAAAATGTTACAGTGCATAAATTGTCAGGTTATTTTACCTACAACTACAATGGTTGAAATCTTTCCTCTCTCCCCCAATAGACACCACCCAAAAAAAAGAAAGTACTGGAGAAGGCACCTAAACCACCAGTAGGGAAGAAAGGACAGAAAGCTAAAGCCAAGATGGCCAAGAAGAAGGGTACAAGACCCCCTTCCCAGAAAATCAAAAGGAAGGTGGTCAAATCCTAATGTTTGTGTCTGTCCCCCTTTCCCTCGCTTGTTAGGAACTTTGTACCATAAAGATTCAAATGATGTCAAGGATGCTGACATTTGTTAAGTAGACTCCCAGGACTGGTTATAAACATTACATAATGGTGTTCTGTTTAGTCTTTTCAAGGCTCCGCAACCAGTATCCATGAAAGCCACAAATGAAAATCATACGGCTTTGTTGAAACAGAGCAAATAATGAAAGGTCATTTGTGTCCTAACGTTTCTGGTAATTAAATGGTTGTTTTTCAAAACATATTTTGTATAATTCCAGGTTGTATATTAAAGGATACTAAAACATGATTGATGTGTGTAATGTATTCTATATCATAGACTCATAATTTCCAACCATTCATTGTATGCTGTGTGGTGCTAGCCTTTTTCCACCCCTACCTATTGAGGCATTGTGTTGTACTGCGTAGGGCTGCGTTAGCCTTGAGGTGTGTTTACCCTCGGAGACCAGTCAGCAGAGCCTGGCTGGATCGGATGACTCTATTGTCAGTGAGGATCATAACGTGCCTGTACACCTGCTGTCTGCCTGCTTCAACAAGGTAGTGTTTGTTTAGAATTTGTATTCATCAAGGTTTATAATTGATATTCTGAAAGCTTTTTATTGAAGTACCACAGCCATAATGGCTTGCAGAATTATGACAGACTGTTGAAGTCAGTTTAGTGGTGATACGAGTGTAGGTGGTGTCTATTGTAGATGACTGATGTTTCTACACCAGTGGTCATTTGAGACCAGAGACACAAGCAGGTGGTCTGTATTCATTGGCCCCTCCTACTCCCAAGTCTATGTTGACGGTGAGGCTGGCTGGCTGGAATATTCTGGGTTGAAAGTAAACTGAGGGTAGGTACGATAGAGGTAAACACTGAGGCGAGTGTCGACCACAGACTCGGCTTCAACTATTTTTAACTGCTATCTTGACAACTGGTAGATGTGAATATCGATGCGTCAGTGATATATCTAGCCAATGAGCATCAACTGAAGGACAAACAGGATGTAATGAATGCTAACTTGCACTGTAATGGTAGTTTGGACGTTGCTTTTATTGTTTTTGGAATAAAATCCGCCCCTCCTGCAGCAAAAGGGGCCAGACAGAAGTGGTGCGGTCCTTCTTCAGAACAGAACCTGTAAGGATGACTTCAGAAGACACTGCCCTGCACACTGACCTCACCGGATCACAACATTCTACTGGCAGAACCGTCTGTCCGACTCCAGAACCCCCCCGCTGGACCTACTTTCATAAGCCCATAATCGTCATGGTGATGGGGGGCCTGATGTCTGGTGTGGGGGCTGTTCTGTTTCTGCTCCACTACCTGGGAGTGACGGAGACACCCCACGCCACCGCCCCTGCCTGTCTGTCCATCGGGCTGATGTTTGTGGTGGTGGGGCTGGTCTGGGTTCCCATCCTCAAGGAGAAACTGAGACGGACAGGCCTGGGGGCCTGCAGGGCTAGGGAAGGTTCTGATAGCAGTGTGTGACATGTAAGTACTGTGAGTATTTTCCTGATGCAGATGAGCCCTGTTGGCTAAATATAAATGGAGATTCATTTTAATCAGTATGCTGGAACCACCCTGATACATGGAATCACTAGAGTGGAACGTAGAAGACGTTTTATCAGACCATTATTAATCCTGATTGTGATATAATGAGTAGGCTAATGCGCAAGGTCATAAGATTGAGGGTTGATGAATAAAATACAATCTCACTTATTTTTTTCCTTCTGAGATTACTTCGGAAAGACGTGTAATAAAATATGATAAACTTTTATAGGCGAAATTTCATACATCTCCCACGAGTTGGTGAACTTTGAACAGTTTTACAATAATCTTTTGTACGCGTCTCTGCAAGTGGTCACTCGCGTCTCCGCTCCATGCGCCAGGATTCTGGATCAACACAGTTCCCCCTCAGGAATAGGAAATTACCTCAGAACTTCAAATCAAAGGTAACTTCCAAAGAGGTGATATTCATTAGGCCTACATCATGGCGGGTGTACCGGAGACAGTAATTGAGAGGAGGTTTCGGGGAGTTGGCCGCTGCAAGTGCGCTTTTTGGTTTGCTGTGGCGCACGACATACTTGGGGCGTTAATACTTCTGACAGGGGTGTTTGCAGGATTCTTCATCCACGATTTGTTTATCTACGCCGGTGCCGTTGTCATTTTCCTGAGCCTAATCTGGTGGGTCTTCTGGTACTCGGGGAACATCGAGGTTCCTCCAGAGGAACTTGAGGACGACGTCGGCATGGTCAAACTAAAGAACAGAGGAATTAGCGGAGTGGTCAGAAAAGTGTCTGACCGCCTCACCAACGGAATAAGAAACTCTTTCAGAAGGAATGGAAGGGCCCACGGAGAGGTTACCGGGGCCATGACAACGCCACCGCCTTTGAAGGGCGCTACTCAACAGGATCCAGCAATGTCGCTCTCGGTTATAAACGAGAACACTAGAGCTGCTCATTCAAATGAACTTGTCAGGGAGACCCTGTCCGTATAATTGGATGTCTAGGTCTGTTCATGGGACTAGACATGAATGGGACTAGATGCTACTATGAACAAACGTGCATGAAATAATGATGAAAGATCATTGTAGATTGTACATTTGTGACTTTTTATGGTGCAGCCTTCTCTTTAGAATGCCCAATTAGACTAAAAAGGGAATATAAGTGTTTGCCTTGTTGGTAATGATTAAGCAACATCAAGGTCTTTTCTGAACAGGATCCATATGTCATCTTATCTGATAGATAAACAAGTAGACTTTGCACATGTCACTGATGGTTGAAAATATGATGTAGACTGCAATGTGTAAGATACACCTTGGAGTGTCATCTGTTTTAGTGTTTATCAGAATTTAGCATAATAGACACTTTGGAAATTGCTTGACTGAACTGAATTACAGCATATTCGTAATAATTCGTTTATTTGTACAATAGTTGTTAATATCACAATTTAAACATATGTCGTGGATGTTTTTCATCGACTATTTAAGTAAAACAATGTTTAAAAAAATGTGTTGTACTTGAAGAATGTAATTTCTCAAGCATGTTCATTTATCCATGAGTGAACTAAAAGTATATGAAGGTTAGTAATATGGATGCACACATAAGGGTCTAGTTCCTCTCCTTATGAAATCTCACCAGTTTCTTTTGGGGCACAGGGACTTCCCCTAAGATATTTACATATTCCTAAATCTGTAATAAAACACCAGGTCTGTCAGAAAAGACAAGCCATGAACTGGAAAGTACATCATTTCAGACCCAAATCTAATTTCAGGTTTTGGTTCAGATATCATAATTCAGGGTCTATTGTTCAGGTGATCCTATCATTGTAGTTGTACTGTACAGTGTAGGGCAGTGATGTCTGAGGGAGAATGTGGCCAGGGTTTCTACTACGACGGCCTGGTTGAGGAGTGTCAACACTGCTTCCACAGATGCAGCTCTCCGCCCAGAGTGTGCTCGAAATACTGCTCATTGCGTAAGTACAGTACTAATTTATAATGCTGAAGGTTGATCTGAGAAAGTCTTTAGGGTTAAAAAAAAAATATTTGGAATCCAGAATGAACTCATCTAATTTCAATTATCTTTGGCACTCACACATTAACAAACATCTATAGATTTTGTGTATTTAACATTTGTAAAAAAACATTTATCAACTGCATTACAACATGTATTTCTATATCCATTATTTATGCACATCCGTTATGTATTCCTATGTCCTGTATTTATTGCCAGTATGTATTTCTGCGGGTCCACAGCATCAGAAAGCAAAGCCCCAGAGAACCTAAACGTGCGGTTAATTCTGGTGTGGCTCTTCGTGTTCATGTTGGTCTTCTGCACTCTCATTCTGCTCCTGCAAATGCTGAGGAAGAAGTCATGCAGACTGTTCCTGAAGAACAAAGGTAACACAATACATGTGACAATAGTCACAGACATACAATCCAATGTAGACTAGGCAAATCACACTTAAAGTGAAAGTTTGAAAATGTTTAAGATATCAATGTGTAATTCATTTAAAACATGCCAATCAGACTGCACTCCACCTCAAGCAAAATATTGGAAACACTATGTCCCAGGTGCTGTCTCAGAAAAGAATGGGAAACGACATTATAATAAGTGGTTTGTTGTCATCTCCCTTCACATGACATCAGCTAAGAATATCTTATAATAGCCTGACTGACTCAGTATTGCTGTCTCTGATTCCCCCTGTCACTTTAAGTATCATGAGTGGTTCAGCCTTGACTACCCATGCATGAGATATCTGCATAAAACAATGACACATATTGATTCTGTTGTGAAAGCCTTTTCCCACTAGCATCTGAAAATGATGAATTTTTATTATTATTGGAAGCGTAATCCTGGAGCGTACAGGCCAACTTTCACTTCAAAAGAACAGAACTTCAAGAAGATAACACAAAACATATTGTACATGTTGTGAACTCTTGTAAAACTTATCAGCTCCCATACTGTTATTTCCCTCAGTATCTAAACCAGAGGGAGCACATCAGTGTTCAGATGTGGACGGCCGCCCTGATAGTGCTGAGCAGAGAAAGGACGTGGATGGAAACTCTGTGAGGAGTTGGAGGAGAGTGGAAGTCGACAGCCAGACCCAGTGCAACTCCAGCCTTCCTGTCCCATCCACGGAGGAGGGTGTTACCATACTGGTCACTACCAAGACTGTGCAGAACTTTGATGATTATAGCAGCTACTCAGAGTATGGCACAGAGGAGGAGGAGACTGGATGGTGGTGGAGGTCTGGCGTTGTGTAGCTGGAGATAATGCACGCATGGTATGTGCATATGAAATGTTAACTGTGCGGGTGCAACCCCCCCTCACACACCCACACACGCACGCACACACACACGCTCACACACACACACACACACACACACACACACACACACACACACACACACACACACACACACACACACACACACACACACACACACACACACACATGCACAAACACATATAGCCCCATCTTCCTGCAAAGATTAACCTCCTTCACACAGGTACACATACACACAACAGCGACTTCAGAGGATCGCAAATGAACTACAGATTCGGAATCACTCCAACCCAATCATATGACTACGTTGTGCCTTGTCATGTGACCAACAGCTCCTGTGCTGTTTCGCTTTCTGCTGTGACCGAGAAGTGTCACATTTATTTACAATTGTTTCCTGCATTTGCATAGTATAAGTAGAACAGGTCGTAGAATGATAGTTCGATAACCCTCATCTTCATCCCGGTTTTTTTGCTCTATGTTTTATCTGCCTATGTTAATGTTAATGACTAGTAGAAGGCCTCAACCATGATAGCATCTGAAGGGTCCCCTCGGCTGTGTTTATGAACCGGAGTATCATTGGCTCTTAGTTCGGAATACAGGGTTCTTTATCAAAGTAATGATTTGGGCAAGACATCCGATTACACAAATAATCTAACCCGCACCCTGACGCGGAGTGGCAAGAAGTCATTAACTAGTTTTGCATGTCAACAAAAACGGACTTCGACTATTATAATGAACGGTGAGTTGTAGAAAACACACTGCATGTGCGTTGAACTTCGATAACAAACTAGATGTTAAGTTTTTCCAGATTTTCCCTAGCAGTAGGCTACAAGGGCAACGCCTCTTGTGTATTCAACCGTGAATGTCATTTTAGTCTGTAGCGAGAAAACTGCTGCCTGTTTCCCCTTTGTCGATCGAATTATTTCACGACTGTGGAGCTAGGGAAGGATCAAGAAATACGTTGAGCAACTGTCATTGAGAGGCCAGCTGTTGATGTTGTTTTGGATTGGAAAATTACTTTGTTCCTCATAGTTCTGTCTGATAGTGTATGTGAAATAAAGTCGTATAATCATACACTAATAGTTTCTTTGTTGGTACCAAAACACAACACTGCATGAATGTTTACTTGAATGAATAACAAAATGATATCTCTTTATAACCTCTGTGTTTCGAAACAGTGCCTCCACCACCAGATAGTGACTTAGCCAGGCCAATATCATGTCACATACATCCCCATGGCCTTCATATTTTACCTTATGTCAATCTCTTCTTTAGAAATGACATGTGTACCTTAGTGGTGTGTCTCTTAAATAATGGCTGCTGGCCTCTGCTTCACTTCCATGCTTCTATGCTCTTTCTTCTTCAGGCACACCTCTTAATGACACCAAGAGACAGCACCTTCTGGAAAGGCTGTTGGATGCTGTCAAACAGGTAGACATATTTCTCTCAAACACAGATACTGGATGTAGTTAATGTTAATTATCATACTCTGATATAGATATTCTCATCCCAATTCTTTACTTAACGTACTTTAACGCTCTCGAGGCAGTGAATTAAGGGGAATACATGGATATTAGTTTGTTGTAGTTGTATTTCCTAAACATGAGTTAAGATGCTTTAATCATGTTATGAAGCTATAGAAGTAGGTGAAATAGTGAGCCATATTTAATGCCGTTGTTTTATTCATCACGGTAATACACCATTTCCCCAGTGTTGTTTGTTTTTCTTGTTGGATGTCGTGCTTACAGTAGACTCACCCCTCTCTCAACATGGCAGACTGCTTTGGAGGAAGTGAATTCCTGCTGCTTATTACTAACCTGTTCTTCATATCTCCGCAGTGTCAAATCCGCTTTGGGGGACGGAAGGAGATTGCTTCTGATTCAGACAGCAGGTCAGTCCCCGTGCATGCGTGTGGGTGTGTGTTTTGCAAATGGTCAGTGTACCAACACCTCTGTGTGTGTGTGTGTTTGCAGGGTGATATGTCTGTGTGCCCAGTTTGAGGCAGTGCTCCAGCATGGTCTGAGGAAAAGCAGGGGTCTGGCTCTCACTGCTGCTGCCCTCAAACAAGTGGCAGGATTCTCCAGCAAGACTGAAGCAGGTACGGGATAAACACACACGTCCAACAGACAACTATGTATGTGTTGTTTGTGGATAGTAGTAATACACTACAACACACGTGGAGGGGGAGTAGGGTGAGGGGCCGTCATTGTGCCCATAACTAGCAATAGAGTTATACGAGCCATGGACCTTAATGAGAGTCACAGGAAACAGGTGCTGGAGGGAGGGGAGGTCAAGTCACGGAGAAACCAGGTGCTATGAAACTAGAAGGTTATGCAACATTTATAGTCAAAAAAGCCACAAAGGGATATCCTTTGTTGTTCTGTTTCTGTCTCTCTCTCTCCTTCCCTCTCTTTCTCTCTTTCTCTGTCAGTTATGCACCTGCTGTGCTTTCATAATGTGGTGAGTATCTTACACACTGATTGGTGTGGAGAAGGCAGAGTGGTTTGGAGAGATGACTCAGTTTCCTAATCAAATATGTTTTTAGACCAAATATGTTTTGTTGACTGCCACTGTTCACTGGGTTTAAAAGGATTGAAGTAGATGAGTAATACTTGAAACTTTAGAAAGCCTTTGTGTATTCTGGATCTCTCAGCCATCATTATGAAGCTAAAACATGCATGCTTCCAGACCAACACAGCTGCATTATTCCGACACATTCTTCCCAGACCCCAATGATAATAATATGCTAAACAGCAGACCTCTATGCCACATTTTCTCTCTAATTACAGTGGCTTTGAAAACTTTAGTGGAAACAGACTCCAACACTGTCTTGCCAGTTGGGTGTGATTGAAAAAAAGTGTATGAACGAAGAGTCGAGGTGTTAACTTGTCACTAGATGTGGTGAGATGACTGTGTGTGTGTGTGTATGTAGTTGACTCTATGAGGAAATAAACTTGCAATTAGTCATGACCCATGAGGTGGTGAGGTCTGTGTGAAACTCTCAGGGGAACTGCTGCCAGATACTTCCTGCTCCTTTCACACCTCTGACCTTCAAATGGAAATGTTCTCCACACTAATAATAATTATAATTCTATAACAACATGGTCTACTCTGCTTTCTCAACTTTGTTCTAATAGTGTACAGTGATGCATAATAATCTCCATCTCTCTCTCTCTCTCTCTCTCTCTCTCTCTCTCTCTCTCTCTCTCTCTCTCTCTCTCTCTCTCTCTCTCTCTCTCTCTCTCTCTCTCTCTCTCTCTCTCTCTCTCTCTCTCTCTCTCTCTCACCCTCCCTCCTCCTGTCTTGGTCTGTGCCTCCCACCTTCTCTGCTGCTCCCCTCGTTCATCCCTCCCCGCGCTCCTCCTCTTCCAGAATTGACGTTCTGGTTCTATGTGAAGGAGCACCTGAACCGCCACGAGCTGCAGAGGTTCTACTCCCTGCGCAACATCTCCTCTGAGCTGGGCCGTGGCCGGGCCTGGCTGCGCTGTGCCCTCAACGAGCACTCCCTGGAGAGATACCTGCACACACTGCTCTCTGACACAACACGCCTCAGGTGGATGCTTGTGTGTGTGTGTGTGTGTGTGTATGCTTGTGGTGGTTGTGTGATTGCAAAGCCTGTTTTGTCCTCAATTCAGGCAGTGTGAGGGACACCTTGAATAATGCGTTGGTGTGTTGCTTTAGCTCTGTGTGTGTTATTTTGTCATTTGTCCCCTTCACATGTGATGTCCAGCACCTACTATGAAGACTGGGCCTTTATCCTGGATGAGGAGCGAGCCAGCATGCTGCCCACGATGGCTGCAGGTCAGTGCTTTCGTTGTGTGTTGTTATGAACATGGTGGACCAATACCATGGTCGATGAACTTTGGCTGGTCAGCATTACCGTTTTAACATCATATCTTAGTCCTCATTTCTTCACAGGTTCTTAGACTTAGTCACGATGATTCAGGACCAGTCATCATGTCCCCCTCTCCTCCCTCCCCAGGCCTGAACTCTATTCTGTTTGCCATCAACATCGACAACACAGACCTGAACGGGGGGGTGACCCGGCCCGGGGGCTCCTCCATGTCCCACCTGCTGAAGGAGTCCACCCAGGGCATAGGGAGCCTGTGGAAGGAGTCTACCCAGGGAGTGAGCTCTCTTCTCAGGGAGATCAGCACTGCCACGGCCGTGGTGCCCGGCTTCTCCCCGCGCCCCGATGGATCCTCCGACCCACTGCCTGTTCTGCCACGCAGCGCCTCTGCAGGTAGGGAGGGGGAACTGCACCTGAGACAATGGAAGGGTGTGGTGAGGACGAGCATGCTACCATGTACAACATGGCTAGAAATTACAGACTGTTCCTTGACTCTGATCACCAAAATTCTGATATAACTGCTCTTCTTACCCTTGGTGTTCTGCTGGACTTTCTCCATGTACAATTTGTATGTCTCTTTGGATAAAAGCGTCTGCTAAATGAATCAAATGTAAATGCTGTCCTCCACAGACTCTGGCCTGAGGAAGGAGCGACGGAGGAAGAAGAAGATCACCAACATCATCTCGTTTGATGACGACCTGGACGGAGGGGCTGAGGATGAGGAGGAAGGGGAGGACGAGGCGGGGCGGATGAGCACGAGGAAGAGGCCCACCGCCCCCCAGGGGAGTGTGGAGGAGGCTGTGGATCCACTGGAGCCTGCCTTCTCCCTCTTTTCTGCCCACAATGGGCTGTCCGAGCCTGGGATTGTCAGCTGGGCTGGATCCCCCCCTCCCTCCAGAACTCCACTGCCAGACACCAAGAGTGTTGATAATGAGGAGGAGGAGGAGGAGGAGGAAGTGGAAGTTTACAAGAGCAGAGAAGACACACATCCCATCGCTGAACAGTGAGTTTGTTTTTTCCCAATGACAATGGTCACTTAACCTTCTCATGAATAGTTCAAGTCGTTTGGTTGGTTGATCTCATACATGGTTGCTGAAGCCCTAGCCTCCTGCCTTTGGGTTTGTGTGTTCTTTGCTTCACAGGGTGGTGGTGGGCAGCCTGTCCAGCGTGTCCACGTGGAGCCCCCTGCAGGTCATGACTGAACATGATATCTCAGACATCCTGATCCCAGTCACATCCACTGACACCTACCCTCAACCAGGTGGTCATCCCCCTCCAGCACTGGACACCACACCAGCCTCTAGCAACCTCACACTCCATGTGATTGGCTGATTAGTTGATACTTGATTTTTTGGCCGATTGGTCGTACAAGTTTATGCACCTGGTCAGTTGAACTCAGTTTGTCAGTTGTTTCACATTCCATTTGGTTTCAGCCAGCTCCGTGGAGGACACAGTAGCACTTCCTGTCAAGGCCCCGCCCCCAGCCCTACCTGTCTCTAGTGACTGCAGTGTGTCTCAGCTACAGTTCAGGTACCGCACCAGTCCATGGGATTGACCGATCTGGAAATGGATCTTAAATACTAGAAACCAATGTGTTTCACCATTCTAGCTTCCTTCATGACAGTATGTTCATGTTTCTGTTAGTTACAGTGTTGGTTTGTTATTGCTTTTAACATTGGTTCTGCTATCTATTCGTTTCCTGGTCTGACCAGTATGGAGTCCAGTCCGCCAGCCCACAAAGCCCAGCTCTCCAGTGTGCTGTCCACGCCAGGTCTGCCAGAGTCTATGACAGTGGGTGAGTCCCTGCCCTGCCCTGCCTCACCCTGCCCCGCTCTGCCTCACCCTGCCCCGCCCTGCCTCACCCTGCCCCGCCCGGCCACACCCTGCCCCGCCCGGCCACACCCTGCCTCGCCCGGCCCAGCACAGCCTCACCCTACCCTTTCAGTGTCTCATGGGCCCATATCTTTTTCTGTCAGCGGGAGAGTTTGTATGTACCAAACAACAGTTCTTTATCTGTACACCAGGTGGCACTGTTGGTTCAGTGTGTTTTAAGCCTGGAGACGTATTACATCTCTGACTCTGACCAGGGTAGCAGAAAGGTGTGTGCTTGCAAAACCCTGTCTATTCTGACTATGTTTGTCGATGGAAACACAGACCCTGCAATAGAAACACAGACCCTGCTCTCTAAATATCAGTTGCTAGCTACCCTTTTCTACTATGCCACATGTTATATATTCTGGGATGTTCTGCTCCCCTTGTTCTTACACCTAGAGCGTGATCTGTTGAATTCCCCTCGGCTTACCAGAAGGTTAGCCTCTCCGCACACCCTTATGCTAAGTGTGTGTGGTAACTAAGCACTGTGTCTTAGCCACACATTTCCACAGATAAAGGGATTATTTACAGAGTCACACAAGACAAGAGGAGCATAGGTGTGTGTGTGCTTGTGTTTGTCTGTCGTGTACAATGTTCAACCCATAAATGAGCGTAAGTATTATAATTCCCCTCTTCTCCAGTGCTGTCACCTCCCTGGACTGCCTTCTGTTTCAGCTCCTGACCCTTTTCTCAAGGTTTTGGAATTATGTTAGAGGCGTGAATAGTTGGTGTGAATATTTCTGTAATAATCCCTATTACTTGAGCTAAGACCTTTCCGTAGAAGGGTGTAGACGTGTGTGTTGTAAATAGGGATTTGGTAAAAAAGAAAAACATAATCCTTAAAAATAATTTAACCCTTGTGTTCTCTTCGGGTCATTCTGACCCATTAGTCATTGTTACCCACCGTCGTATTGTGACAACTTTACCGCATACAAAAACAAAGTGAAGCATTTTCTTTTAATCGTTGGGCTGTCTCAGACCCTCCACATTGCGAAGGTTAAAAGAAAAAGATTTTTATTTGTTTTTGTATTGGGTAAAATTGGGTAAACACAACGATGGTTCGTTATGAACCTTTGGGTCATGTGACCCGAAGGCAGCACAAGGGTTAAGGAACCTCACAGTAAGAGCTGAAATAGCCACCATTGTTCATGTCCACGTGCTAAGATAAAGCATGCATGTAGACGGTTGTCTCTCTATGTTGCTAATGGAGTGTGTATGTGCATGAATATCTGTGTGCTTGATTGTATGTATGGCTCACGCGTGTGTGTGTGTGCCTCCCATGGTGAACGCGTGGTCGTAAAATTTTATTCCTGGAACGCTGAACAGTGAATGACGTTCTGGGGAGAATGTGAATCCTCCAGTGATGCCGTGTCACCTTCATCATTATCCTCCTCATCATCGTCATCATTGTCGCCGTCACACTCTTTCCAGTTCGCTTCAGATAAACGGTTCTGTCCATTCTCCCCTCTATGTCACCCCCCCCACTCCTCCCCCCCATCTCCCACTATTCCCCCTCTTCCTCCTCACCCCCCCCCCCCCCCTCCTCCTCTCCACCACGCTGTGTTCTCAGTGTGGGGGTTTCCCAGTAGAGGTAACGTTCTCTCTCCTCCTCAGTGGAGCTTCGGCAGGCCATCGTAGCCATGATGAACCGGAAGGACGAGCTGGAAGAGCAGAACACGTGAGTCCCCCCACCCCCGCCAGTCCTGCCTCTCCCCCCTCCCAGCGGGAACGAACCATCACAGCACACACAATGCACACAACATCCTCACAACCAGTGACTCACAATAGTATCTGCTGGTAGATGGATCCCTAAAAGACAAGTCCTCGGTCGGGAGAGTGAGAGGTGGGTGTGTGTGTGTGTGTGTCTAACAGCGCTGTGTGGCTGCAGGTCCCTGCGCAGCCTGCTGGATGGGGAGATGGAGTACTCTGCGGGGCTGAGGCAGGAGACGGACAGCCTGGGGAGACGCCTGGAGGAGCTGGAGGATAGACACACGGTCAAGGTCCAAGCTCTAGCCAGGTTTGGGAGGAGAACACACACACACACGTTCATACCTATATAAACACACACACAGGATTTACTGCACAGCAGAGTCTGTAGATTGACGTTCAGCCAGTCAGACTATTGTGCCCAGTTTAAACCATTCAGGTTTAAGGCCTGCGGTCAGCTAGTCTATAGGCAACACTCTTGAGAAAGCCAGCATGATTTGCAGCATGATTTGATTGGATACCCAACAGGGTTTTTTTTTTGTCAGAAGTGTCTATAAGTGTTTGTGTGTGTGTTTATGAGAGAGTCTGAGTGCTGAGAGACTTTCTAAGAGTTTCTAATGGATGTGCTTTCTTACATTGGACCCCATGACCAATGTTGTTCCAATGGACTGTGGTCAGTGTGTGCAGTGTCAATATGGCCCTTTATCTACCCAACCCTCTCTCCAATCCATGTCAGCTCAAGACACGGGCCTCTCGCTGTGACGCACACACACAGACGCACACACACGCACACACACAGACACACACACACACACAGTGTACACCCCCTCTGTCCACATCTGGAGCAATCAATAGTACCTATAAATACCTGACTGTAGAGTCTCTCTTTTTCTCTCCTCCTCTTTACCTCTCTTGGCCATTCTCTCCCCCTTTCTCCTTATTCCTCTCCCCTGAGCCTCCTTGTCTAACAGCCTCCTTCTCTGCCCCCTGCTATTTCCCCATTCCATATTCCACTGCCCCTGTCTCCCTTGCCCCCCCCCCCCCCCCCCCCTCACCACCGGTGTTTAACAGGGCGGGGGTGGCGGGGGGGCACCAAGCTGGGACTGGGCAGCCTCAGATTAGACTGCAGTGAATCAGCTCAGCTAAGTGCCCTGCTTAAGACGTGGACGTCCCTTACTGGGCTCTGCATACTCCCACCCACACACACACACACACACACACACACACACACACACACACACACACACACACACACACACACACACACACACTCTCACACAAGTTGTCTTAGCAACTCATTGATATACACTGTATAGGCTCTCTCTCTCCTTCTCTCTCACACAAACACACACACACACGTGATGTGAGCCAAGCAGAGAGTGAGTCTCCCGCTGTCAGATTGGTGGGGAGCCAGAGGAGTGGGCCTGGGCGAGGAAGTGGTCCTTCGTCAGAGGGTCGGTGGGCGGCGTGCTCACAAGCATGCACACACACAGGCACACACACACACACACACACACAAACAGCGCACAACCACACACAAGCAGAGGAGAGCTCAAAGATTTTGATGTGTTTTCTATTTGAGGCCTTGTGAGGTATCGATGTTCCGCGTACAGAAATGGCTGGAGTTTGGGAGGGTTTAGCTGCCGAGCAAAGGGTTAGTTGTTTCAAAGTTTGGAGGAGTCAATTATATCGTTGTGCCCGTAGGGTGGGCTTGTCTGAGTGTTGAAACTCTGCTGAAGACTTTCCCATCCAGTTGTCTCATTTATTGTGCCCTAGGCGTTCTCCGGAAGGGTTCTTCTAAAGATAAAAACAAAACCAAAAAAAAAACATGGTCGAAGAATACCTTGTTGTACAACCTCTCAATTGAACTCAGGAGAAGACTAGGCTGTTGATGTCTGTAGAACGGGCCTGCTTCATCTCTTTCTCTCTCTCTTTCTCTCTCTCTTTTTCTCTCTCTTTTTGTCTCCTGCTTTTCCTCTTCCACACAGCTCTTACAAAATTACGTAGTCTTACTTGAGGCGCTACCTAAAATTCACAAGCAAATGAGCAATTCTTCCTTCCTGGCTTAACTAGTTGGAATAGAAGGATTCAAGCTGTAGAATGCAGACCGACTACGATGGGATGTTCTACACGTCTGATTTAGCTCCAGTCTCTATACACTCGTACTGCAGAGGACATCATTCTCTTGCCTCAGGACTATGAATGTGCGCCAGGCTGGCTCCTGTGTGGACAAAGATGAGGATGTGTCTGGTTCTGTGGGCACGACGGCCCTGCGAGAGCTGTTACTGCTCACACACACACACACACACACACACACACATACTCCCTCTTTCTCTCTAGTGGAACATTACTGCCGGAGAATAGCCCTGTGTGTGTGTTACGACCTATGTGAATGCCAACCTGCCTCTGGCTCAGCAGGAGGGCTCATTGTTCAAGATCGATTAGCTCTGCACACACACACACACACACACACACACACACCTGAGCCTCGGAATCCCCCCCTCCTCGGAACGCCAGACATTTATTAGCTTTAATTAAATCACGGAGGAATTGCGTCTCCACTGCTCTTGTGCTTTCGCTAGGCTCACGGCCCCAGATAACGGCAGTGGGATCGCTCCTGAGAGACGCCCGCCCGGCGGATTGGAGAGATCTCCCATCGGGCGCGTCCTTTGTGAGGGGAAATGAGAAGTGATAAGCGGGGTACAAAAGCAGACGAGGAGAAAAGAGGGAGGGAGGGATGGTGGAAACGAGGGAAGGAAAGAGGGAGGGAGGGAGGGAGGGAGGGAGGAAGGAGCTTATTTTACTGTCTCGTCGTAATTCTGCTCCTTTCTGATTGATTTCCCCCTCAAACCAACGGTAATCAAACAAGCACACACACGCACAAACAGACACACATGCACACGTACCAAGGCTTATGCGTACACAGAGGCTTATGCAAAGACTGTCTTGCATACAAAAAAACACATACACGTTTCTACTGACTAGTCACATACACACACGTTGGCGGTGGTTGTATACAGAGTCTGTGGTTGTATACAGTGGTAGGATATTATGGGATATTATGGGATATAGTTTTACTGGCATGAGACCCCAAAAACTGTGGATATGCTTGGGGTGGTTCTGGGGGTGGGGCTGGCTGGGGCTGGAGAGGGGCTGGAGGTGGGGCTGGAGGTGGGGCTGGGCTGGAGGTGGAGGTGGGGCTGGAGGTGGGGCTGGGCTGGGCTGGAGGTGGGGCTGGAGGTGGGGCTGGAGGTGGGGCTGGAGGTGGGACTGGGCTGGAGGTGGGGCTGGAGGTGGGGCTGGGCTGGAGGTGGAGGTGGGGCTGGAGGTGGGGCTGGGCTGGAGGTGGGGCTGGGCTGGGCTGGAGGTGGGGCTGGGCTGGGCTGGCTGGGGCAGAGTTGGGCGAATGCTGGCTCTTGGAGTTCCCCTAACTGTTCTCTGTATGTCTGTGTGTGTGTGTATGCAGGGAGAACGAGGTGCTCAAGGTCCAGTTAAAGAAATATGTGGGGGCCGTCCAGATGCTGAAGAGAGAAGGGAGCCAGGGCAATGATGGTAAGAGATGACCCGCACACACACGCACGTACACGCTCACCCACACGCACACACACACATGTACACTCTCCCTCTGTTGTAGTCTTCCATCTCCTTTTCTGTCAGAGGATGAAACAGCAAAATGATGACAAGGCTGCTTATTCTGTAGTTATAGTCACAGGTCAGTGTTCAACACTCAAGGGCACACACACATACTTTGGAGCCTTTCTAGCGCATAATCAGCTTTCTCCATTTTTGGGGGACTTTTATGATAAACGTCAGTTTTTGTTGCCTGGGGACAAGCTCTCTGTGTGTATGTTTGTGTGTGTAAAGGCTAGAGAGATAAGGCAGCTGTATCAAAGGCAAACAAAATGAACATGGCAGATTATGTAGGGCTACGTAATGACTAATTACATTTTGGGGGAAAAGAGAGTGGTTATCAGTGGGCTCGCTGTGTGTGTGTGTGTGTGTGTATTCAGCCCTATTCTCTTCCCAGAGAGAAAATTACTTCTCCTCAGGCACTCTATAGGACACCCCACAGGCACAAAGAAGACCCATGAGGCAGAGGGCCATGCCTGAATGAAAATGTCACTTGGCTCTTTGAGAGAGGAAGAGAGAGAAAGGGGAGAGAGAGAGCAAAAGAGAGAGAGAGAGAAAGAAAGGGGAGAGAGAGAGAGTCTTGTTCTGCACGGTGGGCCTCTGTGGGCCCAACCTCAGCACAATGGAGGTGTCAGAGATGCTGCAGAGCCCTTGAGGCTGGCGATGGTTCTGGATCCCTCCGCTGTCTGGGGGCAATCCGTTTAGTTCCCGGCGACCCTGCAGTGTAAACACTGAGGCGTCTCATGTAAATGTGCCAATTTACCTTCTCACTCAGCATGTCAGGATGTCTACTCTGTGCCTGCGTTTGTCTCTCTGAACTGACAGAGGCCTCCACATGTACTGTACATGACGTCTTCCTCATTCCTTCTGTGTCTCTGGCTAATGATGTGCCATGCTCCATCACTCTTTGATGTTGAGTTGCTGCTGAAAGGGATGAGTGTGTGTGGAGGGCTGAATGGCTACACAAACGTACAACACAGGCCTGCTTCATGTCTTGTCAGTGAGCAGCCTTTTGAAGGCCCTCTAATGATACAGCTGCTGCTCCCCTGGTGAGAACTCCTGAATGGTCCCCAGGCTCTGAACACATGCACACACACACACACACACACATGCACACAAGTACATTCTGAACACGCACACAAACTAAATCGAGCATCTTCTCTCTCATACCATGCCTCTGAAGCTGTCTCTCTCTTGTTCTCTTCATGCAAGTTCATGTTTTCATCTGGATGTTCCCTTCTACCAGTGACACACAGTACTGTACAAAAGTCTTAAGCACAAATACAATTATTATTATTTTCAAAGTAAAGCAAAAACGCTTTAAGAAATAATGAAATGAAAAGACTGAACCAAATGTTTCCCAACATTGCACTTTTATACTGCTGCACAAATACAGAAGACACATTTGTTTTATACTTGAGACAATATTATGTAAAAAATATTGAGTGCCTTAGACTTTTGCACTGTATGTTCATGTGTGTGTGCTTAAGGTTGTGTGTGTTGTTCAGGCGATGTAGCAGCTCAGAGATAGCTAGCCCTGGATGGGGGGTGCTTACCATTTGGTTGAAGGGGTTGCCATGGTCACAGACAATCTCAGGAAATTGGGTCAACCCTCTTTGGTCCCAATGGAAGAACCTTTGGGTGATTACAATCCAGTGGGAAAACAGAAGTGATAAAGAGAGCGTGTGTGTGTGCATGATGGTAAAAGCACATGACAACAGGAAAGGTCAGAGGTCATTAGTGTTCTACCTTGTTTCTCAATAAGATGATCTGACCCTTTAGAATTTAACTTAACTTGCTAAATGACTAAATGTAACTTGTTTTGGATTGTCTCATTGTTTTGGGTTTTGCTAACCCAGTGTTCATTGTATGTATGTGTGTGTATGTGTATTTTAATGTGGTTGTAGTTTATATCTAATCTGTGGTCACGTCTATGGATATGAGAGAGTTTATTAAACAGAAGGTATGTGTGTGTGTGTGTGTGTGTGTGTGCCTGTGTGTGTGTTCATGTGTTTATTGTTTTTATAGCTAATCTGAGGTCCTGGGGATAGAGATAAGAATGAGGATGGTGGTGAAAGTGTTTATTAAACACAAGGTGTGTGTAAGGGTGTGTATCTGTGGAGATCCTTGATTAAATTGATGGGGGTTGTTTACTCACAAAGAGGTGTGTGTGTGTCTGTGGAGAATCTTGATTAAACTGATGGTTGTTTACGCACACACCAAGGTGTGTTTGTGTGTGTGTGGGTAGACTCCTGTGTGCGTGTGTGAGGGTTATTCATCAAACTTTGTCACCATGTTTCAATATCAGGATCTCAGTATTTTAATCCATGCATCTATATATCAATCAACACACCTAAACAGCTCAACTGTCTGTCCAATCAGACACATTCTCTATGAGGGAGGGGTCACCAAGAAGGAAGTAATTGAACAGTTCCGACCGGTTTGGCCCCTCAGATTGTGTGTCTCTGACTTGGGTAGATGGGGGAGCGCTGTGTGTGTGTGTGTTTGTATGACACTGTGTGTGTTGGTTTCCCCCAGAGTGTGAGAGGTGTTTTATTAAAACATACGGTGGGTATTAACCTAGGTGTGAGACCACCCCCTGCCCCTCCGGTTTGTCCAGGTGGTAATCTTTCAGGGGCTGGGGTTATCACCTAAACTGTGTACGGTGTTAATGAACATTTCAGTCAAGGGGCCAGGTTGCCAGATTGAGCTCTGTGTCATTTATATATCCCCCCAACCTGCTCAGGACCATAGCTCAGAACTTAGGGTGGTTTGAGATCAGCGGAGGGAGGTGTGTATGAAGAGGAAAAGGAAGGAGAGAATGAGGAGCGGAAGGAGAGCTGGGCTGGAGGGAGAACGTGAACCACAGGACAGTGTGTGTTGGTTTTAGTGTGTAACAATTAGTGTGAGAAGGTTGTGGCTACACACACACACACACACACATATACACTGGTGCCCTAGAGCCATGGTTGTACTTGGAGTACCTTTGCGCTTCTGGTTAGTGTCGACCCCCACCACTCTGTCTCACTTCCTCTCTGTCCACCCTCGATCCAGCCTCTATTTGCCTGTTCACACACTCATCTGGAACTGGTTCAGCAAACATGACCCAATGAGGACACACACACACACGTGCACACGCACTTACACAAGCAAGGGAGTGATTACATCTGGTCGCAGTCAGAGGAACCTGTCCTGTATCTAGTCATTTAGCGCATGGCTAACCACATTGATAACACATTGATATTCAGGAGGGGGTGTGAGAGAGAGCGAGGGAGTGGATGGGGGTGAGAGAGACCGATAGAAAGGAGGAGAGAGGGGCAGGAGGAAGAGAGAATGTGGAAGGAGGAAGGTGGGTGAGGAGGGGAGGGAGGGGGCATAGAGAGGTGAAAGGGAAAGAGCTCAAGTGCCTGATTAAATGTTGCTGCTACACTTGTTTTTGTCATTGTCACAAAGTCATTGGGCGGAGGTGTGTGTGCGTGCGCGCGCGCGCTGTAAGGGGTGTTTTTTAATCACCACAGCAGCTGTATTTATTGTCACCTGTGGCCAGCTTCCGATGCTCTCCTCAGGGCTTAGTGATGTCATCGTGGTGTGGTGCAGGCACGGCTGTCGTCAGCGGCAACACTAATCAGAGTTGATCAGCATGCTGCGACGCCCAACTAGGCTGTTGTTGGCCACAAGAGAGAGAGAGAGAGAGAGAGGGGGGGAGAGAAGGAGAGAGAGAGGGAGGGAGAGAGAGGGAGAGAAGGAGGGGGGGAGGGAGAGAGGGAGAGAGGGAAAGAGGGAGAGCATGATGGGAGGGAGGGGGTGACTATCCTGCTGGTCTCCTAATGGTGGACTCTTATCAGTCTGTCTGGCGTGTGGCGGAATGGGATGTATGTGTACTGATGTGTGTCTTGTTGTGCTACCGTATGTGTGTGCACATACGCGTGTGTCTACGCGTGTGTGTGTGCGCCTCACAAGATGGTTATCAACAGTTGTGTACCTGGAGGTTTGTCATTGAAGGCCTATGATAAGGATGATCTCCACTCTGACACTGGCCTCGGGTAAACTCCTGTCTGGCTACAAAATCTTCTGAAATACATTTCCCTAAGCTATGAAGCAGCTTGGAAGCAGGTTGTTCCGTCCTGGTCCATGACTAAAGGTAGAGAGACTGTTCATGTGTGCTGTGATAACGATAAACAAGTTAATCCTCCTTATTATGTGTTCGTTCAATGACCAGCGGGCTTGTGGTGTTTCGCTCGGGAGAGAGAGAGAGATGTAGGAAATGGAGAAGGAAGAGGTGGATAAAAACATCCAAGTGTTT
Source organism: Osmerus mordax (assembly GCF_038355195.1). Lineage (NCBI taxonomy): Eukaryota > Metazoa > Chordata > Actinopteri > Osmeriformes > Osmeridae > Osmerus > Osmerus mordax. Next base: position 11,415,011 of record NC_090059.1, on the reverse strand, counting down.
GAGGTTGTGAGGGAGGACTGGAGAGAGGGTGTGCAGCACAGAGGGAGGTTAAAGGGGGGTGCTGCCAGAGGGATTCCAGCCTGTCAACTAGTTTCCCCTCACACGTTCACATCACCACTCAGGAAGCCGTGGGGCTGCCGGGAACACGCTTCCTCTCCTCCCTGTTCTCCACTTCCTCTCATCCTGTCTTCCATCCTCTCTTTCGAGATACAGCCTCCACCTGTCCATCTCTGTTTCTGTTTCTCTGTTTCTCTGTTTCTCTCTCTCTCTCTCTCTCTCTCTCTCTCTCTCTCTCTCTCTCTCATCCGACTTCAGAGGACTGGTGCACTCGTTAAAGTGGCCTCCGTCCCCTCCCCCTCCTCCTCAAATGCAGTGCTTTGAGGAGCTGGACAGGTCAGGGCACCGTGTCATGGAGGACCTGGCTGGGAGGGGACCACCAGTCAGGAAGCTGGATCCCGATGGACCCACTTGTTTATGTCACTATGGGGTTTGGTGATCAGGGTAGAGGCTGTGCTCTTTATACAGTGGTTCTGGTTGATTTGTAATCTTATTTTCTGGCTTTGATTTGTTTCCCTCTATCAATTTACCCCAAAGAGATTATTATTTAATCTGCGTAATGGATTATCGTGTAGAACCTGACGTTTCTCTACAGCATTATCGTCGGAAAAATAATCTGAATTTAGATTGAGATCATTGTTGGTTGTCTTGACATGCAGCCAAGATCTTTGGTTTAAACGTCAAGCAGGGTTTTGTTTTATTACAGATGAGGAGAGTGGATTTATTTGACAACGTAGAGAACATCTCCATCTCTGCAGACTCTTTTAACTGGGATTAGGAACGAAACTACTAACGATTATACCTCTTATCCTTTAAAGTCTAAACCAAAGTAAGGAAGCTAACTCGTTAGGGCTCGTCCAAATGGCTTCTGAAAGGAAGTGGATCTCTGATTGAAATATAGAACATGAGGGGAGGGGGAGGCAGGGGAGGGAGAGGCAGGGGGAGGCAGGGGAGGGAGAGGCAGGAGAGAGGGTATTTGTGAGGAGGAGTATGCGAGGATCAGTGGTGATTAAACTACTAACCTCGAGTGATGACAGGAACACCCTCTGTCCCTGTCTACCATCTAGCAGGCCTTTCATGTCTGATAGCAGACTAATGTCTCATCTCCATGCTGCTGTGCTGCACCCGGGTTAGGCCCTATATTCATCGGGATGTTTGTGTGTTATTCCAGCTGAACTCTAAGCCTCTGTTCAAACACATTTGTCTTATTGTAGCTGTGATAACTTGGCTAATTGTCTGTGTTTACTTGAAGTGGATTTGCTTATCTCAACACCTTGTGGTCTCTTGCTGCGTCTCATCTAAGTGTTTTTAGATTAGTGCCGCTGAATGGAGAACAGGTTAGACCATGACTCATTGTCATATAAACATATAAAATCATTATGGGACAATTAAACCATGAGAACTTTCGAGTGTTTATATTTGGGTCTTACAATTGTCCCAGATGCCTCTCGTCCAAATGCAAACCCGTAGATGGCAGTGTTTTCATGGTGTGCTCTGTCCTGATTGGTCCAGGGAGTGAGAGGGCAGAGTTCAGACAGCCACTGACATCTCTCCGTAATGTAGATGAACTGTTACAGCCTGCTCCCAAATGAGATGTCCACTGTTTAATAGTCTGGAGAAACACAAAGCTGTGTTGCTGAACGCTGACCTTGTAGAGCGGCCACCCGCCCCACCAGAACACTGTCACCAGCCACGGAACACCAGCACTGACTAATGACACTGATGATAGACGCTCAGACCAATCACTCCTCCTCCGTGTCCTGCCTCTGCTCTCTTCTTTTTCTCTCCTCTACTCCTCCTGCTCTCCTCGCCTCTCTCTTTTCTCCACTTCTCCTCTCTACTCCCCTACTATTCTCTTCTCTTCTCCTACTCTCTCCTCTTCATTACTGCTCTCCCCCTTTCTCTTCTCTATGGCAATGAACGTTTGTTTTGCGTTTCCTCCTTCACCTGTTCTCAGCCTATTCTTTCTCTCCTCTCGTGGATCTCTCAATTAAAGCAGGTCTTTGTTCCGTAGACCATAGAAAGTCAGCGGTGTGTGTCATTTCTGATCATACATTATTTATTTGCACAAGGACAAAATACCGAAAGGTTCTTATTATAAAATAAGGTCAACCTATATTGTGTGCTGCTGTTCTCTTTAAGTTGTCTGTCGGTCTGCCTGTCGGTCTGCCTGTCAATCTGCCTGTCAGAAAGGGAGCGAGAGATGGAGGAAAGGAAAGGAGACTACATGTAGTGAAGGATTTTCAGTTAATGATGGTAATAATGAGTGATGCACAATGTGATGCGCCCCCTGAACACACACAGAGATAAACACTTGTGTGTGTTGAGTGGTAATGTGTGTTGGATGGCCATAGATGTTTTTAGTGTTCTCTGGGGGAATCTGACCCTTTCCAATTGACAGTGTGGACTTCCTCTTGAGTAGTTTGTGTGTGTATGAGAGAGAAAGAGAGAGACACTGCTTGTCTTCTCTCACTGTCATAATAGCCTGGTGATAACATCTGAATAGCACGCAGCCTTCTCTGCCAGTCCTGATAGCAACCCTTTCTCTCTGCCTCTCTTCTCCCCTTCTCTTTTTCTCTGTCTGTCTTTCTTTCTTTCTCACTCTCTCTTTCTTTCTTTCTTTCTTTCTTTCTATCTATCTATCTATCTATCTATCTATCTCTCCATTTCACTATCTCTCATTTCTCTCCTTTTTCTTTCTCTCTTCTCCTCTACTCTCCCCCTCCCTCCCTCCTTTTCTCTCTATTTCACTCTCTCACCCCCTCTCCTTAAAATAGGAAATGTCTAAATTACACTTGCTAATGGGACGCCACAGCACTGTTGCTCGCCTCTCTTTCCTTCTCTATCAGTGAGGGAGCACATTTCATTTGATACATAATGAAAGGACTGTTCTTATCTAGTGTTAAAGAGAGGAGTGATGACGGAGCCTCATTGGAACTTCTGAAAATGTTAGGAGGAAGAAGGAAAGCTCTCCTCTCTACCCTCCTCTCCTCTCTACCCTCCTCTCTACTCTACCCTCCTCTCCTCTCTCCTGGACAGTCTGGACTAGCTAACAGATGGGAACATCAATGTTTTATATGCACACTGCTTCACCAGAGCTGTCTTCTGTTGGCCTCAGACAGTAGACCAAGACTCAGTCCCCCGGCACAGCAGCAGCATATGTCAGTTACTACCAGCACTTGGGATATCGTCCCAGTATATTTCCATCACAACTTTATTTCAATTACTCTGAATACATACCCCGAAAAGACTATAGCCAGCGGGCGGGCCTATCTGTTATTGTGCCTTGTCCATATGTGATCGAGTGTGTGTTAGCAATCGGGTGTTTTTATGCAGTCGTAGTCTGTGATATATATAAGGGTTTGAAGGAGAAGCGTGTGTCTTCTACACTAGATGTTGGAATAATTGATTTGACCCAGTTTAACATTTGCCATTAGTCATCTGCTGCCTTGCATTAAATGACGCCACAGAGGCAAATTAATTGTCTGTGTAGAAAGCTCTCTTCTCTCTCCTTCACTTTCTATCACCCTCTCTCTCCCCCTCTCTTGCGCTCTCCCTCTCTTTTGCGCTCTCTCTCTCTCTCTCTCTCTCTCTCTCTCTCTCTCTCTCTCTCTGTCTGTCTCTAGCTCTCTCTCTCTCTAGCTCTCTCTCTCTCTCTCTAGCTCTCAGTCTGTAGAAAGAGGAAGACAATTCCAGGCCCTCTTTAACAGCTCTCAGACTATTAACACAATAACCAAAAAGTAATTAGATTGACTTTTTAATATGGCAGTCAATTAACAACGCCATGGCGACAGGCGGCCACAGACAAAGAGAGAGGCAGTGAGAGAGATAGAGGGAAAGAGGGAGATAGGGAGGGAGAGAGAGAGGTAGAGGGAGGGATAGAGAGAGGTAGAGGGAGGGAAGGAAGGAAGGAGAGAGAGGCAGAGGGAGGGAATTAGAGTGGAGGAGGAGACTTTCATCAGGCTTGTGTCTCTCTCTTCCTGGTGAGAGAGGGGGTGTTTGTTTACCTGACAGCATTTACTCATTGGCTAAGTGGCGAGGGCATGGCAGATGCAGATGACACTACTCTGGACCCTTGGTAGATCATCACTGGAGAGATCAGCCTCTGATCAGAGCAAAAAAACCTAGTCGGAGATAGGTTCACGTGCCATGGTCCTGGGACATAGAAATGTCAACCTTACCTCTGATATGCTTCTTGTTGACATAGTGTGTGTGACGGTGTGTGTGTTGTGGGGAGAGAGAGGGAGCAGGGATTTTCTTACCTCAGCTTCTCAGTCCAGGCACCCTGGCAGCCATGATCTGTGTCAGGTTTATGTGTAGTGTGTCTGGGCGGAGTGCTGTGTGTACTGTGTGGACTGAACACTTTGCAAATTTGTTTGTGTGAACATGCTAATTCACTGGAGAAAGAGCGAGAGAGAGTGCGTGTGTGTGCGTGTGTGTGAATGCTTAATAACTCATTTTAATAGGCTGCAGCACCATGAGCTCTGATGTTGTTCAGATGAGACATTTTTGGGTCATTTTTTTTTTCTTTTTCTTCTGAATAATTGCTTTGATCATGAGAATAATGAGGTTTTCCCTATTCTAGCATATGGAACACGCTCACAGACACACAATCACACATTCACACACGGTCAGCAAACATTGACAGGACACACACGTTTGTACAAAACACAGAATCGCTCCCCTCTCTCTCAGCCCTCAAGTGATACCCAGTAGAAGAACAGGAGAGATCAGCTTCAGGTCATAAATACAGGACATGGATTTCCTATAATACACACCGACCATAACAAACATTTTAAATAGGAACCTGGATCTCACAATAACCACCTAGTTCTACTCAAATACAATTACTCCCATTTTACAAACAAATCGCACCATGTTGCCCACTGAGTACATGCTACATATCATATCTCTGAGTTTTTTGGAGAGCTGATTCTGTTGCTCTCCCGGGCGTTTCAGCAGAACAAACTCAGCCAGGGGCTGAGATCGGGTTTCCAGGCGAGAGAAATCTTTGACAACTTATTTTTCCTGATGGCTTTGTGTGATCTCCGCCTGTGAGATGAAGATGAGATCACACGGGCCTGGTCTGGAGATGCTGCTGGGAGCAGGAGGGGGAGTGGAGAGGGAGGAGGGGGAGAGGAGTGGAGTGAGGACAAGGGGGAGAGGAGTGGAGTGAGGAGGAGGGGGAGAGGAGAGGAGTGGAGTGGGAGAAGAGAGGGAGAGGGAACACTCAAACCTTGTTGTGCCTCGTGCTGCAGCAGTGTGGACCTGAGGGTGGGGTGGGGGGTTGCACAACAAACAATCCCCCCAGCCAGCCCCTGTGTGAGGTGAACAGTAGGAGAAGAGAGCTGCAGAAAGTAGCTTACTAGACGTATGCACGCTCACAGGTGCACGCTCACAGGTGCACGCTCACAGGTGCACGCTCACAGGTGCACGCTCACAGGTGCACGCTCACAGCAGTCAAGCACCTCTTCATGTCGAGGGGAGGAGAGACTCATAGTGTCAATTTTTTTGTGGACAAGTGGACCCTTCACTTCTCCCACCAACCCCCCCCCCCCCCCCCCTCCCCCCCCCCTGAATACTTTGACTCGCTGGTTTACTAGTGAGTGACTAGAAGCATGTCATGCTAATCAAGCTTTAAACATTGTAAATGTACAGTTCCTGGGTTTTGGAAATGGCCCACAGTTGTTTGACAGTATTGGTTAGTTTGGCTGTCCATCAGCTAGTCATCTGGCCTAGTTGATGACTACAGGAGAACCCAGTTGTAAACGAATTGTGACGTTGTCACTGTGTCCAGCTCCATTTCCGAGGGTTCTATACTGTGACCCGCTTTACCTTCTAACAATCAATATCTCAGTCTCACACTCTTGGCTATAGTTTGGTGTTCACACCTCTCACACACACACACACACACACACACACACACACACACACACACACACACACACATAGGTATACACTCATACACATAGGCTATTACAGACACCGGCACACACACTAGCACACACACACACGCGTGATTGCCGTCATCAAAGCGTAGTGAATGGCGATTTCCACACCTTCAGAGACTTGCTGTTTCACAGCAGAGGACACACTGTAAAATGCTTTTGGAATTGAGCTCTCTTTGTTCGTTCTCCACTGTTTCCTGTTTTTTTGTGTGTGTGTGTGTGTTTGTGTATTTGTGTGTGAGATGTTTGGTGTGCGATTTCACGTCTGTGGATCAGATTCGCCTACTCCTTCAATTTGGCGCCATCAGTGCAGACAGTCTCTGATGGAGCGATAAGACAAACACCCACACACACATACACGCACACACACACACACACCCTGACATACACCCTGACATACACGTACACTAATGCGCATACACAGCCTCACACACACTGTTGTTATCTGAATGGGAGATGCAGAGCTGTGGGTGATTGGAAAATGAAGGAAGATTGCCTTCTGATTACCACATGTTAATTAACTCAGCATCTCCTGCCTTCTCCCTGTGGACTGCTTGGGTACGTGCTCCACTTACACTTCTAGGTGTGTGTGTGTGTGTTCCCACTTACATTTATGCATACTCAATTCAGGAATCCTAAGATGTGTGTTGTCTCTGTTCTCTGTTCTTCTCGGCTGGCCTCTTTGAAGACATGGTAACGCTCCAGTGCTGCTGTTTGAAAACATGGAACTAGAACCTGGGGCCATAGTGCTTTACTATAGATTTGACCAGTAAGCCTCCATTTAACAAAATAACATGTTTACCCAGAGAGAACAGATTTGCAGGAGAGGATTGTAGAAGGTCTGGTGGTTGGGTTGTCCTGAGTGTATTCGCCTGTGTGTGTGTGTGTGTGTGTGTCGGCAGCTCTGTGGCAGAGCGGTCTGGCCGGTCCACGCAGAGCGGTCTGGCCGGTCCACGCAGAGCGGCCTGGCCGGTCCATGCAGAGCGGCCTGGCCGGTCCATGCAGAACGGTCTGTCTGGTCCATGCAGAGCGGTCTGGCCGGTCCATGCAGAGCGGCCTGGCCGGTCCATGCAGAGCGGCCTGGCCGGTCCATGCAGAACGGTCTGTCTGGTCCATGCAGAACGGTCTGGCCGGTCCATGCAGAGCGGTCTGGCCGGTCCATGCAGAGCGGCCTGGCCGGTCCATGCAGAGCGGTCTGGCCGGTCCATGCAGAGCGGCCTGGCCGGTCCATGCAGAACGGTCTGTCTGGTCCATGCAGAACGGTCTGGCCGGTCCATGCAGAGCGGTCTGGCCGGTCCATGCAGAGCGGCCTGGCCGGTCCATGCAGAGCGGCCTGGCCGGTCCATGCAGAGCGGTCTGGCCGGTCCATGCAGAGCGGTCTGGCCGGTCCCTGCAGAGCGGTCTGGCTGGTCCATGCAGAGCGGCCTGGCCGGTCCATGCAGAGCGGCCTGGCCGGTCCATGCAGAACGGTCTGTCTGGTCCATGCAGAGCGGTCTGGCCGGTCCATGCAGAGCGGCCTGGCCGGTCCATGCAGAGCGGCCTGGCCGGTCCATGCAGAACTGTCTGTCTGGTCCATGCAGAACGGTCTGGCCGGTCCATGCAGAGCGGCCTGGCCGGTCCATGCAGAGCGTGGCCGGTCCATGCAGAGCGTGGCCGGTCCATGCAGAGCGTGGCCGGTCCATGCAGAGCGGCCTGGCAGGTCCATGCAGAGCGGCCTGGCCGGTCCATGCAGAGCGTGGCCGGTCTAGGCCTACGTGCTCTGGATCCCTCTGCTGCAGCTGCTCTGGATGCCCTGGAGAAGGCCCTGCTACAGAGACAGCTAATCTGTCTGCAACACACACACACACACACATAGGCATGAGAAAGAGTTAGTAGGAAAAGGGAAGTGGGCTTCAGGACTGTTCTATTGTTGTTTTATCAGTTTTGTAAAACTCTTTCAGTCCCCATGCCTCTCTCTCTTTCTTTCTTCCACTCTCTCTGTACTGTATCTCTCTCTTTGGCTGTCTCCACCCCCTTTCTGAATCTCTCTTTCTCCCTCACACACACACATCAGGGAGTTCCAGAGTATTTAGCAGAGAACAAAGTTTCGTCCTCAGGTCCTAGTTTCCTTGTAATTATTCATGAAGGTTCTCCTCGAACTCAGTTCCTCTGGGTTCACCCCTCTTTTGAAGAGAACTGTGTCCTGTGTCATGTTCCCTTCCTCCTAAAAGGTACTTTAGGTTACATGGCGAACTACTTACCTCCTATTCTCTGCTGTCTCAGAGGCAATGGTGTTTTGTTTGATTGTGTCCCCTGTGTAAATGTGTTGAGGGGTGTTGTGGAGGAATGTGCCACTTGTGTAAATGTGTTGTGGAGGATTGTGTCCCCTGTTGAGGGGTGTTGTGGAGGATTCAGCTCCTTGTATCGATAGACATTCTTGCCTCCTCCTCTTAAGTTTTAGAGGAAGTCCCTTGCTGAAGAGGCTCATCATGAGACACGTACACGCACACACATGCACACACACACACGCACAAACTGAGGAGTCACATCATTAGCAGCCTTTACTATGAGAGATTCTGCCTAGTCAACTGGAAACTGAGGATATCTGGAAATGCTTGGAGTACAGTAATGTTGCTACACACACACATACACACACACAACATACACACAACGCACACACACCCTAGCAGACAGACAGCTGCTCAAATTACTGCTCAGTTATTTCCGTTTTTACAGGCCAGCTGCCTTCCCGGTTTCTTAGAGTTTATAACATCTGCCTCTCCATCTCTCTCTACTTTTTCCCCATCTTCCTTTCTGTCGGAAACGCACACACCAACACATGTGTTCTGCGTACATTGTTTGTGTGTGTGTTCGCTGTGTGTGTTACATTATTAAGACCCTATCACTGTCAGGCAACAGAAACGCTAGTTTAAGTGAAAAACTCGGAGCTGAGGCAAATTACAAGTGCACGGGGAAGTAGCTGTCAGCAGTCCTGTGTGCGCGTGTGATGTGTAGACTATCAGCTTCCATCCTGAGCGTTGTCTGTGTGTGTGTGTGTGTGTGTGTGTGAGGGTGAGAGGGAGAGGGAGCAGAAAGTGCAGGAGAAAGGCGTTTCTATTGGAAGCAGGAAGATAAGCCAGGGGATTGCTGTGGCACAGGGCTCAGTGGAGGAGGCCGGATAATGCTGTGTGGATGGTGTTCTTTAAAGGGTGTGTGTGTGTGTGTGTGTGTGTGTGTGTTGATTGACTTCATCCCCCTTTCTCCTATCAGTGGGCTCCTCAGACAGTGAGTCTCAGAGGAACAGCTTTGTTGAACATGGTCCACATCGTCATCTCCTCTCTCTGTAACTTTTGCCCCCTCTAGATCCACACACACACAGTTTTTATGTTCAATAATAAATATGTTATGCCTCCCATCTCCTCAGTTATTGTGTTTTGTCAGCTAGTTTCTGTCTAGAATTGGTATGACACTTAAAATAAATTTATTTTGGAAACCCCATCCTCCCCTTTCTGAGAAACGCTAGGCCTAACTTCCTGTGCATTCCAGTGTTCTATCTAAACCTGATTACACCGTGTTGGTTTATGAGCGCTGTAGGCCTGCCTGTGACCATGTTACCCAGCTAGCCTCCAATAAAGAACTGTCTCCAAACACGTCCACCCTCACTGGGATTATGTGAGGACAGAACACTGGAGTTTGTCTCTTTGACAAAGTACTGTGGAAGTGTTGAGAAAGTAGTCTTTTGAAAGTGAATCAGTGTAATTAAAGAAAATGGCTCTCATAAATACTTGTTTACCGCCTCTTGGCAGACATGTAATAGCACTGGCTCCTCTCCCCCCCTGCTGAGACAAGACGGTGTGTGTGTGCGCGCTCGCTCTTGTCTACTGTCCTCAGACAATTAGAGGTCTTATTGCATATACTGTCAAACAACTGCAGATTCTCACCTGAGTAGTGTGGTGTGTTCTAATGATATTTAACCTGCTTTCACTGCTCTTTCTTACCCAAGTAACAGTAGTATCTGCCTGTTCCCCCTCTATCTCTCCCTCTTCCCCTTCCTTCTCTTTCTCTCTCACTTTCTATCTCTCTCGGTTCCCTCCATCTCCCCCTTCTCTCTCTCCCCAGCTCTGCCGATGTTGAGGCCCAGTGAGAGCCCCCCTCCGACCCCTCAGAACAGGTCGATGGGGGACATTGAGGAGCTGGCCGCGAGCTATGAACGCAAACTCATCGAGGTGAGTCTGTCTAGCATCCTTTGCTTTAATAAAATGGTCCAATCAGAGTTGGGCATTGATGTTTTCTTGGCTTCCCTGCCAATCATGTGACATCATTCTCCTGATGTCAGTACCGCCAGCAACCTGGGCAGGAAACACTGTGTCTATATTCTAATGAGGCTGCCGGGTTCATGAATAATGCATGACTCATTTTATATTTCTTTAATAAGAAATAATTCCGCTGGTGTTTGGGAAAATTATCCCCTCACTTATTCATGCGCATGTGTGTTTATGTATATTTCATGTTATTTACTTATTGATGTTCTCATTTGCTTAGCTGTCAGTCTCGCTAGGGATCCCCCCTAACATGTCCCTCTGTAAATCCCAGGTCAACGCCTTGATAGCTTTATTTAAACGTTCCTGTTGAACCTACCCGTTCTGTCTCATGTCCTTGACTGACTGGTCTCCGCAGGTCAACTGGGTCAGGCCAGGGAGCCTGACAGCATTAGCTGCTAGCTAGCCGTATTTGTTTGTTGTTGTTTGGCTTTATTATGCATGATGTCTGGAGGATAGGAGGGCGCGTGTCTGTAGCAGAAAACATCTAATAAAGTTTTAGGGTTTTGTTTGGCGTTGGTAAAGTGTCAGGAGAGTTGTTATTAGATAGTGTGTGTTCATAATCGTTCCAGGGATAGGCTCCATATGGGCTCCTACATATCCACACTCAGCTCTGATGTACAGCTGTCATCACATAAACCCCTAATGATATTTATAGGATGTCACACTTACGTAACTCGATGTATGGAAAGCAGTGAGTGTGTCTGTGTGTGAGTAATTCTTTGTCTTTGTGTGTGTGCATGAGCGTGTTCATCCCCTCTTCTTGTTGATCAATACACCGTAGTGTGGGTGTGTGTGTGTGCATATCTGTGTGTGCATGGTAGAAGATAATGGATGTTCCTTCAGGGTCAGCTGCTGTTGTATGTTGTGCGAGGACATAGGCTGTCATCCATCTCAGATTAAACTCTCTTCACCCCTCAGCGCACCACACAGCTCACCCCTGCCCCAACACCTCCACCTCCTTCCCTCCTTCTCTTGCTCTCTTTCACCACCTCCCTCTCATCTCTCAACCGCAGTCCTTCCTTTTACCTCCACATCCTCTCTCCCCTCCACTCTCTCAGTTATAAGTGGAAATCCACATTTAATTCTCCTGCTTTTTGGAGTGGTGTTCTAGAGTGTTGTGGAGCGTTCCGGAGTGTTGTGGAGCGTTCCGGAGTGTTGTGGAGCGTTCCAGAGTGTTGTGGAGCGTTCCAGAGTGTTGTTGAGAGTTAAAGGGTGTGAAGATTAGGGTATCCCTACACTGACATGCTTGTGTGTGTGTTTGCGTTCTTATGCAAGTCGTGAGCGTTTCTGTTTGGTGCAGTATTACAAGAGATAGCCCGACTGGTTTATGGACCAATGCCTTTCTGGCTGGAGAGTGAAGAGATAGAGGACCAGGGAGAGAAAAAGAGAGTGAACAGAAGAAGGACAGTGGGAGAGAGAAACTGAGAGAGAAGGAGCAACAGAGAGAGATAGTGAGAGAGAGTGTGAGTGAGACAGAGAGGGAGGGAGAGAGAGATGTGGGTCGGGGGTTCCTGTGGGATCCCAGGATCTTCTCTTTGATCTCACTCCTCATTTATAATCCAACAGTGATCACACAACTATTACACATCCCACCACCAACTGCACGGACAAGCGCACGCACTCCAAACAGTTACACACAATCATCAACAGCCACAGATGTCTTTGTTGACCGTTTTCTCTCTGGTTGTCTTTTTCTATCTCGGTCTCTCTCTCGGTCGGTCTCTCTCTCTCTCTCTCTCTCTCTCTCTCTCTCTCTCTCTCTCTCTCTCTCTCTCCCTCTCTGTCTCTCTGTCTCTCTCTCCCTCTGTCTCTCTCTCTCTCTGTGTCTCTCTCTCTCTCTCTCTCTCTCTCTCTCTCTCTCTCTCTCTCTCTCTCTGTTTCTCTGTCTGTCTGTCTGTCTCTCTCTCTCTCTCTCCCTCTCTCTCTCTCTCTCTCTCTCTCTCTCTCTCTCTCTCTGAGTGGACATAGCAGCCTGTAGGTCTATGTTAAGGGCCCTCCTGCTGCTTTGCATGCTTGTGTCACATCCTGTTTCTAGAGAGGCAGTGTACCCACACACTCTCCCTCTCTCCCTCACGCTCGGCTTCATGTCCAGTTAGGGCTGACTGACGCTCTCATGTCTGCCATGCTGTGGAGTTGTGCTGATGCTGAACATCCCTATTCAGGCCACCTCAACTCATACTGCTCATCCCGGCTGTCATCGTGGGAGTGGGGAGAGGACAGGGATAGTGTGTTCAAGAGAGACACAGAAACAGAGAGATAATGTGAGAGACGGAGGGAAATACAGAGACAAAGAGGTGGTGAGAGAGAGAGAGAGAGAGAGAGACAGAGAGAGAGAGTGGGATGTAGAGAGGGACTGCCAGGTTGTTACTGTGGCCTATTCAGCATTTCTGTTTCGGCACCGCGCTTCACCCCCAGGCAGATCCCTTCATCCCTCCTCCTTTTCTTCAGTCCCCCATCCTAGTTCACCCAGTAGACATGAGTCTCCACCTCCATCAGCTGTCACCCAAGGGGGCTGCACCGCCCATGTCATCAGCTGTGGGTGCGGCGTCCGTGCCGTCGATCATCCCTAGCAGTAATCGTACACTCACTGCTGTCTCACGACGCCTGTTCCAGAGAGCAGAACCACCCAGCTAGGAACAGCCAACCTATTTGTGTGTGAATGCCGGCCTCTCCTCCCTTGTGATTAATGAATGGAAGAGAGGCTGTTGAACTGAATTGCTAGTGCTAGCATTAGCACTGGTCGATGGCGAGGCTCCAAACACACGACGGGTGCCATGTGACAGCAGGTCCGGTCCGCCCTGGCGAATAACAAACTGATTAGCTCGCTCTCACTGGGAACTAATTGGATTCGTTCACGCTTCAAATTCATTCCGTCTTTTTAATGTCCAATTTGAGAGTTCCGCTGGCGCAAATAAATAGGAGTGATGACTAGCTGGATGGCATAGGGAGATTCTGGGAATGTCGAGTCCTGTTCTGTGGGTTCTGAGAGGGCTGTGTGGAACCTGTGGAACCATTGTGATTGGGACTCTGCGTTCTCCAGAAGGGAGCTGTCAAAGGTGACACCACTTTGTCTGTAGGGACATGACTGGTGCTGTTGGTAGTAGTGGTGGAAGAACAAGCCACTGTGAGTGTGTGTATGTGCGTGTACTTTCAAGTGTGTGTATGCGCCGGTGTGTGTCGGGTCCAGTATTTAAGACAGGTGTGCCAACTGTGACATAATTTGCCTGTCAGACAGCCTGCTCTCTAACCTGCTGTGACACCTGCTGTTCCCAGAACAATGAGTGTGTCTCGCCCTTCACTGCTGCTCACTGGCCCTGACACACACCGGTGACAGACATCCGTCCACACGTCCAGGTCATTTAGGGCCTCCGCACACACACCAACCTGCAACCAGTCCTGCATGCACACCGCACAGAGCCGAGCGCTGGAGCGGACACGAGGCCATCATCAGCATGTCCAGGTTGATCAAGGCTGAGGGCAGCTGGGAGGGAGGTAGGGATGTCATCCCTCTGACATCTCTGGATCCTTCCGGATACTGCACCCCCAGCTCTGTATTCCACTGATGCAAACCTATAGGAGGTTGGGTGTATGTTGTGAGCAGCCCCTGTCTGCATTTTTAGGAACGCGTATATTGACCTGTGTGTGTGTGTGTTGCAGGTGGCTGAGATGCACGGGGAGCTGATTGAGTTTAATGAGAGGCTTTACCGTTCTCTCATGGCTAAGGACAACCTCATTGTCCAGATGAGACAGGAGCTCATTGACCTCAGAGGCCCGGTGAGTGACCCCCCGACAAACACACACACACACAAGCAACACTTAAAATCTCACATACTGACACACAGTAACACAGGATTCATGATACTGTAAACTGTCCTCCCACCACACACACACCAACTGGGCGCCCCTCCGGACCCAGTCGCTGCCCCCTCCTCTCCTCTTTTACCTCCTTCCTTACTTTCCCCCATCATCCCATTCCCCTATCACCCTTGGTTACTCTACTGATGCATGGCAGCCCTAGGAGTCAGATAGAGCCTCTCTTATTCCACAGCTCTCCAGACCAGCTGTCCTGGCTTATAACTAGGTGCCTGGGTGAATGTCCATCTGGCTGGCTGGCTGGCCGTCAGGCCAGTTAGCTGGTTGGCTGACTGACTGTCCAGCTGACTGACTGGACCGGCTGACCTGGCCAGGTCTAGTCTTGGTCATTGGATGCTAGTGATGGGGAACTGTAGAGGATGTAAGGTAATCATTGTGAGATATACAATTACATTGTATGGTGGAGAGGATTTGTGGAATCACACAGATTATAGAAGCATCCCTTACAGCACAGTCAGGTAACACAGAAATACACACTCCCTCACACACTCAAACACACACACACACAAGCCACCCAATTAGGCGTTAGAGGCTGAGGAGCCCAGAGGAATTGTATAGTGATGATCCTTGAATGCAGCCGCCAGTGGCAGAGATGGACACATTCACTCAGCTGTGGCTGCAAGGGATACCACTTTTATGTGTGTGTGTGTGTGTATGTGCGGGTAAATGTGTATCTCTCTGTCTAGAGATGGTCATGGCGACTGAGCTGGGTAATGTCACAGTGTTCTACTTCAGTAGTTTCCTAGCATCACTGTTCCCCTCCAGACCCTCTCTCTGTTCCCCTCCATCCCTCCAGACCCTCTCTCTGTTCCCCTCCAGACCCTCTCTCTGTTCCCCTCCACCCCTCCAGACCCTCTCTCTGTTCCCCTCCAGACCCTCTCTCTGTTCCCCTCCACCCCTGCAGAGCCTCTCTCTGTTCCCCTCCAGACCCTCTCTCTGTTCCCCTCCACCCCTCCAGACCCTCTCTCTGTTCCCCTCCAGACTCTCTCTCTGTTCCCCTCCACCCCTCCAGACCCTCTCTCTGTTCCCCTCCAGACCCTCTCTCTGTTCCCCTCCACCCCTCCAGACCCTCTCTCTGTTCCCCTCCAGACCCTCTCTCTGTTCCCCTCCACCCCTCCAGACCCTCTCTCTGTTCCCCTCTACCCCTCCAGAGCCTCTCTCTGTTCTCCTCCAGATCCTCTCTCTGTTTTGCTCTCTCCAAGACCCTCTGCATCCTGGCCTCCTCACCACATTGCTCTCTAGGATGACAGAGGAGAGCACTGGAGGAATTGAAATTGAGTGTCAACTGCATCTGTTTTGCTAACAATCTCTCTCTCTCTCTTTCTTTATCTCTCGCTCTCTTTCCCTCTTTATCTGTGTTGATCTTTGTCTCTCTCAACCCCCCCATCTACCTATCGGTTTATTGTTATCTACTGTCTTCTTTTTGTCTGTCCTTCACGTTCTACCTCCTTCCCTCTCTCTCTCTTCCTCCCTCTCCCCTGATTGGACAGGTTCCAGGTGACCTGAGTCAGACGTCAGATGATCCCAGTTTATCAGACTTTGAAACGTAAGTGAAACTTCCCCTCTCTGTCTCTCTCTCTCTATATATATATATTTTATATCTATATCGCCCATTTAATCTCTGAAGTATTTTTATTTCCGCATTCTGTCTGCCTGTATGTCCCATCAGCATAGGCCTGTTCTACCTACAGTCGATAACTCTTATCTCTGGACCGATCTCACCGTTATCACCTCAGACAGACAGCTTCCTGACATATCTCCAACTCCCCCTCTTTTCTCAGCCCCAATATTTCCATATCTTCCTTTCACCCTTTTTCTTGCAAAGTCCGTCTGAAAAGATCTGGAAAAGCAGAGTTTGCCCCAACTCTAACCCCCTGTCCAGAAACGTAGCTCAAAAATACGTATTTCTTTTAGAAAGGAAACCTACACTGAAGGGCTGGGTTCAACTCGAATATGTTTTAAACGAGTATAGTACTGACTAGTATGACACTCACTAGTATTGACTAGAATTATGTTTACTTGTATGCAGACTGGGATCAGAGTCAAATGTAAGTTGACCTCTATTGATGGATGGATGTACAATATCCTTGGAGTCATCTTGAAAGTGCGGTTGTGTTTGTGTGTCCTCCAGGGCACACCGTGCTCTAATCAACGTTTGGATCCCCTCTGTTTTCCTGCAAGGACGAGCCGCTAATGCGTACCATGTCTACCAGGTAAGGTGTGTGTGTGTGTTCTGGGGCGACGTGTGTGAGCCATGGTTGGCAGAGGGGGATGGCTAATGGGTTGTATTCTGGTCCACACTCTGCTTCTCCTGGATCTCTCAGTGTAATGGATCCCTATGGAAACACCACCATTGTTCAGAGTACCGCCTGATGGATGGGGAGTGTTAGCCTGTGTGTGTGTGTGTGTGTGTGTGTGTGTGTGTATGTGTGTGTAACTCTCTCATAGGACTTTAGGATAGGAGCCTGAGTGCTGAATGGGGCATCAGTCTGTTCTTTTGTGTGAATAAGAAATACATCTTTTTAAAAAGCCCTTGTTAACCTGCCACAGGGAAGAATAACCTTGCGAGGAGGACCAAGGGACCATTTTCAGAATTAGAGTTTTAGAACCCTCTCTGAATCACAATGTTCCAGTTCTAAGCAGGTAGCCCTGTCACATCAACCACCAGGAACTCTGATCTCCTCTGCTCCTCACTGCTCTGCTGTAGTCAGTGCTTCTGAACTCTCTACTCTTCTCTTCTGTATAGTACTCAATTACTATTATACACAAAACTATATTGAAATGTGCTGAACTCTTCTATACTCTCCTCGGTTGTCCAACTACCTAGTGAACATACCTGTTTGCCCACATAAACAAAGCAGGTTCTTTAAGCTAAGCTGAAATTGGCATAGATGATAAACAAAATGAAAGCAGGCAGAGAAGCCAGGAAAGCCAGAGAGAGAGGGGGGGGGCGCTGAGATTTTCGTTCTATCATTACATTACAGGACATTATGGCGGTTACAATTTGCTTGTACTCTTATTTCCTGTCTTGGGATTTCTGAAGCCTCACTCTCCATCCATCCATCCATCTTTCTTTCTCTCTCCTATACCCCTCTATTTTTCACCCTCTCTCTTTCCTCTTCCTCTTGCTCCCTCTGCCCCTTGTCTTTCTCTCCCCCCCCCCCCCTCCGCCATCTCTCTCCCACTCTCTATCGCAACCTCTCGAAGCGGAACAAGTCCATGGGTGCTGACACAGACTCCAGTAGATCTTCCACATCATCGTCACTGTTTTGTTCTTCACAGAGGAGGCACACTCTCTATCCTCTTCCCCTCTTCCTCTCTGCTCCATCCCTCACCCCTCCTCTCCTTCCGCCCTCGCTAATAAAGAGACAATGTAACGGCGGCTGCAGATCATTGTCTCTCACTCGTGCAATACCAACAAAGAGGCTATTATAAGGCTGAGTGTAATGAGGAAAAAGACAAGTCATTTGTGAGATGCACTGGGATGGACAGACAGGAAGGGCACTCAGCCGTTTCTGCTTCTTGATCATCTATGTTTAGTCTCGCTTTGTGAGTGAAAAGGAGTTTCTGTTGCCGCGGAGGAGAGTGAAAAGGGGGGGGTGGGCTGGGAGATGATGGATGAATAAGACATTTAAATGCTCAAGTAACATTCTCTCTTTTTTATTATATATATTTTTTTCTTTCGGCCTCTCGGTAGGATGTTGACTAAAATGGACTAAAATGTTCAGCATGTTGTGTTTCTATGTAGTCAGACGCAGTCCATTCTGTACTTGTGTTATGGCAGTTTTTGATATAGTTACAATATCTATGTTTCTTTAAGCGGTAAAAAGTAAGTTCCTTTGTTATAGACAGACAAATGTTAGAAACTGAGGCTCTGTGGTGTGGTTTACTCTGTAGAATGGACACTTAGATTGTCTTAAGGTATTTATGGTGTTGTTTTATGATACCTAACTAAGAGCCAGAGGGTCTTAGTTAGGTCTGGGGGTTGGAGGTCTTAGTGACCTAACCTTTTGGCCAAGGAGATTGTGTCCTGTGTCCTGTTTGTGTATCATTAACCATCTCCTTCTTTAGAGAGGGAGCTGGGGCATCAAAGAACTGTGGGACACTTGGTATGGAGTCAAACTGTCACTGAGCAGTGCTGACCAATCACAGAGTTTGCTACATTGATAGATTGACCATCAGAAGAACCATTTGATCTAAAGTTTATATAAGGCAGGGTTTTAGGGTTGTTCTTCATCACTCTTGCGAACGACCTGTGGCTCTAGCACCTCCTTCGTAATGACTGATCAGCAAAGCTTTGTTTAATATTACGTAATTGTATAATCTAAATAAATTGTATTAAAACCACATCTCTTGACTACTCAGATCTACACAGTGCCACTTGAATTTCCACCATTACAACTTGTCCTGCTTTCATCCCTGACGTCAGCAGGAAAACATTCCTCTGACACCTGACTTCCTTCCAGAGACAAGTGTCTGGCTTGTCTGGGCCTGTCCACTGTATCTCCTGACGTAAGAGGTAGGGTGACTAAGACCTCCTCTGAAGATCTCTTTCACAGTTCTCTCGTTCACACACTCTGACTCTGCAAGCAGTTCCCTCCCCCGCATAGTTCTGGGTATCTGTTCTTCGCTCTCTGTCACAGCACTTTCACAAACACAGCACCTTTATTTCTGTCCCTCCATTACTGGTTTCACGGCCATTCCCGTCCCCGCTCTCTGTTTTGCTGGGTGTACTGTACAATCCCCCCCTCCCTCCTCCTTCCTGGTCGTTCTCTTCCTCCCTCTCTCCGGCATCGCCTCACCCCCTCTACATTATCATCAACAAATACCGTTCCAATCACTTCTGATTGCAGTTCTCAGTTCTTCGAGAGAATCAGACCCACAGCTTCTCAGCTGAAAAAAAAATGCCACCTTCAGTTATTGAGTTATGGCTTAGTTAGAGAAGAACAAGTCATGTCTTTTACACTTGCACATGACACATTTACACTCCCTATCCCTTTCTCGGTTCCCTCTCTCCCTTTATTTCCTGTAGTCTCTCTCTCCCTCACTCTTTTCACACTTCCTTTTCTCTGTCTGTCTCCATTAGTCTATAATTCACTCCCCCATCCCTCTCCTCTTCTCTCAGTTTTAGCTCAAGTGCCCAAAGAGTGTACCAACTGTACTGGGGTACGGTGAGGGCACGGTTCCAGTACCCAGGATTCACCAGGCTCTATTCCAACTGAGCTATTCTCTTTGATCAGCAGAAAGCAGCTGAGCCAGTCACTTCTACACACAGTCAGGCCCACTGAAAGCTTTCCATGTTTTTATTAGGCTAATGAGGTTTGATAACTCCCCTCTCTCCCTTCCTCTCCCCCCCACCCCCTCCACCCTAAAGTGATCCCGGATACTCCTCACTCTCTTATTAGAGGTGTGTGTGCCAACAGTATTCATCTGTGTGTTTATGGATTTCATTTTCAGTTGTAGAGCACAGTGGCAGAGACATACACATTTCCAATTTACAGTAATATAAGCTATTTTAGGGACCCTTTCTACTGGTCTAGTATGCACATACAAACCACCTAAATCAGACTCTAAATGAATAATTAAGATGTCCTCATTGACACCCATTCTGTGTGGGCACACTGCCTCCTGATAGGTCAATTTTCACGCTCCCCAGAGAGGTGCACCGTGGGAAATGTGTTACTGGTTTTAATCTGTCTATCTCCAGCAGTGGGGAAAAGAGTGGCACAGATACCGAGGAAGGATGCAAGGAGAAAGGGAGGGAAGGAAGCAAGGAGACAGGGAAGGAAGCAAGGAGAAAAGGAGGGAAGGAAGGTGCTTGGAAGGTGCATCCTCCTCATTTGTGCGTAAAACTCTTAACAGACAAGGAAGATTTTAGCTTTAGCTGATTAAATTATTGTGTATGTGTATATATTACAATAGATCCCTATGTAAAACTGTCCATTACGATTCTGATACTTTTAATGAACATAATGATGATGATCATGCCTGGGATGGCTCTGGATATGATAATGACTGTGTTTGAGTGACGGTGGGGAGACGATAATGATAATGATGGTGGTAATGATCAATGTTGATCATGATGATGATGAGAATGATCGTCTCCGCTGTATCACTTAATCATAAATTAAATCTCCAGGGTAAATGAGCAGAATTATTCAGAGCAGGCTTTCAAAAGGCTGAGAGGAATCGATATAGAGTTTTAATTGTACAAAGCCGGACACAATGGAACATCAGTCACGTCTTTGCAAAATAAGTAATAAGAGATCTGTGTACATTTGCCGAATGATTAGGATTGTCTGTGCACAAGAATAACCTCTCCCACTACAGTATCATGAACACCTTCACATGAGAGAGAGAAGGAGAGAGAGAAGGAGAGAGAGAAGGAGAGAGAGAAGGAGAGAGAGAAGGAGAGAGAGAAGGAGAGAGAGAAGGAGAGAGAGATGGAGAGAGAGATGGAGAGAGAGATGAAAAGATTCGATCAGTTTCAGCTCTCTTTCTGGCTCCTGTGTACTGGGCTTCATCCTTATTCATTTGCTTGTTCTCTTCTTGCTCATTAGAGCAGTGTTCAGTCCGCGTATGACTCATTCATTCATCCTTGTCTCAAAAAAAGAGAGACAGATTGAGAAAAAGAGATACATCTACTACCAATGCATTAAAGAGGCAGAGTGAGCATAATGCAGTATGTCAGGAGAGGGGCAAATCTAGGCTGAAGATAGTTGGATCAACTTGACTAAACCTTTAAACACAGTCGAGAGAGAGAGAGGGAAACAGAAGGGGGGGGGGGGGGTGAAAGAACAAAAGAGAGGGAGAGGTTCAAACCTGTCTTCTCTGGGTTCCTGAAGACAGATCTCTGGGTTAGTTTCCAGCTCAGTCTCAGAGTATCCATCACTCTCTGACATCCACCGGCCAGCTTCATATCGATCCTGCTACTCTCAAAGAGCTTGTGATGAGTGAAACAATGATGATAAAAGCTGTGGTGATACATTTTTATGATAAATAGAGAGAGAGAGAAAGAACCACAAACAGCAGTGTTTTAAAAACCTCAACCTTCAAAAATCCTCCCTCCTTCCTGTCAGAGATAAAGAGCCCTCCTCCCTCCAGCCAATCCCAACCCAGATTAAATACCAGCATATGGCTCTCTGCTTGTGATTTGTCTGTGGTCCAGCCTCTAAATGATTGTGCCTGAAGAAAAAACACGAGACAGACTGAAGGTGTGTGTTTGTTTTACAAATAATCATCCTAGTGTTAATGTTTAAATGCCACACACAACTCCACCCCCATCTCAAAACACTTTCATTGCCAGTGAGTGGAGGGGTATGAAGGCAGTGGGGGGGGCATACACACTAAAACAGCCAGACAGTCTTTTAGGGGTGAGGTAAATATCTCACACTTTTATTGCTCTACCTGGGATAGTTCCATATGATGGAACACTCGATGTTCTGGAACCCAGGTTGGTTCCACTGAGGGGAAGGGGGCATGTTCCGGACGAGCGCATCACTGGGACGACTGCCGGCATGCAGCTGGCTTTTAATGGGGCTTTTTCACACCATTTACAGTCCTCGGCAGAAGTAGCTCTTGTGCTTTAGTTAAAAGCAAGTCAAAAACACAGAGACCCAATGTCACCAGGAAGGGTATCTGCTCCTTAGACACACTCATGCATGCACGTACACACACAGACACGCGTACACACACACACACACAGACACACACACACACTCACACACACAGATGCTGTTGAATGTTTCTAATGAAAAGATTCTCTCTCCTTATCTTCTCTCATGGCTCCCTGGCCTCCCAGTCCTGCAATCCTCCAAATGGATTCTATTTTCTGCCTAATTTGCCAAATGTTTTGTCCCAGAGTGGACTTAAAGAGAGGAGGGAGCAGGGGGCGTAAACCCTACCGCTCCACTGCATACCTCATACACTACTTTTCCCCCTCTCTCTCTCACACACACAAACGCACACACACACACACATATAAAGTTGTGGAAATATTTAATTAAATTGAATTATGAAGGACACTCTGCTCGTCTTATGAGTTCTGTTCTTCTTGAGCTCCCTACCTCTCCCTCTCCTCCCCTTCTTTCACTTCATAAACCTAGATGTTCTTTAAGGACTACTGAAAGCTGTCAGTCACCAGTGATAGGGCAGGTATAAGGAGGGTTTTATTCAAGTCTTGTTTTCACATGGCATCAGAAACTGAAGTCCATGTCTATTCTAGAAAGCTTGGGAAATCACCTTAGCCATGGGGGTCAGTGGGGCGCCATTCTGTGTCTGATGGTTGCAGTGTCGTCCTGTTGTGAGACATGCAACCGGTCACCCTGTAGGGGTTTCATCAGGAGAGGATTGGAGGATTGCTTTTACCACAGCTGGGCTCCAACTATTTGCTTGACTGTCAGATGTGGCTAGCAGACTGACAATGACTCTGATACTAATGCTAGCCTAACACAGACGGAACACTGAATTTCATCTAAAGAATTAGCAGAAACACACACTTAAAGTTAGTGACATCATCTTTCATCTGCCTGTCTGACAGTAAAAATGCAGATGAGTCAGACTTGATTCAGGCTTATCAAGAATGACCTTTTGTGATGCCGTTTTGTAGTACACCTAAGTAGAGTACTTAGATGATGATAACAAAAGAGGAACTATATGTCACTAACCCCTGTAGTACTGTTAGAACTGTGCTCTTCTAGTCCTTGATTACAGGCTGCACTTAGCATAGCACTATACTGGATGTATGTCGCTGTGGATATGTGTGGGCTAAATGAATACATATAAATTCCACTCTTCAAGTGTAAACTGCTTAAAATATATATCACATGTAGGAACTGAATATATTAACTTAAGATGTGAAATGTGGTAAGTTCATACTGTACATTACACTTGTGCTGACATAATGTGTCTACTTAGTGCTACAGCAACGCCAGAACAAGCTGCTAGAACTTTGGCCAGGTTACAGTTGTACAAAATTAAATTAATCTTGACTTGATTTATGCTAATTATTTGTATTTACACTTTTTCTTCGTTTCACAATTTGTTTCTAAGCGTAATTCAGCGTAATTCAGTATTCTTAGTCTGATTTTTAAACGGGGTCACACTTAATGGGCTCAACGCTATCAGAAGCATTTGGACCCAGTCCAGCTGAGTTAGGCAGTGTCGTACTTGATTATGTTTTTTTTATCAGGGAAACAAAGAGACCATTTCAAATGCAAACGCCAGCCAACGTTGGATTTGCTCCGATATTTTGTGAAAGATAATGAAAGAATTAATTTGCAATTAGTGAGGAGGAAGCAGTGGTGGGTTTGGAGAATGATGTGTTTTCCATATATAGGTATGCTAATGAACCAGCCCAAAGTGGATTAAGTTAGCTTTGATACGGCATGAGGTTGTTATTTGATGTTGAGAGAGAAGGAGGAAGGGTGAGGGCAACTGCCTTAATCATGCTCTATGATGGAGCAATTTGCTCAATGTGTATTTGTGTGCACGTGTGTGTGTGATGTTGGCTGGGGTGCTTGTGTGTGTGTGTGTATGATGTTGGCTTGTGTGTATGTGTGTGTGTGTGGGGGGCGTGATGTTCTACAGCTGGCCATTCTGGCATAAGTTAGGAATGATGTGATGACAAATTGGACAAAAAAAAGGATATCTGTGTCTTTCTCTATCTTTCTCTCCCTCTCAGACTTTCACTGTCTTCTTATTCAGGTGTAAATAGAATATGTCCATCCTTCCCTCACTTCCCTTTCTCCCTATCTCTACTCTCCCCCCCTCTTCCTACCCCACATCATTCTCAGTCCTCCACATATAATAGCTTCTGTTATCCTGTTGCGTCAATCTCCGGTGTGTGTCTGCACTAGACTGCTTGAACAAAGCCACTCTGTGCTTCTCTAATGGGGTGTGAAGCTAGCAGGCCGGCCCCTGTGCAGCCCTGGCTGGCCCTTGACGACTGGCCCTCGACCCGGAATAGAGACACGTCACTGACACACTGGCCGCTCACAAGGTCTTCAGCTAGCGTGCTGTAGGGCACGGCTATCTGCTGCTCACCATTTGGCCCTCCACTGCAGCGGACACATGCTGGCTGAACACCTTGAAACTTTGGTCTCACAACACAATAACATGGAGGTTGGTTGTTGTGGATGTTGTTGATTGGGAAGCGTCTAGTGTTTTTTTGATGACAACCACGTAATTTGTTATTGTTGTGTGTGTGTTGTTATTGGTGATGATTGCCTTTTTGTTTCTCATGATTGTCGCTCTCTGTCCTACTTGCCCCCAGGTGTACATCCGTATCCTTGACAACGAGTGGAACGTCTACCGGCGCTATACTGAGTTCCGGGCGCTTCACAGCCACCTACGAACACAGTTCCCTCAAGTAGACACCTTCAACTTCCCTCCCAAAAAAGCCTTAGGAAACAAGGTGCTGTGCTCCAGCTATATCTCCCTCTCTCTATGTCTCTGTCTGTTATCTGTTTGATACCTCTCCCCCCCCCCCCCCCCCACACACACACACAGTTCTGTGGGTTGCAATTGCTGTGTCAACTCTCCATATCTCTAAAAGAAGAAGTTACCCCACACTCAAGCACACACCCCCCCCCTCCCACACCACCTCCATGAGCTACTTCCTCTTTTTCATTTTCTTCTTTTCACCCCCTTCCTTCCATCTTCCTTTCAACCTTTTCTAAGAACATTTGGTCTTGACCTCATTCCCCCGCTATGCTGTGCTCTGATTGGATGCCGTGGCAGGCCAAAACATTGGTCTGGACCAGCCTTCAAAGAGCAGAGCGTGACAGGAAAGAGAGAGCTCAGTCACTGGGGGTGCTGTGCATGCGTGTGCGTGTGTGTGTGTGTGTGTGTGCGTGTGTGTGTGTGACAAAGAGAATGAAAATGTGTGTTTAGGAGACACCCAGACAGACCAAGCTTCCCATCCTCAAAGTCAGTCTCTGTAAAGCCAATTAGATCTAGAGGTCAGTGTGAGTCATCAGTTTCCTACTGCCTGTCAGCCAGTCACTCGTAAGCACGTGTAACTCTCCTGTGTGCCCATGCTGTATATAGGCTCCTTGTAGTGTATTTTACATGTGCCATGTTAATGTATCCCCAGGCTGCAGGCTGCTCTGTCCCCTGACAGGAGTTTGTTTTGCGGTCACCTGGCCATCATCTGGGCAGATGGAGAGAAATGGCAGGATGATAAAGCCCATGGCCAATATAACCATTACCTCTGAGTCTTTTACTTTTACCCTCCTTTCTGCCCTACTACTCTCTTTGCTCACTGCCCTCCCTATTTCTCCCTCTCCCTGTGTCTCATGTCTGCATCCTCTCGTTCTCTTATGCTCCATTCTTCCTGCGTCGAGAAGCCTGTTTTTGGAAGCAGGCCTCAGGGACTAAAGAGGAGAAGGTTTAAGAGAGGATCAGTGAGGAGCAGGTCTGAGAGAGGAGCAGTGAGGAGCAGGTCTGACAGAGGGGCAGAGAGGAGCAGGTGTGAGGACTGTACAGGTCTGTATGTTGAGTTAGTATGTTTGTCAACCAGACACAGAGAAGTGCTGTGGTCTTGGTGGCAGGTTTAGGCCGAGAGAGGGAGGAAGTTAGTTAGTGCTAAAAGCCCAGAGACAGAGGGGCATCCATTTTGAAAAAGGTTTGTATTTACAAGTGTGTGTTTGTATGTTTTGTGTAGATTTCCAAATGTGTGTGTTTGTATCTCTGGAAAGTGTGTGTAAACAGTGGGCCTGCTGAGATTAGCTGTCATGTCGCCTCTAATCTTGTCATTGTCTCCTGTCATTCCCTCTCTCGGCGCTCTGGAGGAGCACTTTGTAGAGACGAGCTTTAGTTCCCCCCCTTCCTTCAGCTACAGAACGGTGTGGCGGCTAAAAGCTTCCCCCTCTATCTGATCATTTCTGTACCAGGCCCTCTAGGCTGCTATGGAGATAGCAGTGAAAGGAGACTAGTTGAACAGATCAACTAAACTGGGTTCTTGATTTCAGTTGCACTCCAGGGGATATCTCTCTCTTTTAATATTTCTCTCTTCCTTGCTCTCTTCCCTCTCTTTCTCCCTTTTTTTCTTTTTTCCCACTTTATCTCCCCCTCTCATTTTCTTTTCCTCTCTCTCTCTTGAACCCCTTTCCTCCCCTCTCTCTCTTTTTCTCTCTCTCTTTTTCTCATCTGTCAGTAATAATGGATGCGTGGATCGTGTGTCTACAGCTACTGAGGGTTACTGCTGGTTGGTAGCAGAGCTGGAGGGCTCCGGGGCTCCAGGGCTTACAGCTTACGTTCTTACATCTCGATCTGTTGCCCCTTAATGATGGAGAAATGCTAATGTTAGGAAGGAAAGAGGGAAAGAAAAGGAGGTGGAAAGAGAGATGCTGTTGAGTCTACTCAGCCTTTTAAGTGTGTGGACCATGCATGTCATGTCTCTGGGATGGATACATCAAGAGAGCTGTCACTGAAGATCAAGTAGCAGAAAACACACACTTCCTTTCATGAGCCTCATTATGACCCTCATTGGTACACCGTGGCTAACCTCATTACACGCCAAGGGCCTTGCGTCATCACGTGTTTTAAACACGCTCCTTACATACCTGATCCTGAGAGACGTGAGCCAAGGGGCTGGCCTCAGCCTGGGGGCTTGGAGCAGACAAACCTGCACCAAATACCCAAACAGCTGAAGGTGTATAACATTATGCTAAGTTAATAGCTGCAGTCCAGCACCTGTGTGTGTCTTTAGCTTACGGGAGCTTACGGGCAGCCCTAGCATTGCTATCACACACACAGGTGCATGGATGAGGCATGGACGAAGCTGCCAGGCAGCTCCTCCACTGGGATGGAAACACATGTGGCTCCTGTGGTCTCCTGTCAAGCTGTGTTGGGATGTTCTACTGGTGCAGGTCTCAGCTGGTGGGCTGAGACCTGCACGTTGCCTGTCAGCTCAGTGCTTCATGTGGGGTACAAAGTGCAGGAGGAGGGGGAGGGTGAAGAGGACTTCAAAGCCGGGGACTGTCGGTGTCTAACTGTCAGGTTTTCACTCTCCACACCCTCATCACTCAGGAATTTTTTTTAACCTTTTTTTTTTTTTTTTTACCTTTGCTCCTTTCACCCTCCTTACACTCTTTCTTTCTTTTTTTATTTTTTTACCTTTGCTCCTTTCACCCTCCTTACACTCTTTCATTTGAGATTAAATTGGTCCATTTCCACCACTGCCTTTTCCCCCTCTCTCTCCCATTGAGTTGGTAATGGGGAGCTACTGTGTGTGTGTGTGTGTGTGTGTGTGTGTGTTTGTGTGTGTCAGTTCTGGACTGAGAGTGAAAAGGCTACTCTGCTCCAAGTGTGAAAGCCAACCCACTAACCAGCCTGAACGGGATTTGTGTAACATACTAAAACACTTTATGTCTTTGATTGTCTGAACATAGAAGTCAGTCGTTGGCCCGGACTTCCCTGTTCAATGTCAAGAGACGGAGCAGAGCCTGTCATAATGTCAACCTCCGATCTGAATAATACATGTATTCTGTATGTTTTGTTGACATAGGATATGTATTGTGCATTTAGTTGTGACAAAGTGACACTGTTGGGATATCTACAGGAGTACCCACGAGTTATGGGGTCTGTGGACTGAAACACAGAGAGAACAGCAGCCTCTTTACTGCAGACTGGACAAGGTGGGCTGGCAGGTGTTTTTGAAAGCCTTAACCTATTTTTCAAACCCAGTTCTTGGAGTTCTGCCCTCATTATTTTCTATGATGTATCCAGGAGGCTACATGGAGTGCACAGTAAAAAAAAAGAAAAAGAAGTGCTTTTCGTATGAAGAGAGATCATCAGTTGTGGTCTCAGTCAAGCTCCTCAGCAGCATCATTATCTCCTCCACTTCCTCCTCTTTGTACCGTGGCCAGATCCATGTGTCAGCGTGACTGTGTGTCTTCACCACGGTTACTGTCTGTCTCCCTGGTGACAATCACGAACCCAGCCCTGGCAACCATTGCTAAGCTCACGTATCATCACACGTCTCCACACTCCCACCGAGTCGCATCTACATCTACTTCCACGCTACACACTACTCAGTGTGTGCCTCCTACTCTTCACACTCTGCAAAGTAGTATTTACACTAAGTCTCCCTGGAGGCCAAGTGTGTGGAGGAGGCCTTTTCTCTTAATGTACTGACTGGAACATGTTCCTCCCCTTCCGTTCTTTAGGATTCTAAGTTTGTGGAGGAGAGGAGGAAGCAGCTGCAGTCGTACCTCAGGATAGTGATGAACAAGCTGATCCAGACTCTCCCAGAGTTCTCTGCTCGGCCCACCAAGGAGACACTGCTTCAGCTGTTGCCTTTCTGTCTGTGAGTGCTCTCCCTGCCTCCCACCCTCCCTCACTCACTCACACACTCACTCACTCACTCACACACAAACACGCTCACACACACACACACACACACACACGTTTGAAGCATAGACGCGGTTCCATTACATCAGACATACTTGATTAGTACTGTTTAACAGTGTGTGTGTGTGTGTGTTTGTGTGTGTACTTGCACTTGTTTGTGCGTCATTTTGTTTTCCAAACCACCTACTCCACAGGCTACTTCTGAGACACAGACCCTCAGTTTAGAATCTTGTCATTTCCTGTCAAATTCTCACACAAATGTTCCACTTCCTGTCACCACTCCACAAGTGTGACCTATCACAGGTCCCAAAGGGAATCTCATTTCCTGTTTGTTGAGGCTGATGGTCATCTGATCGAATCACCAGCAAGGAACAATGAACACCAACAGTCTATAGTGCTACTCTTATATCTCTATACAAAGAGAAATGTATTTACTAACATTCTCTGCTACTTTGGAATGAGCTTCATTACCACAACAGAGACACCAAGAGCTCGGGTTCGAACACGCTCATTCTGGGGGGAAGGGGTGTGAAGAGGGACAGGTAGAGAATGGTGAATGATTGATAAGAACGTGATAAGTAATTGTCACCGGTGGCAACGAGAGCAGAAGGTGGAGAGAAAGCGAGACACAGAATGGGAGAGAAGAAGATAAGGGAAAAGAGCGACAGAGAGAGAGAAAGGGAAAGATATAGAATGACATCGTGGTAGAGAGAGACAGTTCTCCAGTTCAGATCCCTAGTGAGCTCCTCTCTGTCTGCTGGTGTCAAGTGGGGTTTGTGGTATTTCATCTGTAAATAGAGACTCCTGGAAAGATAACATTCTGTCCCTGTTGCCTTTTGTTGTGTTGGCTTATGTTGTTATTGGGTTGTCTATTTTGGCTTATGTAATAGCATTCTGTGGGTCACAATGTCAGGGTGACGTGTGGTGTGTGTGTGTCTCTCTCTTTTACTCTCTCTCATTTTTTCCCTCTCACACACATGGACACACTCACACATCGGCACCGCAGGCTGGCTGCTTCTGTGATGTTGTTGAAAGACATCCTGCTACCTTTCCTAGAGACAGTGAGGACATGTCTAATCTCACGTTTTAGTTTTACAATAAGTCCTTGCAGCAGAATAATTAGTATTCTGAATTCATAGGATACCCAAAGAGAAAAAGACCACATGCAGAGAACACAAACATAACCTCTTCTTACTTTTCGCTTGCTATTTGCAGTGTTTCTACTTCGGGGGCTTATACTTGTTTTTAACTGTGCTGGCTTTGTTGGATGATGAAGTCAGCATCATTCTTCTGTATGTGAATTTGTTTCCTCCTCTGGGGCAGTCTTGTTTTACTGCCTACTTGTCTAGCCTCAGTGGGGTCCATAAACACTGGATACGCAGTATGGCTTGGTTTGGGGAATCATCTTGTCAATGTACACATGCTCAACTATAAACAAGGATTCCTCCAGCCCCACCACCCCCCCTTCCTCTCTCTCTTCTTTCTTCTATATGACTAGGTATGGTGGAGTACATCTCCATGTACCTTCGCTGATGCAATGTTCTGCTTCTCCAGGGTTCTCTCCGGTCACCTGCTGTTGCCTAGTGGGTTACCACGGCAGCGGCAGGCTGGCAGCCCAACTAAGTGGCTTCAGATTACATCCATTCACTAGCAGACAGAACTGGCTGCTGACGGGAGATCACTATTATTAGAACCAGTCATTCAGTCAGTGGATTGCTGCCTGGTCCTTCATTATGCAGAGAGAATGCTTGTACTTTAACAGAGAGTGATAGCTTCGGGGCACAACAGAGGGGAATGAATGAATGAATAAAAAAAAAAGGTTCGGCTAAATGAATGAATTAATGAATGAAGACAGTATGGTGGTTCTGTACTGTGATTAAGGGGTTCACTGCAGGAGTGGTTTTTATTTAGATGTCCTTTATCGGAACTGAACCCAATGTGTTCTAACTGCTGTGTGTTCCACCACAGTGACACGCCTCTGGCCAGTGAGGGAGGGGCCAAGACTGCCAGGTCCAAGGCCTCGTCACGTTTCCCCAGACTGGGGCGCGGTCGGAACCAGGAAACTCGTAACCCAGAGCCCCAAAGCGGTGACCTTTAATCCTTCTGCCACAGAACCTCTGACCTCCTACCCGATTAACTGATACCAATGAGGTGGATCCCTGTGCTCCACATGGATTGGTGCATTTACACAGTATTGAAGGTTGTCATTGGCTAAAACACGGCCGTTTCTCCTGGACTGTCCGAGCCAAGGAGAGGTGTTCTACTGGCCTACACTGCCTACAGAATGAGCCTATGTTGACAACAGTGGGAGCTACAACCTGTAACCTGCTATCTTTCTTAAAGAGCTGAGCCCTGGAGACAGAGGGGAGGAGCAAGGGGCTCTACTCTTATAGACTCCATGCTCACCCTCAGGTCCTATCTAACACCTGTGGCTGGCCAGTATACAACCAAGCTTCTCTGACTATCTCCTGCACGGAAGAGGAGGATGAGGAAGATGAATCGTATACGGATACATCAGGGAGATTTTCTACCCTGTTCTCTCCTGACCACATCTGAACTTGCTGGGGCCACGCGACCCACATCGATTACTGGATTTCTCCTTTTAAAACCTGTTCCATGGTCATAGTGCCTACAGTGCTTTGTAATTCATTTCCAGTGTTTAGGGGATAGGTAGAGGGAGGGGTTGAGATACCATGTGTTTTTCATGGTAAACAAAGATTAGTTGTTTTGGGTGAATGTCAGCATTTTGTGCCATTAAGGATTTGAATGTTATTCTTGTTGTCTGGCATCGGTTGCTTGATGATGGATACCATCTTTATTTTTTTTTATTTTTTTTAACTTCTGTAACAGTATGATAATCTGCACAAATAATGTACTCCATTTCTTCATAGTCAGTACTTTATTAAAGGCTGTTATAACACAACTGGACTGAAGAGATCCAGCAGTCGCCATGACTGTGAAACATGATGTGACTTAGCATAGATGCAGTCTACAGCATAGCCACGTGAGGCTCCTTTGATGAAGAATCTTCATTGGCATATTTCTTAAGTCTAGGAGAAGGCTGAGGAGGACCTCAGTTGTCTGATAAGAGCATTGACTCCCCTTTGTTCAACGGAATTTAATGTGTAGAATATTAAAGATTACAGCTCTCTAAATAGTATGTAATATCAGTCATGCCATATCTTTCAGTTCTTTATTGTCTAATTTAAAGAACTCTGCTCCGAAATAGAGAATCAAGGAAAATATTTAATGTCATTTGCCCCTCTTGTCTAGGACAAGGTGTTGAATTTTTTGTTTAAGGATTTGGTTGTTGCTCTGCACCAGCACAAAGTACCCTGAGTCTGTGTGGGTGTCTGGGAAACAGGTTGTAAGACTGAAGACTATTTACCACAGTAGGTGAATGTTTTAATGATGACAAACTGCTTGTACAGAGGGTATCATAACAGTTGTGATACTGCTATATCTTTTCTAATATGGACCCTCATGCACAGGCATTACCCTAGAGTATCCAGAGAGGACAATTCATTCAACAATTGTGTATGTAGAACTTTATTTGAAGGTCTGCCTCGACATTATTATCACCACCATAATATTTTCTGTTAAAGGAAGTGAAAACGGGAAGCAAACTGTATACTGTGGTGTTGTACACTGTAAACTTTGTTTGATAACATGTAGAAAAGATTCGCCAAAATTTGTTATATAATGATTTGCACAGACTCAATTTTTGGGCTAACAATACTTATTGATATTTGATAGGGATTTGTATAATGCCTAAATTCCCTTGTCAGATGATGTTAAACCTATTTCCTTGTCTCCTATCTAGGGAGAATGATTCTATTGGAAGCTCAGGGTTCCACCCCAGGTCAGCTTCCAGTCAGCTGTCCTATCAAATAAAATGAAACCCTGAGAAGTAGAAGATGATTGACAACAAATGTGAAATCTGCTCTTTATCAAATACCACTCAATGAGCAGATGACACAATAATTCAACATTAAACACAAAACTTTTTATTCATCCTGACAAATGGCTATGCTGTTGCAAACTGTAAAATAAATCGAGTTCACAAAACATGAAATCGGAGCAGTGATGAATCTGAATCATTGGTTTTAACTGCAAAACAAGGTTGATCTCACAGCCCTGCTCACCCCGTGAGTTCAACACAACGCCACATCTCACCCTCTCCTGCAGTCGATCCATCTGTCGCCACAGAATCATTCTTGAGGTACAGCAGTGGTTTGCCATAAGTCAGCAGCGCAATCTTTACCGTGTTGCTGTAAACTCAGACTTCCACTCTTACAAAGCTGCCACTCCCCAGGTCCCCCTCTGTAGACCCAAATACACGGATTCCAATACTCGTATGGTTTTAGGTATTTGACAGTATTTGAGTTGTTTTGCCTTAGCTCAGTTATGAGAGACTGAGGAATAAAGGACCACATGTATTCTGTACATAGATTTTGAAAATGAGTCTGTTTAGTAAGGCTGAAGTGTGTGTGACGGTGAAAGGAGAGAGAGAGCGAGAGAGAGAGAGAGAGAGAGGGAGAGGGAGTGAGAGAGAGAGGGAGAGAGAGAGAGAGATAGAGAGAGAGAGAGAGAGAGAGAGAGAGAGAGAGAGAGAGAGAAAGGTGGAGTCAAACTCAACATGTCTATGGATTCAAACTATATATGGATTGATAAATGTGCTATATGTTTAACACCGCTGGAAGGACAGACCCTCAGATGGATACACAGTCTGTTGCTCCTGCCCCCGTGTTCCATCGGAGTGCCTGTTTAACATTCTGTCCAGTGCTCATAACCACCTCTCTACCTAACTGTTTTACAAACACACTCCTGTAATATCTTGGGCTGGGTGTGTGTATGCATGCACGTACACTTGTTTGCTACTGACCAGAAAATTGGCCATTGAAACAGCCCAAGTTAGGATGTTTTTGATTGCTCTCTGGGATGGTAGAATCAAAACATACAGAAACACATCACATTCACAGTCTAGTCACTAGAGGATTGGTGGTTGCACACACACACACACACACACACACACACACACACACACTGTCAGACAGCCATGGAGCCATCATGCCAGGTGTGTTCTGGTGCATTACTCTCTCCACAGTCATGTAGTCATACATAGACAGGGATATCCTTTAGTCTGGGTGCTATGCATTTTAATGGAAGGCTTTCTTTATTTCCGTAAAGGTGGTACATAACAAGTATGGACTGTAAGCCTTGGCTCCAAACATGAATATCAAGGCAGGTTTCTCTGAGGAGGTTCTCTGACCCCCCCCCCCCCCCCCCCCTCCCCCCCTGTCCTCACCATCCCCTGTCAACGTGGTGGATGAATTATGGATCGTCCCTTTGAGATAAGAAGGTATTTCTCTGGGCACCCGGGGTATCTCCAGTCTGCCTGTGATAACCATGCCTTGTTTGAGAGGAGTGTCAAGGGCTTGTGACCCGACTGAGACGAGGGTGCAGATATACACCATCTGCCTGTTTGGCCAATTTCTGTTTGGCTTATTTGTCACAACTAAGACAAATCATGTGTCTCTAGTTAGCATTTTAAATGTCTGAAAATAGTATTGCCAGGTGACTGGGGTAGCAAAGGGTAAAAAATTGTAGTGACTTAGATAAACTAATATTATTAACAAGTTAAGCTTCAAGCATGCACCCTATCTGTAGCCTCATCTTGATCAATAGTATAGAATTAATTTGAATTAAGTATTGTATCATGTTAGCAGGCTACCGATAAGGCCTGTGCAGGATGCAAATATAGCTGTACCAATGACAGAGCTACCCTGTTGGCCATTGTCATTGGACAACCAAGCCTTTTCTGTCCTGATAAGGGTTTAGTCCACCAAGCCGATATTCTGCTTGAATTTTGGTTGATTTTGAGTATGGCCGTTATTGCCCCCAACCTCACAGAAATTGCTGGTATAAATTGACTATTAATCTAGAGAGCAATGCATGCTTCAACAGAGGGAGGAAGCGAGGGAGGAGCGGCGGTAAGAAACATGGATTTTGATTAATTGACATGTTGTTCCTGTTGCAAATCTCCTCGGGTCCTTGGACTGACTGCCTCCTATTAGAATACATTAGACTATCAAACAGGGCACCTCTCATGAATGTGAAAGACGGTGAAGTGTATGTCTTTGGCCATGTGTGTGTGTGCGCGTTTGGCCATGTGTGTGTGTGTGCGTTTGGCCATGTGTGTGTGTGCGTTTGGCCATGTGTGTGTGTGTGTGTGCGTTTGGCCATGTGTGTGTGTGTGTGTGTGTGTGCGCGTTTGACCATGTGTGCGTTTGACCATGTGTGTGTGTGTGCGTTTGACCATGTGTGTGTGTGCGTTTGACCATGTGTGTGTGTGTGTGGCTGCCTGGATTCTCGCCTCCTACAGAGCTACCTACTGCATGGAGATTCCTCCAACCAACTTCCAACCTATGTGGATTCCTCATCCTCCAACACATATAACACCGCCTGATATATTTCACACCCAATTTTAAACGCCAGTGCAAGCTTCCCCTTGTTGTTGTGTGTGTGTGTGTTTGTGTGTGTGTGTGTGTGTGTATATATACATCTGTACGTGTGCTTGCACCCCACAGTATAGAGGGATACATCTCTTGTCACCTCTCAGCAGCTTTGCTCAGGCGTCGACTGCTATTTCAGAAAGTGCAACATCACACCATGTCTCAGCCTACCACTGCTGCAGAACTAAACCTGAGAACCCTCTTATCTGGAACCGTGAGAATGCATTATGTCACTGTTCTACTCCTTCTGCATCAGGATCTCCACCTGCTCCACATCAGGACCTGGCCAGTGAGGTGAACTTTCGAGAACTTTGCTCAAGGTCAGTACAGTTGCTAGGACTAATTGTGTTGAAGCCTGGTCTGCCCAGTGTTTGGCCACCCACCCAGGGGTGTCAGTGGAGTGTGTCAGTGTACCAGTGGGTAAGAGGGTGGAGGCGTGTCCCCACATACCTCCATTGTCAGCTCCTCTGCTTACATAAGCCCCTCTCTCTATGAACCCAGGGGGTCCCTGAAAACAGCAGGACTCCCAGCAGTGCTCTTGTTCTACTGTAATCCCTCTCTTCCTCTCAGTCCTCCATTATGCTTCTGGATGTGTTGTTCCCACACGTATTCTCTCTATCTGGAAGGTTCCCTCGTTGAGTGTGCGTGTGTTAAACGTGTGTGTCCGAGGCAGGTGCAGTGTCTGTCCAGCGTGGTGGAGGTAGCTGCCTCCAGCGTGGTGGAGGCAGCTGCCTCCAGCGTGGTGGAGGTAGCTGCCTCCAGCGCGGTGGAGGGTAGCTGCCTCCAGCGCGGTGGAGGTAGCTGCCTCCAGCGTGGTGGAGGGTAGCTGCCTCCAGCGTGGTGGAGGTAGCTGCCTGGTGGCTCCTCTACCTGCTGCTCCTAAGTGAACAGTAATAGAGCAAGCAGCCGGACTTCCTGTGTAGATAATGGCAATAATACGGGGGACTCTCCCTGTTCCTCCTTAGTCTGGGCTTGGGTAGCTTTTATTCTTGAGGCCTGTTATGGCCTGTCTGTGTCTGTCCATCTGCCTGCCTACCTGCCTGTCTGTCATCTTGTGTGTCTGCCTGCCTGCCTGCCTGCCTGCCTTTCTGCCTTTCTGTCTTCCTGTGTGTCTGTCTCTCTGTCTGTCTGCATGCCTGCCTGCCTTTCTGCCTATCTGTCTTCCTGTTTGTCTGTCTACCTGTCTGTCTTCCTGTTTGTCTGCCTACCTGTCTGTCTGCCTGTGTGTCTGCCTGCCTTTCTGCCTGTCTGTCTTCCTTTGTGTCTGCCTGCCTTTCTGCCTGTCTGTGTGTCTGCCTGCTTGCCTTTCTGTCTGCCTTCCTGCTTGCCTGTCTGTGTGTCCTGGGGGGATATTTTGTGTTGACTGTGTATTTACGGAGCTTTTAACTCAATATACAAGCCAGATCCCCACAGTAACCAGCGCTTTCATTCCAGTGCATATCACCATGGCAACATAGGTGTTCCTTTTTCGGTCTTTCTTTGCTTTATAAAAAATAATTTTAAGACAGAACCAAGAATTCTGTTTGAAATGCCATCAAACAGAGACATGTCCCAAAATAAAAAACAATCCTTTTAGACACACAGTGCACACACACACACACACACACACACAAGCCTTGTGACCTTGTTAGAAGTACTCTGTGTATGGAAATGAGAACAAGAGAGTCAGACCTGTGTGCGACATACAGTATACCATCACCCTGTTCTGAATACCTGTGGGATTATCTAGTCTAGGACAGGGCATCCCCCTGGGAGCCTTTTCATAGGTTATATATGACACCACTAGTCCCGAGAGTGTCTTGGGAACACACACACACACACACACTACACACACAAACAGACACTCATGCTATATTAAAAATCCACATGACTGAGTCAGAACCATTAAACACTCTGAGGAACATCATGGTTATGGAGCTGAAAGGGTGTGTATGTTTGTCTCTCCTGTGTACAAAGGTTATATATATCTGACCAGTGTGCAAACTGTACAGCTGCATCTCTCTCCATCCCCCCAGCTCAAATCCAAGAAATGCTTGGAACTGTAATCATTTTTCAAGGGGATGACCTTTCAGACCCCAGCAGCCTAATTATTTGTGCCCCCCATGTCAAAGTCACCTTTTTTTTAACTGTATGTGTGTGTGTGCGAAAGTAATTTGATGATTGGGGTGCAGGAGAGTCAACAGCGACGGCAGAAGCAATGCATCTGTTCCATGTTAAATGAGTAGCTTCACAGCTGTGTGTACATGTGTGAACTGTATGTGTGGACTGGGAACAGTATGTAGTGTGTGTGTGTGTCTGTGTTTGTGTATACTGTCCAAAGTGTTGTATCCCCATCTGCAGGTACACCTCCCTTCTGGCCTGCATCTGGAGCCCACACAGCCACACAGGGGCCTCCATGGAGGCCCAGTTTCCCCCTGACTGCACACATTTCAGGGGCCCCCTGTACAACTGCAGACAAGACCTCTCACTGCAGAAACCCTGCTGTATATGTTTCCATTCAGTGGGAAGGGGCACAGGAATAAAATGAAAATGCAAAGTATTATGCTTGTGGAATATATCCTACTGGTATCACAGTGGACTGTGGGCAATCTAGATTTGTGGGATAGATTGTTGTTTCCTTTCCCGTGAAATGTGTGTTTGCAGGAGGGGAGGAGGGTGACTGTGAGCTGTGGTATATTGATGGTGGTTGTTAGTGGAACAGTTATAGTAGTAAGATTTGGTTCAACTCTACCAGTTTAGAGCTTGTGCTGATGTTATCGAACTGTGAGGGAGACAAGGGTCTCGATGAACACCCTTACAGCCCTTCCCTTTCTATAGGACCCAAGAGTGTTACTATGGTGCACTGCTCTCAGCCTCTGAAGAGCACACTAAAGAGCACTCGATAAACCCTTCAATCAAAGTGCAATACAATGTCCTATAGATGCGTTTGGAACCATAGCACTCCTCCAGACTACTGCAGCATACTCTTGGTGTGACTGTAATGGCCTTTATTGTGGGCTCTTTGCCTGAAACCTGGAGAATCCTCCAGCTCCATTCACACCCCCGTGCTCTGAAGTAGCCGCGCTAATCAGCTTCGCGCCCCGATTAATTAGCGATTTGTCCAGATGAGGGGAGTTTTTGTGAGGTGGGGGGATAAAGCCGACAAATCATCTGCTCTAATTAAGAGAATTTAATTTCTCACAAGCTCTCACAGCCAGCTAGACCTTGATGATGACGCTTGTTTTGGGGGGTGGAGGAGGCATGGACAATATCCCTCTGGGTGTTATGGGGAGTGTAAAGGCATGGTGTGTTAATGACATGGGGTGTGAGATCTTGCCGAAGCCTATCTCTTTAGCAATGTGTTTTACTGTCAAGTTTAACGGTTGCATAAAGCTTATAAAGTTGAGAACTTTTGCTGTGAGTGCTTAGGTGCTTTTATTGGGTTTGGAAAAAATGAAGTAAAAGCACTTCTGTTCTAACTTCCGTCAGTGCAGCTGTACAGAAGACACACATGAAACATACTTATCCTGCTGCGTACAGTTCAGAATCATGAATTCTGCAGGGACATATGACATGCAATCATACTATACAAAACAATCCCACATTATAC
The DNA here is from genome assembly GCF_038355195.1 of Osmerus mordax. NCBI lineage: Eukaryota > Metazoa > Chordata > Actinopteri > Osmeriformes > Osmeridae > Osmerus > Osmerus mordax. The sequence continues at coordinate 11,376,373 of NC_090059.1, read as the reverse complement.
ACAGGGACACACACAAGACAGACATATTTACTAGAGACTAAAGAGTCATTGATCCCAGAGCTTCCTCTGAGAGGCCGCTGGTCATGACTTTGTGTAGTTATCCTGTCATTATGGTGGAGGTATGATCCTGTTGAGTGTCCCTGCTGCAGGAACATGGAGGCTAATGCTTCCTCTGGCTAATAGCTCTTTCATTATCGCTCATTATCTCCTGTCTAGAGACAAATTGATTCAAAAAGCTGCCCTGCTCTTTCTGCCTGTCTGTGTGTCTGTGTGTCTGTCTGTGTGTCTGTGTTTGTCTGTCTGTCTATCCATTTGCTGCCTGTCAGCATACTGCCTGTCTGTATCATACATCTGCATGCTAGCCCATCCTGCCTGTCTGTCTGTCTGCCCTGTCTATTTGACTTAAAGCTCCCCCCCTCTCTTCTGTAGAGTTGAATAAGATCTTTGTTTCTTCCAAGAAATATGAATATACATGTATTTATACTGCAAATAGGATGTGTGAATTGTGTGTTGTCTATGTTTCTAGAGGAGTGTGGAGAGGGATGTATTTATGGAAGCTATCAAACCAAATGACACTTATCATCTCTTTGAGACTATGATAGATGTGTAGATGTGTTTGTACTGCATATGTATGTATGCGTGCATTTGTATGTCTGTTTATATGTGCATGTCTGCAGCCCTTCTGTCTACATTGTGTGCATTTGTGCCTTTGTGTGTGTTTGTGCTTTTGTGGGTGTGTATGTGTGTGTTTGTGTTAATTAAGGCCCAAACATGTGCATCTATATCTGTGACACACATCGGTAGCGCAGGCTGCTGTAACCATAATAGAGTCTACATTCCAATTTCCCAGCCTGCCCCTGCTTCTAACGCGGGGTCAAGCCTCTGACGCTAATTTGTTTGCCTGCCTAACTCAACACTCGACGGTACACAAAGAGTGAGCCTGCAAGTGGTGAGGCGTGAGGTGGCTGGGAAGGGAGGATGGATCGGAGAGTGACCACTCCAGATAGTCACACGCACACACCGGCCTTTCACACACTGAGTTTGAATGTGTGATTTTGTCAGTAAGGGACAGAGGATTTGGTGGGATGTAGTCTGGGTAGAGTACTAGTGCTTGGAGGTCCCCCTCCATCCACATTAATTGGTTGAGTAGAATGTGTTGGCTGTGGAACGAGCAAGACATGCGGAGCTGCATATTAAACATGTGCTATAGAAATCCACTGATGAAAAACAACTCATGCTTTTAAATACTCACAGCCAATACTAACATCTTCTAAATCGAATAAAGTAATTCATGACATCTTGGATACTGGGAAGTACTTCTGAATCTGGTATTCTTGCTATCCGCATAAATCCATGAAAAACTGTCTTCAGAAACACTCCTTTGCTCTCTCGAAAAAAAAGACACTGCACCTTTTGATGGCCCAGTTGCCACAGCAACCATGATGTCCGGTCAGCGCAACTTGTTACATTTTGCAAGGCTCACAACAAATCCTGAACCGTGCTTGTGAGATTAACACAACAGCAGATGCCGTAAAATAAAAAGTCAGTCCTTTAGCAGCCTTATGTACTAACTTCAAGTGCATTCAAGTGAGTAGGTAAACACTAGTGGCAGAAGTGGAAAAAAGGAGTCTGTTGGCAAAAACTCAGGGTTGGTGTATTAGTAGACAAATGACTGCAGGTATGAGATTTTATAGTATGAAATATGATTGTATGAAAAATAACAGTAATACAGGATAAGTCTTACTCCCTCATTTTCACTTCTATCATTTTCTCCGTCCTATTTCTCTTTCTCCCTCTACATCATTCCTCCCTCTATCTTGCACCTCTCAGTTTTGCCAGCATGTTCACACAACCTGGTCAGCAGTTTGGAGTCAAACAACATCACACTGACACTGACTGTTAAATAAAAACCATGAGACACATTCCTGCGATGACATGGCTGGGAGTGATGAAGCAGTTGTAGTCTGCAAGCTTACCCACCTCTCTGTCACCTTCCTTTCTCTCTCCTTCTCTTTCACTTTCCTCTCTTTCCTCTCTTTCCCTCTCTCTCCTTGTCACCTCTCCACCACCCCCCCCCCCCCCCCCCCGTGACTGACAATCACATACATCGTCTCTATGTGTTGTTGATGATGGACCCTATGTATCTGCTAATAAATCACACTGTAGATCAATGCTGGACTGAGATCCTCCCCAACAGCACACACTTGCATACACATGTAAATACACACACTGACAGATTCATCTGTCTGTCTGCGTTACCAATCCGTCATTCAGTCTGATCCAGCCCTCCAGTCTCCTTCCCCTTCTCTGTACTGCCTCAGTTAGCCCTGCTCCAATGTCACGACAAACACAACCAGAAAAGGACTGGCACTGTAAGTATTTAGTTTAAGAAGCTCTTTTTACCTTCCCTATCCTCTTCTCCCATCTCCTCTCCACTCTTATTTTCACCAAAATCTATTTCCCAAGAGAATCACACACACCTGGGGCTCAGAAATACAGGAGACTTTCAAAATGCTTTCCAGGAGTATCTGGAAGTGTCTCGATTTTTTGTCTGTTTATAAATAATTGATAAGTTGAGCTGGTGCAGCTGTAGAACTTTTTGGACTTCTTCCTGGCACTGTATTTTCCTCTGCAGGCTGCAGTAGTGTTATGCTCTGCTACTCCATTAAAGGGTCTGTAGATATTAAAATGATGAATATGTCCACACCAAACCACCATTCACCTAGACTTTTCTTTTCCAGCTCTCTTGCTCGCTCTCTCTCCGTCTCTTTCTCTCCATCCCTTTGGCTCTCTTCACAGTTGTGAAATGTCCTATTCAGGATGGTGCTCTATGGTGCTCTACCTCTCCGTCTGATGGAGGCATGGTGTGAGTGTGTGTGTGTTTGTGTGTGTGCATGCATATACTGCATATTCTGTATATTTATATACACATTTATCTGTATATACAGTATATAAGTGTGTGTGTGGGTGAGGAGAGGGAAGGGGCTGGTTTTCACTGTAAGAGAGAGAGAGAGAGGCGAGAGTGGGTGTGTGAGAGAGGAGGGAGATGTGTGTGTACGTGTGTGTGTTTGAAAGTGTGAGTTTTTGCATATATGTGAGGACAACTTTGAGAGTGCAGAAGGGGGAAAGAGCCATGGCAGTGTGAATGGTAGAACCCCCCCCAGCTGCCTTCTCCACACCATTCACAGCCTGATCCATTTTCCTCAGTGAACAATAGCCAGCCCGGTTTCTTCATTTCACAGCTGGTCTACTGCTTCCACAGCAGGAACACCACAGCAGCCAACTCCCCTCACGGCCCCAAAGTCACTCTGCATCGCACACTGAGTAGAGACAGACAGAGAAACTCAAACCTTGCTACTCTGCATTTTCTCAAAAAAGCAATAATCCAATCATTCCTGGTTAGACCCAGAGCTCAGCAGACACCTTGATGAAATAATATCCCAAGGACCACATGGAAATGTTGCTATTAATATGTATGACAAATAAATGTGTGTATTTGTTAGTATAATGAGAGTTCCCTGTCAGTTTAGCTGGCAAAAGAGAATTTCAATATACAAAGGCTATCATTTTACATTAATTCGAATAGACTGTGTAGTAAATTAGTTAGGCTCGTACTGACTAGAGATATGCTAATAGCAGAATTTGAATGTACTTTTGAACTGATGTCAGGGGCGGTCTTAAAATCAAAGGGAGATGTGTCCCTGACCTCCCACACTGTCTGGCAGCCGTTCAACGATAGGTCCGCTTGAGTTTATTAATTGGACACCAGTTGATGTCCTAATTGGATGTCTACATCGCCCTTGTAACAAAAAGGAGCAGAACTCTGACCAAGTCCCTTGCCGATCCACCATGGCACGATTATCAACAATAGAGAATGGGGGGGGGGGGGGGGGGGGCAACAACTCATATGTGGTAATTCAACAACATAAAATCTCGTCACGCTTTAGCAAATGAAAACAAAGCAGTCTTGGCATATTCGAGCAACCACACACGCAAGTACTTAATGATCCACATTTAAACTGAGATTTATGAAAGAATCTGAAAAGGCCATTAGCTGTGGCTTTGATTTATTTATCATAGACGCAGCCGCACAATAAATATGGAAATAGCTTGTGCCCTTTATGGATGGGAGCGCTGGGTCTTGTAACTCGCCATCAGAGCAGAATCCGATTATTATGTGTGTAGAAATTATCGATACAGTTATCCTCTACTGCTTGTCTAGGTCATATAATGATGATGGCGGTTTGACGAACATAAACATAATAAGGGAGGAGGAGGCATGCTGGCTGTCATTCACCTCTCAGCATCAGTGCATTATGTATGCCTTTGGAGCCGGTGAATTGATAATGATGTTTTCCTCTGTCCGATCACCCAGATAGGATTCATGAATCTTGCAGGACCTGAGTTGAAGGTAAAAGGTAAAATATGTTCATACATTCATTGGATTATTTAATCGATAGTTAGAAGATAAATAGATAGATACATAGAAACATAGACCTTAGACCATTGAAACAAATTCTTCTATTATTCTTTTGTCAAATATGCTCACTCACAGCAGATCCTAGTTTATTATAGCATTGATAATTCTTTAGAGAGAACTCCATTTTGGATAGCCATGGTTCTAAATTAAAACCTTAAGAACATTTTTAATTTTTGTTTGGATTGATTTTCCCTCCATTCCACAGCTTTGCTTCAGCACCATGGACAGCTCACTGAATCTGTTGTCAAGGTCTTGTTCTTGGTACTGAACTAGACGTCTGTGTAACGGGCTTCAAATCTAAAAAATACAATTTAAGTTAACCTACTCCCAATCAGTTCTGATTTAAAACCCTTTTTACAAGGATAGATCTATTTTCAAAATGAATTGTGCAGATCAACCCACAGCAGATGATGTAACTTCGGCGCGTCCATGAGGGACATTGTCATTCCAGGCAAATGTTGACATTCACTGTCACCAATCACTATGTTCACACACTAATGCTGGCTGTCAAGCTTAGCTCAGTTTCTTTTTTCCAAGTCTTTGATACCACAATAGTTTTAAAGTTTGAAAGGTAGGTTTTTTTTCATAATAGGACGGAAGTCAGCGAGATGATGATGAAAGTTTTCACACAGGTTGAGTGATGATTAAAACTTAAGGTTCAAAGCAGCAAACTTTACAAGAAAGCTCATGTGACTTTGAGAAATGTCTCTCTCTCTCTCTCTCTCTCTCTCTCTCTCTCTCTAACACGCACACACACACACGCACGCACACACGCACACACACTCGCACACACACATGCACGCACACACGCACACACACCAGTGGGATGTAAATCAATGCGAGAAAAGGTGCTGTGAAAAGCTGTGGCTAACAAGGAAATGTGAAAGATTCCATCTGCCAGAAACTCCCAGGTCCCTTCTAGGAGGTGGAACAGTATGGTGGCTCCCTGGTAGCTCACTGTTGGTAAGAGCTGTACTAATAAGGCTAACGCAGGGGCCTCGGTTTGAATCTGACTGAGGCCCTTTCCTGCACATCTTCCCTCCTCTCTCTCTCCCTGTCAATACATTTTGCAGCTTTTTTTTAAAGCTGCAAAATATAGAAATAAAAGTATACAAAATCTGGCTGAAGTTGTGTGTATCTTCGTGTCTGGTAGTTGTATATAAAACCAACTAAAGAGAGTTTCAATTCACGTAGTCCTTCAATAAATGTGTCTCGGGTTGAGATGGTAAATTCACGTCTCAGCAGGACAACACAGATGCAGATGGGGATCACACTGTATCCTCGGTGGCTTGGAGAGGTGTTTCAGTGAGTGAAACGCAAGAACTGATTCAGATCCCGCAAGATATTCCAGACATTCAGCAGAAACACTCGCCGCTGAAGATCACAACACGATACAACCCAATAATTGTCACAAACTGCAATGGCATCACTGAGACCGGAGTCGACCAAACACGCGTGATGCAACCACGTGCAAGCAGACAGCTGGTATGGGTACGTATGGTATGTTACTGGCAGCCTCCTGGTACACTCTGCAGCACAGCAAGTCCCCCGGTGAGTAAGCAGACTTCAATCATTGGTCTCCATTAAGGCTGGGGGCTTTGATCAGGCACAGCTGACATCGCTCTCCACTGAGGTCATCTGCATGGTAAAGAATGTATGATGACTGAGTTCAATAATACAGAAGGGAACTTTTTTTTTGTTGCAATCTCATTAGTAGTAAACTTCAATGTCTTTAATTACCGAGGCATGCTACAGTATAATACACTAGAGGTACCACATGCTGTACTTTGGACACTTCAATACTTCCTTAGTGTATGGACACTCAATACGTAACTTTCAAGTTCTTGACTGTGTTACGGGTGAAAAAACGATTGATTGACAAAGATTATAGCTACCTATAGGAGGAGGTTGTATGTTTTTATATGTGTGTCCTCGAGCCTAAATTACCATTTCAGGAATGCGTGATTGACTTTCCTAAATACTGTATACACATTTTGTATCCCATGGTGCTTTATGGCTACCAGGGGGTGTACAAATGAAAGACTTGGTCCCTTTATGGGCTTTAAATAAACATATCTGTTTATACATACTGTAGGCGATGCATATAGATGGGAATGGTATGACTTGCAGCGCAGCATGAACAAGCCACTCATTTCTCCAACCTCTCTTTGTCTCTCATTAAATTACAGGTATTGTTTGCGTTTGCTTTTGGTTGGCTATTGCATTTCCCCCATAGGCAAAGCAACTTGAGCAGAAAGACAAACAGTGCTTTTTGCTGGTGATTTCTGCCTGTTGAATAACTGTGACTCATTTACAGCATATGAATGGTTTATGTTTGGCCTCAAGGGACTCTTTACTCAATATTCAAACATGAGAGTCCTTAAGATATTATGTAAGCCCAGTGGTTTCATGTTCCGCTCTCCATCATTCTGTTATTTGTGCCACGTTAACCCAACAACCCTTATAAGTACCACACTGGTCGTCCAGCATGCAGACTTAACACACACAGCACAACTGCTCACCAATACTTAACACAGACAGGCACGTGCCTAGCTGTGTGCGAACAGGGTGTCTAATGCAATCCAAGTACGTCCTGTACCTTCCAGCGTCTTCTCCAGATGACAACTCGTGATCAGATTCATCTGACTGAGTTCAACCCTGTTGGATGCACACATATAGCACCATCTGGGTTCACGTTATGTAACGTTCATATGTACAGCGCTGGCTAGCTGGGCTTCTATGTCTGTCTTTAATGCTCCAGGAAGGCCGTTTGGTCCCTGTGGACCATGATGTTCGGGCTCCGCTGTGGATTGACACTACTGGCACAATTACACACAGAATTTATATCACCCTGCTGAGAGCCCCCGTGTGTGCGTGTGTGTGCGCTGGCATGAATGCTTCCAAGAATGTGTGTGTAATGCACATTTTAACAGTAAAATCTGGAGATAATCCTCCCTCTGTTAACCACTCCTTTGTCGTTTGGGATGAAAAGTCATTTACCCTCCCGGACAGACAGCCACACAGGGACGATGTGGATTGATTTTATACCGAGCAGACGGCCATTCAGACGGCCATTCAGACGGCCTTTTGTTACACACATCTACCAGCTCGGTTGTTTATGAGCTAGTCTCACAAGCCTCATATCTACTTTATAGTCACATAGATCTCACACACATGTGAGTGATGAGTCATTTACAAACTTTATCAGTGGCATCAGTGATGAAGCGCTCTGGTGAGAAAGTGTTAAAAACGTTATCGTGTGTGTGTGTGTGTGACCTATGTGCTGGTACATTTGTGTTCCAATGTGTAATAGCCTACATGACTGTAGTATTTTGGTCAGAGTATGGCTGTACAGTGGCTAGAAATATAGTTTGTATTATAACTGGTGTGCCACTCTGCATACAATTCTTGAGAGGATTCATCAATGTAGTTGTTGTTTTCACAGTCCAGAGCCAAACTGCTTGTAATTCGTTAATTTGTTTAAGAAGCAGTGTACTGAAAAATAAAATAATCATCTGTCACTTTGCAGCTACAACAGTTACGATGCAAAGCCGGAACGCTCGAGAAGATTTACGGCCATTTATAGAGTAACAGCATGTAAAGTGCATAAAGAGTTGGAATATTGCCACTAATAACGAAAGGCGTAATCCTGTCCTTATTAGCCACCATGTGTTAGACGGAAACAGTGTGGAAAGAAGCGCGATAATCCTCTATTTTACTCCTTCTGAGTGATGTCGGCATAATTTGGCAGAGCTACATCATGAATCTGTGACGAGCTGCAGATTACACCGGCTCAGTGCGATCAAACTGAGGGCAAGCATAGCAACTGGAGACAGTTGTGTTAACAACATTGTTATAAAAATGTTCATTAGGTTTTTTTAATCAGTTAATCAATCGACACATGTGTAAATTTGGGTGAAGTGCTGTCCGTGCAATATCCATCGGACAATATGTATCCTAAAATCTGAAATAGACACTGAGGCCATACTGCTGATCGTCCGTGTCCCTCAGGTCCCTTAGGTCCGTGGACTCTTCATCCATACACTTCATACATTGTATCCCACAACAAGTAATGAGAGTTTGTGAGACTAGTTGTGGAGGACTACACAACTCTCTGTCCTTTAAGTCTCCCCATCAACCACTACTGCCAGAGTACTGGAACCTGGCCCAGACTCCACAGGGAGCACTGCTGTGTGCGCGCACGTGCGTCTGTGCTGTGAAACAAGGAACGATAACGACGGTAATGATATCGCATAATGATGCTGATTTGTTTCCAACTCCCCATGGGACCTAACAGCCAAGGTAGCGGCCAACGGGAACAATGAGTGAAGCAAAACGTGTTAAAAATTACACGGCAATGGACATCCTTAAATGACACTGCTACTTTAACTACCATTTGATTTCTCTCTTATATAACCGCTTCAATTAAGTGCTCGTCTCTGTTCCCTTAATATCGGTTTAGTTGGTCTATCTGATTGAGTGTTTAAACTAGGGAGCAGACGGGCAGGGAGAAAGTAGGATTTTGGAGCTCATTATCATGGAGTCCCAACTTCACCCCCCAGGATACCAGAAATCCTATTAAAACAGGTCGGGAGAGGAATTTGAGTTTTACATCCTCGTTCGAGATTTGACTCCTGAAAATATGTCTCCAACTGTGTATGAGTATCAGCTGCGATGCTACTGGCATATAAATGTATGTTCTGACCAGAGTCTTGGTCCTCAATATTTATTTGTCCCCCCCCTTTCTCTGAGACAGTGTTTTAGTCATGGCTTTGTGTCTTGGCCTAAAGGCTGTAGTAGATTCCATTACATAACTACAGTATATTACTATTATTACATGCCCATTGCATTATTATTAGAGCACATTACAAGCTTATCCCAACATCTGGGTTAATTGAATTCAGTAGTTAGACTGCAGTAAACTTTTTTGTTTTATCTTCCTCTCTTCCTCTCTGCACCTGAAGAAATGTATCTGTTTTGTCTTTCTATGAGTTACAACTTTAAATTGGATGTTAAAATATTCTGCAGAAGAGCAGGCAGACTGCATATGTGAGATTGCTCTGTATTGCCACGGCAACATTGTACAGCCTTTGGCATACATTTAATAAGTCGGCGCTCCAATGCCACACAGAGGAGTATTAGCCCCTACCCATTATAGTGCCCTTGAAATAATGTACTGGGGTGGTTATCTGCTTAAAGATAAATGTGCATGTGAGATACATTTGCGGTTTGTTTCCTGCCTGTAACTTAGAGAGGGGTAAACAGAGGAAAAAAGAGAAAGAGAGAGAGTGAGGGAACCTCACATTGTTGCACAGATGTCTAATATACAGCTTCAGGGTAATTGGTGATGTGTGTGTGTGCGCGCGCGTTTGCTCCTGCGTGTATGTGTGTGTAGATGCATGCGTTTCTAATTGTCTTCTCCATTAAGCGCTGAGTCTCAGTGGGATGACTCTTGATTATCTCTTTATCTCCCGGATGAGCCTCCGCTTTAGACACACACACACACACACACACATATGAACATGCACGCATGCACATATCGGTGTGTCGAAAAAGAGAAGGGGCTGTACATTTAGCCTATGGACCTATTAACCCTTGAGAAGTCACAGTTGAAGGAGTGGGCTGCCCTGAGGTTCTGATCCTGGGGGTTTAGGGGGAAGAGGGCCCCCTCTGTAGTCTGCCCTCCATCACATATCTACATCTCCCAGGGCTTAGTGGAGATAACAGGTCTTACCTGGCATTTAAATTTCCAAAGACTCACTCTGAATTTCAATTAAGATGAAGATCTAATTTCCTTGTGAACACAGCCTGATGTGGAGAGAGAGAGAGATAGTGAGAAAAAGTGAGTGAGAGAGAGAGTGGGTGAGTGAGTGAGATGCTAAACAAATACAGTACCCAGGGGATTTTCTGAAAGTTTCCATCGAGTCCTAAGCTTTGTTCTTATGAGTACTTTTCCTCTGTCTCTTGAGCTAGGTGGAGTCTAATAAGTTATTGGATGGCACACCCTGGAGCTTAAATCCATCTCTACAGACATAACATACAATCTCTCTCTCTCTTTCTCTCATTTACTGAAAAACACTTACACTTGGATGATATAGACTCAAAAGACACATAGACATGTCTATTCCAAGTGTCAAGTTAAAGATCTTTGGCCTCAAACAAAACTTTCATTATAAATCTGGTGATTAAATTATTAATTACTGTATTGCCGGGTAGGAGCCCTTCAACAGAACCATTGGTTTGCTCCAACCACATTCAGAGGAAACGCTCAACTTAATTATTGCTTGGTTTAATCAATTACCACACTGTAAGGGTTAAAAATCTTTTTAAACAACTGAAATTATTTTAAGACCCATATCCATATAGCAGGTGTTACACGTAATCTGAAAGACGTCTAGAAGATTTGAAAATAAAAAATACACAGTACAACAGTACAGTTCATTAAACATTAGAGGACATTTTCTTCTCAGACATAATAAATGTATTACCAGACCTCATAACACTATAGTTGGGTGGGATAGATGTATTTTACCCAGTACAAGGAACCAATGGATCTGTCCTATAAGAGACATCTGTGAGTCAAATCAAATATAACTTTGTCACTTTCAAATACTTTCAAGTAATTAATCTATACATTTGACTCAGATCTTTGAGTTACACATTGGATATATTGCACAGTATTATAATCAGGCGAGAAAGTAAATATGTTTCCTCCTCCAAGAGAGAAATAGATTGCATTAAACCATCAGAGGACAGCTTCTGTTGAACAGAGCGAGGGTGTTCTGGCAGCTTCTGTGTCTGAGATATATGATTGCACCTGACTCAATAGAATCTGCTGAGTAACTTTGTTTGTGGGATTTACTGTATATCGTAAGACGACGCCCACGCAAAGAAGCATTGGATATAAACAACACTGACATGTGGGAAAAATGAAACACATTGCTGATAGCTCCATTACTACCACAAAATCGTTCGTCTCTCTCCCTCTATCCCTCTCCCTCTCTCTCTCTCTTTTCTCACTCACACACTCTCTCTTTCTTTATCTCTGTTCCTTGTATATATTTCATTACTTCCTTTTTTGCTCTTTCTCTTTTGTATTTCTTTCGGTCTTTCTCTGCCCCCCCCTCCCCTTAATACCTACTGTTGTTGCCTTGGAAACAATACAAAGAGAAATCTTCGCAGGCGGCACAAGTTCTGTCACCTTGGCAACGGCTGCCTTTCATCCAGGCATTGTTGGGTCTTGCCTTCCTTCTGGCTTACAAACCCATAAGACTGACCACCAGTTCTACACCAGCTCTAACCCCACACACTGACCAACACTACACCAGATCTAACTTTACACTCTGACCAGCATTACCTTGAAACTAAGACGGACCTATGACTTTGTGTTCACATAATGACAACGGCCTTTTCAGAACACATCCTTTACTTTCGATCCTAAGTAGCTTGTTTGCCAGACTCCTGCATGTCTCCCTCCTGGAGAGACATGAAGAATAATGTGCATGGCAAGGGTGCGCAGTGTGGCCATGAGTGTCTCCTCATACGTGTCGAGTGCCGGGCGCTCCCTGACAGGGTTAGCCCAGCGGGCACCTGGGTAGCCTTGTCTGGAGAGCCTGAATAAATGCTCCTGTCACCATAGTGTGTGTGTGTGAGAGAGAGAGAGAGAGGCAGAGAGAGAGAGGCAGAGAGAGAGAGAGAGAGAGAGAGAGAGAGAGAGAGAGAGAGAGAGAGAGAGAGAGAGAGAGAGAGAGAGAGAGAGAGAGAGAGAGAGAGAGAGAGAGAGTAAGTAAATGGTGCTGTCACTGTGTCACAGCAGAGACCATGCAGGGGCACAGCAGTGGCTGCCACCCAAGGACCTCTCTCCCAGCCAGCCCAGTAATATATTCAACATGTCCTCAGAGAGTTTCTGCAAGGCAGGAAAGGTTGGCAGCTTGGTGGTAAAGATTTGTTGTAATAAAAATAATGTGTCTCAGAAGTTTGCGCAAGACTAGAGAACAGAGTATGTTGTGTGTGTGTGTGTTTGTGGGTGTACAGTCTGTGTGTACAAGTAGGCAATGTGTGTGTTTGTGAGTGTGTGTAAATGTGTGTGTGTCTATGCGTTTGTGGTGCACCTGGACACCAGATGGTCCATCAGTGGGTCTCTCTCCTTGTCCACCCTCTCAGGAAATAGGTCGCTGAGGGCCGGGCTCAAATGTAATTACTCAAATTCCATCCTGCTGAACACACACACTCAGCCACACACACACACACACACACACACATACACACACACACACACACACACACACACACAGTGTTTTCATGTGTAGAAGGTTAGAAGGTGAAGAGATGGACGAAATATCATTTTCTTACTGTGATTGTCAAGATGAGGAGGTGTTTATGTAGGCAATAACGACAATCTCCAACAGAGGAATCAATAAATACAAGGAATAGAGAAAGTGGAGAAATTCAAAGAGATGTATAACCATGTGTACAGTATAACACAAGATCATTCTGGAAAATGACATTCTTGTGACATGCCAAAAAAAGTAGTTATGTAGTGGCATAAAAGAGAAAGAATAACAAAATAATTCTAAAAGATATATTATAGAATAGCAAAAAAGCAAAAAAGCACTAAAGCAGTAATGGCAGTAAACACCAGCCTATGGGGCTAGAATAGCAGAACAAACATTGAGACATTAAATTGCAGTGAGACATTTATCATGACAGTACTACTGAATACTACAATGCCACTGTATAGTACCACTGTAGCTAATTCTAGTTTTAGATTACTGAGTGATTGTCAAATCAGCCCCAGATTGTTTACATTGTTACTGGTTTGCAGTTTGGCTCTGACAAACAGGATATGAGGTCAATAGAGTCTGAGCAGGTCTCCTTTGTTCCAGGTGAAATGCATCTCCCGGCCAATAGGCTTGGCGCAGAAGAATATAATTAGTGTGCGTTCAGCCTAGATATCCAGCCCTTCTAGAGGTGAGGACGCACCACCTTTGTTTTCACATGAGGCGCAGGTTCATTTGAAGGTAAAAACAATGTTTATAACCAAACAGAGCGTTTGATTGCATCTGGCAGAGATGAGCTGTTTTCATTCCAAGGACACATTAATTTACTGGTAATCGGGCTGGCAGGGGACAAGAGAAGAGTGGTGGAGAGAAGAGCAGAGAGATGGAGAGGGGAGAGGAGAGGTAAAGGAAGGAGAGGAGAAAATATAACATTTAAGATTAAGATAAGGCAGAAAACAGCAAGGAGAAGTAGGGAGATACATTACATCTTATGTGGCACACAAGGAAACATAATCAATGGGGCAGAGGAAGTTGTTTACAGAAGTTTGTATTAATCTTTTATTGCCACGTAAGAAAGTTCAATATAGAACAGAGATGATATACTGCAAGATGGCAAATCAACATTCTCCAACGACAAATAAATAAAACCAAGTCAATTCCCCCATAACAGTAAAGAAGACAAATTCATAGCAACACCATGGTAGTTTGTATATTATCCAACAAAAAATACAGCTATTTCATAACTGAATTTGACAAATAAATAGTCAAAATAGGACCATGGGGCATCACTGTGAATTTACAGTAAATTTACTTTGAAAATCATAGTGGGGAACAAGATCTACAGTAAAATATGCTTTTACACCTACTCACTCATATGCAGTGGGTCATATATGCATAAATATACACATATGTATATAAATACAAATAACTCGGTAGGACATTGAAAATTTAAAATGAGATGTTATCTTTGCATGAAGGATCTGATCAAAGAGGCCTGATAAATAACAGGACCTATAAAAGGATATGGTTTCTCAGGATTACATTTATAGTATCTAGCGCTGAGTATGAACTCTCTTGACGGTAACTATAGAGCCCCTTGGCGTTTGACTGTTCAAAACCCAGAATATCTCACAGAAAACTGGACAGATGTTCTGGTATCAGTACATCCTTTTCAGACATCTCTTGTCTCGTAGTGTGTCCACAGAGACACAGACAAGGCTGTTGAAATGAGGTCATAACAGGAACGATAAATGACATACAATGGCTGATGAATAGAACAAAACTATACCGATTCAGGATCGTTTTTCAGGAACCCCAAAAAGCCAGATTAAGCCCTTTTTTTACCATACAATGTACTGTACATGTACATGTATGTATCTCTTTTTCATCAAAACGTCATCCTTCCCATCCTTCTCATTATCCATAGTATGATGAATATAAAAATGATGTAGATTCTTGTTTATGTAATGACAGATAACTGAGCACTTTACATTCCTTTGGAATGGTTATTTACAGATAACTGTGGGATTTTGTATCTGGTCATCATAACTAAGTCTTCATTATACTGTCGAGCACAACATATCCAAGCCACCTTCTCCATAACAATTGAGACATGGGACTGATCTAACATGTTGCTCCACAATGAAACTGATCCATTTCTGCAGGAAAACATATCAAACATTATTCAAATTGGTTAATGTAAGAAGTATGGGAATCAATATGTACATTGAGTAATGGATTGGAAAGCTCCTGATAATTACAGGCCATAGGAATAAATGATTCTGGTTTGTGTTGTGACAACAAATCATTTATGGGAGCATATCTGGCAGAGATGACGAGAAAAGGAATTCATAATCAAATTCAGTCAATACTGTCTCCAGACTACCTAACACCCCCAGCTCAGTCCTGGCGCCTTAATTCATCCTCACTGTAGATAATCAAAACCAGTAGAAGGTAATGTAAATAAGTAGAATATATTGTCTCATTTAATATTATAACCTCCAGATGTTTTAGTCAGAGAAATGTCAGATGCAATAAGTGTCTGCGAGTAGGTTGTCAGGTACAGGATGATTAAAATAATTTATGTTTTATTTTCAAGTCATGACACTTTGTAGCCATTCCCATATAGAATTGTATGACACATCAATAGTCAAACAAAATCAATACATACATGATGTGTCCATGTGTTTGTGTTACCTGGCTGCTGGTTCTGAAGTGGAGTGTCTCCCACATACAGCAAGCATAGGCCTACTTTCTAATTAAGTCTCTCTCAACTCTCGTGTTAATGTGCCACTTCTCCTCTCATCTAATCTACTTTCCTTTCTGTTCCCCCCTCTCCTCTCCTCTCTTCCACTCCTCTCTTCTCATCAGCCAGGAAGAACTTTGATTTCTGACCGCCTCCATTTCTGTACAAACGCTGATTAATTCCAGTCCCTTCCTCCAAGTTGATAGCTCCGGCCAGACTACAATGTGATTATCCTACTCATGAACACTCAACTTTCTCACTTTAAAGGGAGACAAAATCAATCCACCATTCATCAAGAGAGCATTCTTGTTCTCTAGTTAGACAGGGGAAGGAGTAACGTATCTGAACGACTTTCCATGTGATGATTGCAGCGGCCCATAAGGCCACAAGAGTTTCCTGGAATTGTTACCTCAATCAGAGTGGTCAAAGCCCTATCGGCTGCCTTTGGGGATAACAGCCTGTGATGTCGGTATTAACATTAAACACACTACTAAATCATATTCAGCAGCAGGGTAGCTAATACGAGGCTTGGAGCGCCGTGCATGGCCGCCCTGATTGGATCGACCACCCTGCTCCTGAGATCAATGAGGCCCGGTGAGCAGGGCTGAGCTGGGCTGGCAGCAGCCAGAGAGAGGGCCCGGTTCTGATGCTAATTAGACCTCTCTCTAACTCTCTCACCTTCCTTCCCTAATCTGGACCGCTTTCAGCCAGGCAGGAATGTCTGATTTCTGGCAGAGCATGCTGGGCAATCATGAACCACCACCAGGCTGTGTGGGAGGTGGGGTGTGGTTGTAGTGTGTGTGTGTGTGTGTGTGTGTATGCGTATGTGTACGTGGGTCTGTTATGTGTGCATGCTTGTGGGCGCACACGTGAGAAGAGAGAGCAGAACCAGGAACTAGGATGCCGTATTCTAACCCTGGCTGAGGCGGAGATGAAGGAGATTAGGGAGCAGGTGTTCCAGAATTGGATTACTTTGACTTGATTTGACTGGACTGATGAAGTGACACGGTAGCTCAAGTTGAGTGGCCCAATCAAGCGGTCAGGCACTGCAGAGAGGAAGGTCTGGATCAACAGAGAAGGTGACTGGAGGATGAGCCACTAGGCTCTGCTGGAATTTGGAGGACAGGAATGATTGTTTTGGGTCACAAAACATGTCTTTAAGTCAATTCCTTAAAGAAATTTGATTTGGTTAGATTAAGAAAGGTCTTCCTTCAGAGTCCTCTGCTACATTACCACCATCTGGTTTCTCTGTTGAAGAGACTTTAGGGTGAGTGGGGCTGGCTAACTGGCAGGTATCTTTTTCAAACTATGAAGCTGAGCTGAATTGAACTAAGCTGGCTAAGCACTAAACTGGTGGAACCATCTGGTTCCAGAAGCTCCATGTGGATGGAGGTGGACAGAGTGTTGAGAAACAGCTCTGGCAGGTTGTGGTTGTGCTTATGGGTTGAGCAGTGGGGAGGGGGGGGGGGGTGGAGGGGGCAGGAGGGGGGGAGAGGGGCGGGAGAGGGGGAGAGGGGCGGGAGAGGGGCAGGACGGGGGCAAAAGCCCAGCTAGTGTCTGCACAACCTGCAGCAAAACAAAACAAACAGCAGGAAACCAACCCAATACATGCAGCATAGAGCCTAACCCTGTTATGCCTGCCTGCCTTCTGCCTGCTGCTTCTGAGAGCTGGGTGAACTGTTGCCAAGCGGAATGGGCTTTTGCAGGTTCACATTTCAAGATTTCCGTCGTGGTGGATTAAGTCAATTGAGTCCGATGATGCACATCCTGAAAACATTGACCTGTTTTTCAACTTTGCTGTCACAGTGAAGACACTAGCTAAGTTATAGGGAAATATAAACTAAAACAAGAAATATATGCTCAGAGAGAACATTTAAAAGGCTTCTACATACACCGTCAGCAGACCATAAATTCAGGAGGGATCAATTATATAGCTCTCATTGCTCAGGGGTTGCCTTATTTTTTGACAAATATTACAGGTTATTGTTTCGAACTCATTACAACTGTATTTTCACAAAGAAGAATCCAGAGTCCAAATGACACGCAGTAGTACAAAAATATACAAACAGACAACCTTTTCTTTTGGCACAAGTGTATAAATCACATAATATGTAGAATTGTAACAATAATACACAGGCATTCTCACTGCTCAACCATTGCTGTGAGAAAACCCCCACGGTTAGAGTTCTCTGATAAAGAGGAACCTTGCTATAACAACTCTGAGTACTTAGAACCACACCCACGGTGGCTGTGTCTCAGATCATCCAGACCTGAAAGATCTCTTCTCTGAGAGGGTGGGAGCCAGGGAAGGAGAAAAAGGATGGACAGTGGCAGTACAGGACAGAGAAAAGGGGGGAAATATAAAAAGCACATGATATGGATGTCGCTACAAAGGGCCATGATCTGTCGTTACATCTCCAAACACGTACCCAATCCAAGGCCGGGTTCTCTGCAGCATCACCGATGAGTGCTGTCTGTTTTGCTCCCCTTGCTTTTCAGTGTTGCTGCAAGATCTGCTTCTGGACAGACAGACGGACTGACTGCAGGAAACAGCTCCATAAGCAGAAGAAAGGCACAGCCTATAGTGTATGTCCAGACCAGCCCATAGGGAGTTTGTACATTTGTCCAGTGTGTGCACTGTGTCTGTGTGTGTGTGTGTGTGTGTGTACATGAGTGCCTGAAAAGCATTCACAGCCAGGAGTCCCAGAGTTTCAGTGTTCTCCAGCTGACACCTTCACCTCCAGTCCACCCCTGCTGGCAAGACCAAGCAGACTTGGACCAGTAAAGAAGCATGTCAGAGAATCCACCTCCATGAATAGGATCTGTAGCACAGGGTCTGTAGCACAGGATCTGTAGCACAGGATCTGTAGCACAGGGTCTGTAGCACAGGGTCTGTAGCGCAGGGTCTGTAGCACAGGGTCTGTAGCACGGGGTCTGTAGCGTGGGGTCTGTAGCACAGGGTCTGTAGCACACGATCTGTAGGACAGTAGAGGTCTGAGGGTTGGTCCAAGCCAGACTCTACTGCAGCAGAACACAGCCCAGTCCGACAACAAGTCCAGACCCCAGTTTTGGATAACAGTTTTAAAGAGAGTCCCTTTAGGGGTCTCAATACTGTATTGTGTCCCCTTTAGTGCTTCATCTGGATACGATGTGCTGCATTGTGTTTGACTGCTGTACTTCCAACACATACTCACCACTGGGTGGTTTGAGTCACAGAAACTCTTTGCAGTGAATGCAATTATTGTATTTAAATCCCACAGTTGTCAATTCTGTTTTTTAATCTGGTATATTGCTTGTCAGATATTATAGGATTCCATCCATGGAAATGTCAGTCCCATGGTCTTCGCTGTTTGTCAGCTGTGTTTATGATTCCCCTGGAGATATCAGCCATAGAATGGCACTCAATATCATGACACGAGCATGGGCAATGCATTTAATATTTTGATCAACGCTGACAGTTTTTCAATCCCTACCCTATTCATTCAGGTCCTGACATGACATGTACAGTGTTGTGACCACTGTCTCTATGATGTAGTAACACCTCCACATCATTTCCAATCCGTCCCTGGCCCAAGACCCAAGAACTGGTGTTTTTACAAATATACTATATATATGTATAGTATACTAAATATATATACCTCTGCATTGTAAAAGCTACTCTCTTGACATCAAGGTTGATTTGGATCACCACACGCACCTCCAGTACTCCTCTCCCCCTCTCCTCTCACTAGGGTAGAATTGATAAACACCAACAAACGTCCCTCTGTTCCTACCCCCTTTACTTCTCTTTGTTCTCATGAGAGTAAGACTGTTTTGGACCACCTCGCGTTCCTACCTCTCCCCCTGCCATCCACCTTCTTCTCTCACACAGTCACCTCAGTCTTGCTGTTGGTGACAAAGTAGGGCTGAGTGGGCAGAAAGTGCTGACTGTGGCTATGGTTTCGTGAGGCCCCCAGCTCGTTCACCTGCTCCACCGTGCAAGGGCCCCCTCTCCGGGGCCCATAGGCCTTCCTCCGCCCCACTGTCTCTGTCCCGTCCCAGCCCTTCAGACCCAGAACCAGTCCCTGACCATGACCATGACCATGACCCGGCCCACCCAAGGTGTTGGAGCTATAAGAAACCCGATGGTGGTGGCTTCCAGCACCAGACCCATCAGCCATCCTCCCTGTCATAGCACCAGATAATGTGCCAGACATGGCACCAGACATGGCACCAGACATGGCACCAGACATGGCACCAGACATGGTACCAGACATGGTACCAGACATGGTTCCTGGCCCAGTCATGCCTATGAAGACTGGCCCTCTACTGTGTCCTCCATGGCCTCCTCCTTTGGGCTTCTGTCCGTTCGGCTTGGGGTTGGAGGAGGAGGAGTGCATGGAGGGCAGGGTGGATGAGATGATGGTGGCAGAGGGCATCTCTGTCACATAGGTGGCCACAGGCTCTGGGCTCAGAGGTCCATGGGAAGTCATAGCAGAGCTCATGTTAGAGCCCATGTTAGAGCCCATGTTAGAGCCCATGTTAGAGGTCATGTTGGAGCCCATGTTAGAGCCCATGTTGGAGCCCATGTTAGAGCCCATGTTGGAGCCCATGTTGGAGCCCATGTTAGAGCCCATGTTAGAGCCCATGTTGGAGCCCATGTTAGAGCCCATGTTGGAGCCCATGTTAGAGCCCATGTTGGAGCCCATGTTAGAGCCCATGTTGGAGCCCATGTTAGAGCCCATGTTGGAGCCCATGTTAGAGCCCATGTTAGAGCCCATGTTAGAGCCCATGTTAGAGGCCATGTTAGAGCTCATGGTACTGTTCATGGTTCTCATTGTCTGCAGAGGCTGAAGAGGAAGTCCCTTAGACGGGAGTTCCACCATCAACCGCCTCTTGCTGTAGTAGTCACCATTAGCCTTGGCAGCTGGAATAGAAAGAGAAACAAAGAGACAGATGTTATTAATGGCAGAAGGCGAGAAAGAGACAGAAAGGTCACTTCCGAGAGAGGGGCAGAAACGAGGGTGCTGCTGTGGTTCTGGGATTCAGTCTCTGAGTCCTTTATAGATCGTTCATGTTCAGTTCGTCCCATCAATCCCTATGTCTCCTTCTCTTATCACTGACAAAGGCAGCCTTTTTATCAAGTGATTGACACTTTCAGGCTTGCCATTACTCTGTGGCCTGT
Organism: Osmerus mordax; assembly: GCF_038355195.1. Lineage (NCBI taxonomy): Eukaryota > Metazoa > Chordata > Actinopteri > Osmeriformes > Osmeridae > Osmerus > Osmerus mordax. Next base: position 11,355,704 of record NC_090059.1, on the reverse strand, counting down.
GGTACAGGCATCCTTGTGTGACTGTCAGACTATGTTTGATGGGCCTTGCTTGCACGTCCTTGAAGATAAAGTTAACACACTAGGACAGTTTGCTTTGCCGTTGTAACTATAAATCTGGTTTATCGCTCTCGTTCACGCGCGCAAGAGGGAAAACAAGCGATGCGTTGTGAACGGGTGAGCTCGCCTCGCTTCACCTCATCTGGCGCCTGCCGGTAGACCGCCTCGGGGATCAAACTTGTTCAGGCGACAGGTAAATCAATCCAACGGCAGTCAGCTTGGCGGCAGGGGCAGCGGCACACATTCGAGGGAACGTGATTAGAAACAGCCAAGTGAGACCGCTCTGACGACTGCCAACACCAGAAGCAAATCAGATGTGGTCCCAAAGAGGCGAAACTATGGGGACTTATTTGTGTGATCCTTCCCTAATTACTGTCGATTCACCATCTGAGAAATGCCATATCAGAGCCAGGTGACAGGTCCTTCACTGGTGGACGGAAAAGTGGGGGACGATAGAGCACTTGACTTGACATATAATTGGTCGTTTGTGGCTCACCAATTTAGGCCTATGGACAAGTACAGTACATTATCATTCCTACACAGCCTACAGATGGTGTTGAGGGTTGAGGTCCAGGGCTGTGTCTCATTATTAGTTCACTCTCTCCATTTCTGCTGTTGGAATCCAATAGTGTGACCTTATGGATGCGATGGGGGACAATGGAGAGATAGGTATTGATTAGTAGACCTGAGCCTTATCAGCCGGCCAGTCTGTGGACTCTGCACCGAGGGAATGTGACAGGGAGGCAATTAAAGAAAAAATAAGAGTGGGGGGGAAAAAGAGTGCTTCTCTACCTCTTCAGGAGAAGAAAGAGAGAGGAAACATGGAAAGAAAGAGTGAACTGGAGGAAGAGAGAAAACTGAGTTATTTTCAGACAAGTGGAGAGTGTCCAGAACTTAAATGATAAGCTGGCCCTTAAACTCACACCAACTCAGTTATGTAAGCAAACACATCGCATCAAGGGAGATCTTTACCTTCTGGAGGCAAGTTAAACATCTTCCTGTCTTAGGTTTCAACTTTGTGTCTTTCTATAGACCCTCAAATGATACTAGATGTTTGTTTATGACAAAACTGATGGGTTGCTATGAATGATCTTCGAATGGATCCTGAATCTGAGAAGATTCCCACCATGTTGGCAGTCTGATTAGGGAATCATACGGAGACCTGTCTGTTAAAGAACAGCAGGGTAGTACACCTTCATTTGAGGGCTGGAATCAGATAGGAGACAGAAGGAGGTTATAAACTTCTCTCTCTGAGATAAGGCCAGAGGAAGAAGGAGGAGGAGATAGAACAAGATCAAAGTAAAAAAGAGAGGAAGAGAGAGGTGGAAGAGTTGTGAGAGGAGAAATAAACTTTGGACGAGTGAAGCGGAGACAGGAGGAAAGAGGGAAGAACTGGCTGAGCAGGATCAGACGGCTGAGCGGTTATGGAATCGGGCTATTAATCAGAAGGTTGCCGGTTCGATTCCTGACTGTGAAAAAGGGATGTTGTGTCCTTGGGCAAGGCACGTCACCCTACTTGCCTCGGGGGGGTGTTACTGTAAGTTGCACAGGATAAGAGCGTCTGCTAAATGTAAAGGTAAGAACTGAGCAGAAAGTGAGAGAAGATGAGAGATAACCAGGAGGAAAGAGGAGAAGGGGAGGGAAAGAGGAATATGCAGACAATGGTGTTCCTCTAAACTGGCTGGGTAATCTCACAGCATCTCTGGCCCTGGTCCAGACAGTCCAGCTAGTGTTCTGAACAGCTAAATGAACAAACCTGGCTCACTTCAGTCCCACAGCGGAGCTATGAGCCAAATCAATCACCGCTCTCTGCTTCCAGTTTACCTCAAATTGCATTGTTAGCGGTTACATAAACAGAACAGTACAAAACACTAAGCAGCCCCAACCTCCCTCCCTCTCCCTCTCTCTCTCTCTCTCTCTCTCTCTCTCTCTCTCTCTCTCTCTCTCTCTCTCTCTCTCTCTCTCTCTCTCTCTCCCTCACAATCTTTCTCTCTCTCTCCCTATCTCTCTATTTTTCTCTATCTCTCCTTACATTCTCTCTCTTTGTCTTTCTCTATTCATCTGTCTATCTCTCTTTTTGTATTTTTCTCGAATTGCTGAGCCATAATGGAGCTGTATCTGTGTAAACAAGCCCAACAATCTGTTCACAAGCTGAGGATGAGTCAGGCACAACCGTGGAGAAGGATTGGGAATAGCGTTCTCTTACATCTACAGTAACCATCTGAATAAGATGTAATAGGGTTTGGCATGCAGGCAAGTGTATGTGCCTGTGTGTGTGTGTGTGTGTGTGTGTGTGTGTGTGTGTGTGTGTGTGTGTGTGTGTGTGTGTGTGTGTGTGAGGCAAAGCCAGTGATGATATAATGCTGGTTTGAGCCAGAGGAATATTAGAAAACAGGTGTCTGTGTGTAACATACTGAATACGCACATCTAGTTCCAGCACTAACACAGAATACACAAACAGGTTCATCTAACTTACCATCAGACCATACTAATCAATCCCACACCAAACCATTTCAGAACACACTTTCATCTTTAACAAGACTATGGTAATATATTCCAGACACAGAAAACCTAGAGTTGCAGACGTACATATCCCTGGCTACATTTACAGTACTCACCTACAACCAGACTAAACAAATCAACCCCCGAACTTAGCTACTAAAAGTCGATACTAATCAATCCCAGTTCTCGCAATCCCAGGTACTCACCTACAGCCTTGAGTGAGGCGTACTTGCTGAGCTCCTTGCCCTGCTGTTTCTGTTCATAGACGTGTGCCAACTGGGCCAAGGCAGGGTAGGGGTGCACCCCCCCAAGGGTGGATCCTGGAGCCACATTGTTGTTGATCTGACCTCCCTCTGTGGAAAGGCAAAGAGAGGAGGGGGTTAAAGACTTGAACAGGAGCTGGTTTTATATCCAGACCTACAAGGGGTATAATGGGACTGGACTAAGTAAAGAAGCATGTAGACACGGGTTAGAAAAGTACTGGCTTGGCAGCTACATTGTAATTACATTGAAGCTGTTGAACAGGTTAATGGCTGTTCATGTAGCTTGGTACATGTCAGAGGATGGTGAGTTCAGAGCTACTGTTTGGCTCTACTCCTTTGCTGCTCTGAAGTCCACATTTAATTGAAAATTGCTGTTACCCAAGGCTGTAAAAGAATACATTATTTTAAAAGCCCCCAAAATCCACTTGATATTTTGAGTAGGTTAACTTTGAGTGAAGTAGTGAGAGAGAGAAAGAGAGAGAGAGAGAGAGAGAGAGGGAGGGAGAGAGGGAGAGAGAGAGAGGGAGAGAGGGAGAGAGGGAGAGAGGGAGAGAGGGGGAGAGAGGGAGAGAGTGTATCAAAAAACCACGAGAGGTACAGGCTCACATGCACAGAGACCCAGACGAGGCAGAGTGGAAAAGACAGTGTCAGAGAGAGGACAACACTTCTTTTTTTATGTTGGACGGAGGCCAGGATTTTGCTCCCTTTCATAGCTGGGAATGGAGTGTGTGGATCTCCTCTCCACGCGGCCTACCTGCCTACCAGCCCTACCAGCCTAGCTGTCCACTTCCTTGAGGGTCTGGCTCGCATGACGGCTGTCTTATCTATTTCTGATGGAGGCCTTTTGTCTCTCATTGGTGACAAAGAGACAGGCAGGGGAAGGCAACGCATGTCGCCACGAGTGGTTCTATTGATTCTGTGGTTTCCTCCTGTTTCGTCTGCCAGCATTCTCAACAAAGAGCAGGGATCAAAGAGGTGTAACCTGCCGTCGTACCTGTCAGCCAGACAGCAGGGGACAGGGCTAATTAATCACTTAGCCTGTATGCTGGAGCTCTGACACGCAAGAGGGAAGGAGAGAGAGAGAGGTAGAAGGATGGAGCGACAGAACTGGTGAGTGAGAGAGAGGGATGTGAAAGGGACATGGAAGGTGACAGGGATGTGAGCAAGGGGCTGGTGAAGGGAGAGAGGAGGGGAGGAAATGCGGGAGGGCAAGAGATAAAAAAGAAGCGTACAGGAAAGATGGATGAAGGGAAGCAGCAGCAGGTAGCTAACTGCAGTGAGTCACCACTCTCCCCCAAACCCACTGGCCGTCTTTACTTTAAATGACAGAAGGACCCACAGAAAAACACACTGTTGATATCCACCGAGGGGATTCTGAACACACCAGCCTCCAGATTCCATTCTCCTCTCCTCAGCCTAAAACAACATGCCAACACAATTTACAGTCAACAATGTTCTTGAACATTGTCTCATGACCATCTGCTGTATTTACAGTTTGAAATAATCATTACAATATGACTTGCTAGCTAAACTTATTTATTTTTACCACAGTGGCTATGGCACTAACAACAAACGGCATAACAATTTTGAAGTTCCATCTGCAGATCCTCAGAATACCCTTGCAACATTCCGCTACGCACAACCTTCAAATAATTCCTTCTTTAAGGTTCTCATCCACAACCTTATCCAGTCTCCTCCTCCCTTGGCTCTGTATGGTTCACATCCATTGTGTGGGTGTTTGGATGGATGACAGACAGCTGTCAGCCTGCACGTCAGAATGAATGTGAATGTGGTGACAAGCTGGGTTCAAGGCCAGTGGCAGCAGAGCTGCTTTGAGCACACAGTCCATTAGCTGGTCTTCTATCCAGGGACATGCTGAAGAGCCAGTCAGCAGAATCCAATTGACTAGAGTGGTTAAGAAACACTTTAAGCACTGCACTGTACTGTACCTCACCCCAGGAAGACTAATCAATTCCAGGTACAAGACATTATTTAGCTTTTTAGCACTTGGTTGCTGTTACGTGTGTGTGTGTCTGTATGTGTGTGTGTGTGCATGTGTTTGTAAGACACAGGCGATGTGTGTCACCAGGGGAGGCCGAACAGGACAGTCAACATGTCTTCAGTCGCGTCCCAAGCAAACTCGATGAACCCTAAAAACATTGTTAGTAGACATAAAGACTGAAGTATTCCATTCCAGTATTCGTTCTGATGTTGTAAGAGTGGTGCAGTAAACAAGTTTTTTATTTAACACAATATGTTGCTGTTTTAACTTTGACCTAAAAACCAACAAAGATGTGTCCTGCTTCAAGATTGGCTGTGTGCAACCAATGGTCAGGTCAAACCTAACTGAATTCCCATTTAGTTTGACTCACCACAAGTGCTGCCTCTGAACTAAATGCAAGCCACTTTGTCATGGCAACAGACCTAGTTGTGGTGCATGCAGTGGGCTCTCTCTCTCACTTACTCCCTCTCTCTATCTGGTTGTGTATGCTGCCTCGCCCACATCACCAACAGGCTACTGTAGATAGACTGTAATGTTATGCAACTGAGACTATCTCCAGCAAACTCTCTATGCTGCATACTACAAGTTTGTTTGTGCGCTGAGACAACTGTGGGCATATGGACTCAGTACACCAAGACCTGCATTGCCAGGAATCCCAGTATATGGACAGCATCCATTTAATATGGACTGATGTTACCACTTGCTCAGCCGCTAGTATAATTTAATATAAACAAACATTTGCCTGCTTTTCAGAATTAATTTCAGGACGAATGTCAGGACCATAGATTTATTTTCCCTGCACGGAGATGCTGAGTTTGTGTATGTGTGTGTATGTATGCACGCACGCGTGTGTGTGTTTGCTCTGTATTGTGATTCAATGTGAAGGCATGGTTAGGGGACTGAAGGTCAGTACTGTGTAAGCCGAGTGTACATTTCAAATCTCTATTTGCCGTCTGACATGCCGGGGTAAGCAACAGCATGTGTCCTACATCACATATTCTGCTTCTGTTTGCAAGGCAGGCGAGAGAGATGGGGGGGGCAAAGAGTGAAAGACAAAAAAAGGAACGAGTGCTTTGGCCACAGAGGAGCGGAGAGGAACAGAGCCATAGAGAGGAGGAGAGGAGGAGGAGAGGAGGAGGAGAACAGATGTGGCCTGCTGTGTGCTCTCTCTGCCTGCTGCTTCTATCAACACTAGGAGGAGGCCAGGCGAGGAGGTCAGAAGGTGGAGATTAATTAACTACACATGGACCAGTGTTAACTACTGTAGAAATGGACCAGTGTTATCTACTATATATAAGAATCCGTGTTGGCTACTGAGTGTTCTACTGAGTTACATACAGTGAAAGATCTTCTGCCTGGACACTACATCCAAAATGGTAGCAGGAAATGTTTGTAAAAATATAACAGCATCACCCTTAAAGGTGATGTAATTCAATTCACTCGATTGATCCTACAGTATTTTTAATAATACTGATAATGATTCTGCCAGTCAGCGTGTACCTAACACAGACATGCTGTCATAGTTCGAGCCATCGACACAGCTCCTGTCCTCTCAACATGCCTGCTTGTTATCCTCAGCCATATGTTCCTATGACGACCCCACTGCTTATTAACAGGACAATGTGTTGATGTTTAGGTGAAACAAGGCACCGCTAAGCATGTTGAGAGGGGTTAGGACATATGGGCATATGGAGCCTAGTTACGATGATCCCAAAGCATCTACAACACGGTTACCCCGGGTTGTGCTCATGAGAATCTCTATCTGCCGATTATTACGTAATACATGGTTGTTTTTTTCTGTGGAAATTACCAAACAGAGCTTGCATTGCTTTCATGTTCCTGTCCTTGTCTGTGAAGTGATGAAGATGAGGATGCCATGTAATGGGATCCTCGTATGAATACCAATTGTCTTCCCTATTCTGAAGAGCTCTTTACAGTAATAGGTTTCCATTGTTCTCTCTCGTTCGCTCCTTCACAATGGAATCTGGCCAGCATGCAAACTCCTCCACTGACAGGCTGCTGTCTGGTCCCTAGACAATGCAGGAATCAAAGTCCTCTGGGAGATCATCTCCAGTAATTGTTTAGAAGGATGAAGCACACTTCCGTTCCTAAATATAACGTTGATATTAAAATGACATGCCACAAGCGGGATGGATAATACGTTGTCACTCGCCAGTGTGAATACTATCTATAGAGTCTGGTGACATGGAAATATCACAAGCTGTCTTTTTCCTCACCTCTGCATTGTCAGTGATTTCCTTTTTTTATTTTGTGCGTGTGTCATGATTGCTGTCTGGAAGTCTAGTCTACCCCTCGCCTCTCCTTCCCTCCCTTTCTCCTTCTCCCAGAGTTCTCATGTGAATGAGGTGTCTCCTTGGACAGTGCTGCATGTTACAAACAGGGCCTCTGTCTCCCCCCCTCCCTCCCCCCCCCCTTTACCGTGTCGCTCTCTCCGTCTCCGCTTGAGTGGCCCTTTCCCTAACCTTCTCTTCATCACCTCCACTCTCTGTCGGAGTCCTCGTCTCCTCTCTCTGTCTCCTCTCTCCTTCTCTTCTTCTTCTGTCTATCTGTCTATTAGATACAGTGTTCTGAGCTCTATTCCTGTCCTGCCAGGGCTGTGTGAGTCAGCAGAGCCTTGTCATTCTAACAACTTCCTTCTCTCAGACAGGCAGAGACAGAGATTGTGCGTGTGTCTGTGTGTGTGTGTGTGACTGTGCATGTGTGTGTGTATGACAAAGACGATGTGTGTCACCAGGGGAGGCCTGACAGGACTGTCAACATGTCTCCTGTCGCGTCCCAGTTAGAGTGAAGACTGCAGTAAAGGGACAGTGGGTTTCATTTGTAAACAAGTTCACCCTGACTTCTGTGGATGACATACATAAAAGCCTGTAAATGAGGGGAGAGGAGAGGATAGGAACGGAGAGGAGAGGACAGGAAAAGAAGGGAGAGGAGTAGAGATGCAGGAGGGAGAGAAGATAATTCAAGGTTTTACAGGTTCTAAAGATCCGGGGGAGGTTCTTGTTCTGAGATGAAAACATGGTTGCCAGACATTCAGAGTCTCATCTCCCCTAGCAGCACCAAAAAGGGGCACAGGGAAGCACAGGTAATTACAGCTGAGTTGAGGTTCACCAGGAGTAATCACCCACCCTCAGTCCTCCATTATTGCTGCAACTCTTTACAAACGAATCAATCACCCCAGCAATACGTGCTGTTTATTTGGTAAAGAAGAAGAAACACTCTTAGATGCAGTGTGATAGTGTGCAAGTGATATCTCGGTACACATGGCTGCTGATAACCCTTTTAAAAGTAATCTCTGAATAAACACACAGTCCTATTTCATCCAGACAGTCATTCGTTTATCAACAGGCTGCCGACAGGTCAGAATGGTAATGATTATCCAAACACCAGTCTCTGGCAGTCTCTCACAAATGCACAAATACACACTCACACACACACACACATGCACACACTCTACCAGTCCTCCTGACTTCTCTGGTCCACAACCTGAGAGAATTGCAAAAACTGAAAGGAGTCAAAGACAGAACAACCCTCATCCTTTCATCCATCTGTCCAGCTCTTAAATAATCAGTTGTTTGTCTTCTCCTGCTACAGCTCTACAGTTTCTTCGGTGTGCTGTACCAGGTCGTTTGATGGGATGTAGCTATACTAAGGTTATTTTCGATCTGTCTGGGGTACAGTAGGGATCTTCTCACCAGTGAAACGCTGCAGTGAAACCATAATGTCCCTAAATTGAACCAAATGAGCTCCTCTCTTTCAGATTCATGTTTCTCAGCATTCATTGAGAAATGGCATAATGAGCGACACTTTACCACATGGCTGGATCTCTCGCATCACTTCTTCTCTCGCCTCCCTTTGTGTCGTGATCTTCCCTTCTTCTGTGAAACCTGTTTTTGACCTCACAGCTGCCCCTTCCCTCTGCCTGCTACGCTTCATTGTTCTTACTCGCCCATTTTATCGCAATTTCACTTTCTCTCTCTCAATCTCTGATTCCTTTTGTTCAGAGGTAGGCCTCAGACTGCCCTGCTGGGCTCTCAGTTGCTTGCAGGTTTTATATGCGTAGAGCCTCTACGGTCACAGTGAGGAGTTCTGTATACCAACGCCTCTCCTCTGCTCTGCTCTCCTCTCCTCTGCTCTCCTCTGCTCTCCTCTCGTCTGCTCTGCTCTGCTCTCCTCTGCTCTCCTCTGCTCTCCTCTGCTCTGCTCTCCTCTGCTCTCCTCTGCTCTGCTCTGCTCTCCTCTGCTCTCCTCTGCTCTCCTCTGCTCTCCTCTGCTCTGCTCTCCTCTCCTCTGCTCTGCTCTGCTCTCCTCTGCTCTGCTCTGCTCTGCTCTGCTCTGCTCTGCTCTGCTCTCCTCTGCTCTGCTCTGCTCTGCTCTCCTCTCCTCTCCTCTCCTCTCCTCTCCTCTGCTCTCCTCTGCTCTCCTCTGCTCTGCTCTCCTCTGCTCTACTCTGCTCTGCTCTGCTCTGCTCTGCTCTCCTCTGCTCTCCTCTGCTCTCCTCTGCTCTCCTCTGCTCTGCTCTCCTCTGCTCTGCTCTGCTCTGCTCTCCTCTGCTCTGCTCTGCTCTCCTCTGCTCTCCTCTCCTCTCCTCTGCTCTGCTCTGCTCTGCTCTGCTCTCCTCTGCTCCCCTCTGCTCTCCTCTCCTCTGCTCTCCTCTGCTCTCCTCTGCTCTGCTCTCCTCTCCTCTGCTGTCCTCTCCTCTCCTCTCCTCTGCTCTGCTCTGCTCTCCTCTGCTGTCCTCTCCTCTCCTCTGCTCTCCTCTGCTCTGCTCTGCTCTCCTCTGCTGTCCTCTGCTCTCCTCTCCTCTGCTCTGCTCTCCTCTGCTCTCCTCTCCTCTCCTCTGCTCTGCTCTGCTCGGCTCTCCTACCCTCCCCATCCTGCTCTACTCTGCTCTGCTCTGCTCTCCTCTGCTCTCCTCTGCTCTCCTCTGCTCTGCTCTCCTCTCCTCTCCTCTGCTCTGCTCTCCTCTGCTCTGCTCTCCTCTCCTCTGCTCTCCTCTCCTCTCCTCTGCTCTGCTCTCCTCTGCTCTCCTCTGCTCTCCTCTCCTCTGCTCTCCTCTGCTCTCCTCTGCTCTCCTCTGCTCTCCTCTCCTCTCCTCTGCTCTCCTCTGCTCTGCTGTCCTCTCCTCTCCTCTGCTCTGCTCTGCTCTGCTCTGCTCTCCTCTGCTCTGCTGTCCTCTCCTCTCCTCTCCTCTCCTCTGCTCTGCTCTGCTCTCCTCTGCTGTCCTCTCCTCTCCTCTCCTCTGCTCTCCTCTGCTCTCCTCTGCTCTGCTCTCCTCTGCTGTCCTCTGCTCTCCTCTCCTCTCCTCTGCTCTGCTCTCCTCTGCTCTCCTCTCCTCTCCTCTCCTCTCCTCTCCTCTCCTCTCCTCTCCCCTCCTCTGCTCTGCTCTGCTCTACTCTGCTCGGCTCTCCTACCCTCCCCATCCTCTCCAGCTCATAAAAGATGCAGAGGTAATATCATGCAGGGGCGTGTGGTCACTCATAAATTGAGGGCGTCCCAGAGGAACAAAACAGTGAGACGATTACCTCACAAGTGATTTCTGCGATCCCACCACCTTCCTCCGCCCTTTCCCCTCGTCTATCAGAGACGGAATCATTTCCGTCCATCCACATGGATGCTCATGCTTTCCTATTATTAGGAAAGACTAAACATGGCATTTATTGACAATCTGAGAGAGCGGAGGAAAATCAATTCTGGGAAGACATCTATACTCCCTCAGTGGAGAGACACTAGCAAAGAAAGAAAGAGAAAGAAGGTGAGAGCTGGAGAGGAAAAGAGAAAAAGAAAGAAAGCAGTGAGTGAGAGACAAAGGTTTAGGGAGGGGGAGAGTGGGAGAAAGAGAGGGGAGAAGAGAGAGAGGGGAAAGATTGAATGAGAGTAAGAAAGAGAGAGGGATGGAGAAAGGGAGGGTCAGTGAAAGAGAAAGCAAGAGAGGTAGTGAAAGTAGGTTGGTGAGGATGACAAAAGGCCTGCTTGGCTCTGTGTGTGTATGTGAGAGGGAGACTAAGAGAGAGGGAGACAGAAAGAGAGAGAGACAGAAAGAGAGATAGATAGAGAAAAGGAAAGAGACAGAGAGAGAAGGAAAGAGACAGAGAGAGAAGGAAAGAGACAGAGAGAGAGAGACATAGCTGTTAGACAAAGGATCCTCCTGCCTGCTAGATGGAGCGGGGCCAGGGCTGGGTGTTACCCAAGGATAAGTGGGTCAAGAGGAATCCCCCTATGGAACCCCCATAGGCCCCCAGCACACACAGTACCTAGGTCCATGGCACGCTCACACACACAGCACACACACAGGCATGTGACGCATACATACACACATGCACCCACAAAGAAACACATGCACACATAAAGCACACACCCCATCCTCGCTACCCATGCACTCTCCCACAGATGCACAGACACGCATGCAAACACACTTCAAATGAACTAGACTGAAAATGACATAATTAGGAGATCCCTCTCAGTTAACACCTGTTTGGTAATTAATGCCAATCGTGTGTGAGGAGAGAAGGAGCCTGCGGCAGTCGTCCGGTCTGGAGACAGACCTACAAGCAGCTCAGCACACTGTGCTCATTACCATCATCAACCTGGCAGCCCCCCCCACCCCCACCGCCTGCTGGGAAATCAATTTAGAAGATAAACAGAAAATAAATAAACATGGGAAGAGGTGGAGGAGGAGGAAGAGGAGGAGTTGGAAGGGAGGAGGAAGAGGAGCGGAAAGAGGAGGAAGATGTGGAGGTTAAGGAAGAGGGATGGGTGCAGTAGTATTGACTCAGTCAGGGACTAAACACCTGTGTGCCAGACTGTTAGTGTGTACATGGTATATTGCCAACCACAAACACATACCTGTCAACAAGCATGACAACAGTAATCATATTCTCACAAGGACTATAATTAATAGCACAGGTTAATGCTTTTAAGGTACAAAATCCAGCAGGTGTGTAATTCCTCTGGAATTTAGAGACATTACTATTTTACCACTTGTTGCTTTATTCCAGAAGATCAAGGATGACCAAAGATGCTTTACAATCCAGGAAAGCCTCACTACATATTTCATGTTTGAGGTTGGGATAAGCAGCCATACATGAATCAGATTTATTGCAAAGTGCAGCACAAGATGAATTTTTCATAGTTGCACGTATAACATGTTGACCAAATGGCCGGATGTCTGTAAATTTGACAATACAAACAATCATGTCACTTTCGAGTCAGTGTACGTGTGTGTGTGTGTGTGTGTGTGTATGTGTGTCGGTGTTGGAGTGTGTGTGTGTTGACAGATAGACCCAGAAAGAACCACAGGTTCTGATTTAAATCGATACAAACACATGTCTGGTCTAAGTGACAGAGGTTGGAATGGATTCAATTCAATATGATGTTAAAATAACTGCAGTGGAGATGCATGCATGCTCTCACACACACACACACACACACTCTCTCTCTCTCTCTCTCTCTCTCTCTCTCTCTCTCTCTCACACACACACACACACACACACACACACACACACACACACACACACACACACACACACACACACACACATGCATACATGCACACACACACAGTTGGCACCTTAACAAGGCTTCTACTAATTGATTGTCCATTGTCCAGTGTGTCTACAAGACTTCAGCCACCGGGCCCAGTGGGAATCCTAGATCAATGCAGCTCTGCCAGTTAAATACCACATTCTGAGGCACCAGTCACAATCAACTCATCCATTCTGATACTGACTGTGGTATGGGGGCACAGATTCAGCAAGCAGGGGCAGAATCACCAATTTGGAAGAGAGAATGCCATATTGTATCTTGCAACAGCCGTCATGTCAGGTGTGTGTGATGGGGGGGGGGGGGGGGTAGTGCATAGAATTTCTCCGTTCTAGGTGGATTCTGAGTCTCTGAATCTCTCTTTCTTACCTTTGTCTTTCCTCTCACCGTTAGAAATCTATCTGTCTTTCCCCACCCTTTCCCTTTCCCCATCCTTCTTTTTCTCCTCCCAGTAACTGAGGGAAGGAGCTATGCAGTAGCTTCGAGGGATGCTATCAAATCACTCCCCTCAAGGCTCCGAATAACACAGAAAAGAAAAGATTCTTTCATGTCCCTCTTTCTCTCAGAGGTTCCTGAGGGTTGAATCTAGTATCTGCTGGGATACTGACAGGGACAGAAGAGGTGGTCTCCCCTCAGGGGGTCTCTCTCCCTTTGACTTTTACCTCCATGAAAAGATACGTTGCCATTGCTATTCCACTGATTCGAGCAATCAAATCACTTTGTCTAATAATTTAAAGCTTTTGTTCATGAAGACAGGCAAAGTATGTGTATTATACCACTACAGAAGTAAAACAACTCCACAGAGGAGAGGAGGGGGAAGGAGAGGAGATGCTGGAGTTTTGTGGCCAATCTCCGCTTTCCACGCAGTTGTTTTTGTGTGAAACTGTGCATGTTTCAAGGCCAAGATTCCAGAACTAAGCTCAGAATAAGATGCTGCTGTACAGTATGCCTGAAAGTGGATTTTGTTTTGAGCCTTAAAGGCATTCTCCGTCTATTCTATCTTCACAAAAGCACACCTGTACTTTTCCAGTAACCAGCCCCTCCTGTTTCCCCCTCCTCTTTGATATCCTAAAAACTCATTAAGGTGTGTTTTGCATAATCCCAGACCAAGCTGCGTGTTGCATGAGATCTACAAAGATACTGAAATGGTGCAATTTGCATATATGCATGAGGCTGATCACAACGTCAGAGAGAAGGGCAGAGTGCGACCTGCATCTCCATACTGTTCTCTGGGTTCACTTATTTAGTCTGGGCCGCAGGCATTCTAATAGATCACAGGTGAGATTTGACGATGGATGGGTAGGGTATGCAAATTCATGAAAGCATAAAACTCTCAAACAACTTTCACCAACGAGGTGAAACCGATTTGCTTTTTTATGAAAGGTCAATTGCGGACCTTTGTTACACTTGCAGTGTTCAAATAGTATGCGTTGAACACGGAAAGGTAAAGAAGGGCAGGGGTCTGTGTGGCCGCTGTGTGTTTGTCTCAGCGATGGTGTCTGATTCAAGATGGCAGGTGTCAGGGACCCTGCAGGACCATACTGACCTCGTCTGGGAGACGCAACCCTCAGATTAACAATGCCGTGGCTTTCTTTTCTAAACCCAACCGGCAAAGATCATCCGGCTTATAACCAGGGGCCGTCATGACTCAAAGGTGATCTTGATAACGGCAAGCGACAGAGACTACAGATAACAAACAGAGAACAACAACAACAACAACAGTCTTACAGCCCCACGACGTCCTAGTTTCAGTCCCAGTTTGACATTGCTGGTGGGTGGTGGAGCAGAGTTGCAGACTTGAGCTTCTATTACTGTAGTGCTTGGTGGCTGATGCCTGCGCCCAGCATCGTGACGCACTTCACAAGTCCACACATGTCCCTGTTCCATGGGCCAGCGCCCAGGGAAGGAGAAGCATGCCAGGCTGTCCCCAGGCAGTGGGAGAAGGAGCCAGGCTGGTAGTCCCCGGGTGGGCAGGGGGAGAGTCAGCCAGGCTGGCCATGGGTGGGCAAGGGGAGATAGGGAGATGGAGGCTGGCCGTCCCCTTGTTCTGTGGACTGGGATGTGGGCAGAGTGAGAAGCAGCCAGGCTGGTCATGGGTGTGTTGGGAGAGTGGAAGGGTGGCTGCCCCTGGTCTGTGGCTGGGGTATGAGCAGGGAGGCAGGCCAATGGGTGGCTGGAGCCAACCTGTCTCTTGGTCTGTAGGCAGGAGAGCAGAGTAGATCTTGTTCCCCACACACCAGCCCTGAGGTGGGTGGTATTTGTACGTGTGTGTGTGTATGTATAGGTGTGTTTGTGTATGTGTGTGTATGTGTGTGTATGTGCATGTGTGTCAGTGTGTGCATGTGTGTGTGTGGGTCAACACAGTCACAAATGTGCCGACAGCAGGGGGTCGCTCTGCCTGTGACATGACATGGCTGCTGGCGTCAGTCGGTTAGCCAAGAGAATCTGCTGCCTGCCCTCGGGCACATGCACCATGATAGGCCTGCGCTGAGGGACAGTGTGTGTGTGTGTTTGTGTGTAGCAGAGCCTTGGGACAGAACTGATCTGTTGCTTGGCTGTCCTAGACAACACAGGCTGTCCTTAAAGTCAGCCAAAGCCCTCAGCATACAGAGACTGAGGAGACGCGAAGCCCAGCTCAGCAACACAACTTAGAAACCACTGACACAACCAGCTCCCGCCTTCTAAGGATATCCTACACATCCTGTGAACACTGGAAGTGTACGGACTTTTATATGGTTACTGTCATGTGAAATAGTAGATTACCACTGATTTATACATCACTGTGTAGTCGCTGAAAGGCTGACCTGTGTAACAACAATTGAGGATTACAACGGATTTCTCCTAGCATGATATTGCTACATGTAAGAGAGCCTTAATGATCTGGTTAATGCCCATGTGAGATTTAGCTTAGTTTACTGTAGTCCTAAATGATGTAGGGATTGTTTGTTTGAAAGTATGTTCTCTGTAGCCTCGATACTGAAAATGGGAATGGATGAAAAAACAGGATTGATAGGACAAGAATGGAATGACTGAATTGTAAGAAATTGGAATCTGTAATAGATATTAGACTTAAGACTTGAAGAAATGACTTCACTGCTTAGCTGTTCATACCATTCAGGGAATAAATATTTGCCGTGATGCCAGGGTTCGTTAATTCACAGGGTTATTAGAAGCATTCACTGCAGCAATTACAAATCATGTAATTCTACAGTGCACTTCTTTTAACATTCAGAGCAAAGATTTCACGTCTCGTCATTTCTGCGAGAGTCAGAGATGGATCCACTGTAGAGGAGGGCAATGCCACTGATGTTTGAGCATGTTTAATTTTTTAGAGCACTGGACACACACGCTCACACGCACACACGGACACACGCTCACACACATAATTACCTGTCAAAACTGGGATGTGACTTCCTGGCAGTAAATTAACTGATTAATATTCCCTGGGAAGGGAGAGGAGTGAAGGCGGTTCGTTGATTAGAGGTAAAGATATTCACCAACCTTATAGCTTCTTCTATTATAACAGCACAATGACTTGATGGAAAATTACAGAATTACACACAGGGCTGGATTCAGACACCAGTGACACAGGCAGATGGAGAATACAGTTTATATTAAACCTACTCTAAAAGGACCACAGTCAAATCGGTACACTTAAAAATAGTTGATTTCAATCAGCCTGTGTACTATCACCCTGTTTAATACTGTACATCGCTCCATACATTGCAGACCAAAACCCACCAAACCTGGCATGCCAGGTCAATTAAAGAAAGTAATACACATAAAATCACACTCGAACTCTGTTCCAAGTTGGCCCGCAACTGTAGCCCATTACATTTTCCACCCCTACTGTGGCCTATCTGCCTCTCTCTCCCCCTTTTTACCCCCAGCACCCTACCCTCTCCTCCTTCCCCACTCTCTCCTCCTCCTTTCCCTATAGCCTCCCAGTTTGAGCAGATTCTGAGACCTGGGTCTGGTTCATGGCTGCCGTTTGTAGGATTTCTGTGTGTGACCACAGATCTCTAATAAACAGCAGCTCAACCAGCTAATGGCTCCCTGAACTGCCTTGGAGATTTTTCAAATGGGTCATTAAGTCCAGGACCAGGACCAGCCTGTGTCTGGCCTTGCGACCAGTCTTTAGGAAAAAAAACTAGTTTCCTACTCACTAAGTCTGAGGCCATACATGTGAAAGCCTGGCTCTAAAGTGCCATTGTTACATCTTGGCCTTCCTAGTTCCTGCTAGTTCACCTTGGTTGTCAGGTTTGAGGGTTCTGGAAGGAAATCTGGGGATCAGGCCACACAGATGTTTCACTCTATGGCTGAGGTAGGCTGACAGATCCATAATGACAGTACTGGCAGCAATATTTACACACACACACACACACACACACACACACACACACACACACACACACACACACACACACACACACACACACACACACACACACACACACACACACACACACACACCCACACACATACACACACATTTCTCACAAATTTAGAGCTAGGATACTTCATAAACAGTAGGTGATGAAGTATGTGAGGTTCAGAAAATGCTTTGCAAACTGGATATTTACTCAAGCCTGTATTTTTTTACAAGCAATTGGCTATTGAGATCCACAACTTCCAGTGTGGACATGTTTAAGGAGAGAGTAGAACTGCTGGGGAGGTGATTATAAACGTCTGTGAACGTGAGCTGTGAATACAGATCCCAGCCTTAGTCAACAGTCTCCTCTCCTTTCTCTCTTTCTCGCTAACTCTATCCCTCTGTCGGTAGCTGTCCCTCTCATTTTCTCTCTCTCCCTTTCCTTCTCTCTTGTTCTCTCTCTCTACCTCTCTTGAGCTAATGCTCTATAATCATGGTGCCTTGACACAAACTGTAGACATTTTAGGTTTGTTGGGATGTATTTCCCAATGACTTCTTAAAAGTTCGGTTTTCAGGAACAGTCCGTCTGATTGACTGACAGTCTGAAGCTCCTGAGGTTCAGGAGGGCTGTTCACAGTACGTGGTTGAGGATACAGTACATGTCACAGAGGTTACCATCTGTCAGCCTCTTCTGCTTGTCACCCCAGAGATCATCTGACTGGTGACACTGCACTGATCCTCTCTCTGACAATTATCACCCAGCCATGTCCTCCCTCTCTCTCTCTCTCTCTCTCTCTTTCTCTTTCTCTTTCTCTCTCTCTCTCACTCTCTCACTCTCTGCCTCTATCTCTCATCTCTCACCTACACTCCCTGCCTCTCTCTCACTTTGTGTCTCGGCCGCCACCTTTTTCTCTCTCCACGTTTTCACTTCTCAGTGTCTCCGCTTTCTTTCTCTTTCTCTCCCTCTCCTTCAATCTGTCCCTCTCTCCGTCTCTCCTGTCTGAGCTCTTTGATGCTGAAAGCTTAGAGACAAGGGATTTTCAGCTTTTTAGGAATGAAAAGAAACTCCACTGCCATTTTGAAAAGGCATGAAAGTCTGGTAACCAGGCCACAGGGGAACAGAGACGGCCAATTGGTTGGTTGGCTGACTGGGGGGCTGGTTCAGGGCTGTATGGAGAGCCGAGGCTTAACTGTCCATTTTTAATGTGTAGTGGAGTACTGAGGCCCTCCATAGTCCCAGGCAACAAAATATGGAGAGCTGTGGACTCTGATGTTTCAATAACCAATGCTGTTTGCGAAACATAGAGTACAGTAGTACTTTGTGAACCATATGTGTGTCTAAGTTTATGTGTGTGTCTGTGTGTCTGCTTGTGTATGAGAGGGAGGGAGAGAGAGCATTTCAATAAATGGTTCTAGGGTTTCTAAAGTGCTAACATTCCATGACATTCTAGAATGCTGATATTTACCACCTAACTGATGAAAGTGTGATTCTTTATATCTCCTCATGAACATGCCTGGGAAGAGGTGCATTGTTGGAAAGCTGCACAAAACTGGAAATAACTGCAGAATCTGATAATCCAACATTCATCCAGTGACAGAGGACCCAGTAGCACCATCTATATATATATTGATGATGTCAGTAATAAAGCAATCTAGTCATGATTTATAATCAATACATAGTTTGCAAAATTGAAAATTGATTATTTTGACCTTTTTTTTTTACCTTGAATATTTGAGCTGGGACACACCAGAAGAGCCTGCTATGGCTTTCTATTGCCCCAGCTGGCATTTCACATCCTGATTGTCTTTCATTGATTTTTAATAATGTACTGTAACACATCTACTCTTATCACCCTCCTTCCCTATCCTCCATTCCTTCTACACATTCATCCCTATTCGTTCTCTTCCCATCCCTCCTTCTATCCGTCTTTCTTGCAGATAAATGTGCTCCCGTACCCCTAGGACGCTGAAAACCAATAAGACTGTGTATCTGGGGAGATCCAGGGGATCACTGAGGTTAATAACATTCCACATGATCACCCAAAAGCTCCCAGGATTAGTGTGTTCTGGGAAAAGTAAGCCCTAATAATCACATATCCATACCAGGGGTCAGAGTCACTTTTCACAGGTGATTGTGCAGGTTATCTCTTTTTCCTCAGAGGAGAATTAGAACCAGGAAACACACCGTTCCATCTTTTTGTCCATGTCCATTAGCAGAGGTTTTTCCTCTCTCTACACACTGTTAGCAATCTTGTGCTATTAAGTTTAAACCACATAACTTCTATTAATAACATTTCCTTCCCAGAAAAATAATCCCCAAATTGTAAAAAGCTGTGAGAGTGCCCTGCAGTACAAGCAAAACACTGACACACAATGCCATTCAGATTGGAGTTGGACTTGACAGTAAAATCTAGAAAACAGTGATTTTCATCCACAGTCTGCACACAACGTCTCCAAACACTTTCAGGAAGAAAGCTCGGATGATAAGAAAGAGCAGTGAAGTTTACTATCAATCCTGGCAGTGAAATCCAATGAATGGCTTAGATGGGTGTAAATTCATTTGACGAAACCCCGTTCTCTCTCATCTTTCTGTGCAATTCTCTTTCTCTCTCTATCTCACGCACACACACAGTCTCTCCATTTTGCCATTTTCTTAACTGCTCATTCTCTGGTCTGTGTTTTGGGGGTTGTTTGATCCCTGTGTTAAACACAAAGCACACAGAGATGTGGCTGTATGCAGAGGCAGCCCACGGGACGCAACAGAAATAGATGGCATTCATGGCTCTGTTGTCTCTCTCTCCATTTCTCTCTCTCTTTCTCCCTACTGTCCCACCACCCCCATCTCCATACACATCTTGCATCATGTGGGCACGGACAAAAATATAACTGTGAATAACCACTGCATCTGAGCACTCAGCCTCATCAAAATAAGAAGGCAGATTGTCTATATGGTGTGAATGTCTGGATTTTGTGATTGAACAGAGCAGCCTGTGCCTACACATGCCATTTGAAACATAAAACATATCAGCTACTAACTCTGGATGCAGACAGAGTCCATTTAAATTGCTTGAGGGTCTTTACATTCCTCTTGGCAGAGAGAAATAATTGGGTTTTGTTTTGCTTGAACACACCTGGTCTGGCCTGTGGCCTATACAGGATATGGCCTGTGATCAAATCTTTCAACGCATCATCTTATCTCCAACCCTAAATGATTCCGACCCCTTGAAGAGTTTCCCTGAAACTTACGGTTGTTGGCCCTGGCGTCATAGTGCTGCGCGTGCATACCGAGGGCGTCCTCCCCCTGAAACTGACCTCCTGGACATCCACCCTGGAGCACGCTAGCAACAGCCCTGTGCGTACGGGAGAAAGAAAGAGACAGTGTGGTTTAAGAAATAACGGAGTGTGTTTACCAAGGGATCTGTCAAATAGAATCACCCCGCACATTTCGTTTTGCCTAAATCGAAAGTTCCTGGTAAAACATAGGGTTACCGTACATCAGCCCTTAGTATGGAATAAATACCATGATTGGAGTGTAGAACACTTCACTGTACATATTTTCCTCTATTACGACTAGAGTGTGTTCCAAACAAGCACAGTATGCGCAGGTTGAGCATGTGGCCCTCTCACTCTCTGCACAAAGACATGCGCCCCCGCTATTAGTTAAGTGGTCCTCACGCTAAGCCTTTAGTGGACAGGTAGAATATTTGCAAAGCTATTTGGGCTATTACAGAATTTGTATTGTGTTGAGTATTACACATTATGGAAACGGAAACGAGTAAAAGAAAATGAGGCAAACAAAGACAGCGCTGTGCGCGCCAATCTAAACAGCCACCGGAACAAAGCTGGCCGCGCGCAGTAGCTACAGTGGAACAACACCAAGCAAAACGCACCTGGACATATTCTCTCTCTGCGGACGATGCGCCTTCTCTAGGCCCAGTTTTGTGAATATCCCAACAAGAGCCATAATGGCCACTACTCCACAGATGACGTACACAACCATGTTCGTTTTATCTTTGGTGGGGTCGTGTAGAGGGTCTTTCTTTTTCTTTGGAGTGTTCATTGTTTTCATCCACTCCATGGTGCGGTTGTTTTTACAAGTGCTCTGATCCAGTCGCGATCTCCTGTACATGCAGCAATAACGGAAGCCACAAGTGCCGCAGCAGTACAGATAATCACCCGTGCTGCAAGTAAACGGTGGATCCCACTGACCCATGACATCGTAATAGCCCATACACTCGTCCTCTGTGTGCGGAGTGTCAGGTGTCACAATCTCGTCCTCTCTGGATCCGTTGGACGTCGCTATCATGATGAAACCTCCGGGTTGACCAGGCTCTCCGTCCGCTTTGCAAACAAGCACCATAAGTTTGACCAACAAGTAACCAAGGAGAAAGTATTTCCCCGTCATTGTGCTTTCACCCCTCTCTCAACTGTGTTTGCACATAAAAATGTATTGTAGGAAGAAGGTCTTTTATTATAAAAAGTCCAGAGACACACCTCCAAATGGCAGAACGCCACCCTCCGCTTCAAAAAACATGTTCAGCAATGTGTCACCACCCCAAAAAATAGATCAAAACCTTCGATTCGTATTTGTCCTCTGATGAAAATGTTACATCTATCCTGAATTAGTCCTCCGTGAATTGTTTACGCACATTCCCCCCATGCGTCTACAGGTGCTCTCGAAAATTGATTTCTGTTCCTTTTATAACTATACCAAAACGATTCTACTCTTTACATCCGTCAAGGAACCTTTGCGCACGAGAATCGACGGACACACTAACTGCAACAGCAATGTGAGCGCGAGTGAACGAATAAAAAGAGTCGATGGTGGAAGAGTCTGGTGCGCAAAGGGAGAGGAGGAGTGGAGAGGAGGAGTGGAGCGGACTGAAAAGGGGGAGGGAATGAACGAAGGATTGTCAGGAAAAAGAGATCCCTCTAGCTTATTGTAAGACCGACGCTGGCCCAAAACACACATTACTGGATGTGGGTTGAGCTGTGCTGTCGAGTAAAAGCTCGTGAGTTGTGTCTATCATCATTGGTGCAGGAAAAGTAGGCTAACATCTAAACACACACGCTCACACACACACACACAAACTTGCCTATAGCCTAATAAAGTCTTGGCCGGAAAAGACTACTTCACAGCTTCTAATTTTCCAGCCCAAGTTCCTGCTGGGGTTTTAACAGTTAAGGAGATACTTAAAGTGCTTTTTTGTGCCGTTCTGTACGCATTAATGCGCATTTGTTAATTCGTGAATGGGTCACATAATTTGGCAAGTGGTGGAAGGTCCCTGTCCATGGTGCTAAAATTTAAACCGGCATCAAGTCTCTGTCCGTGGTACTGATTGGGCGATGACAGCCTGAAGAGGGGCGTCCAATGAATTAGAAATCCTACGGAAGAACGGTCTAAATTAAGTTTAACAGTGTGGTGTATTCTCATAATGCTTTTTTGTTCTTATAGTCAACAAGTGGACAAAGTCCGGTTACAACTCGTCCTCACAGCCACACGGGGTTGCTACTGTTGAGGAAAAGTTATGCAGGCAAAGTTAAATCATTACCGATGTCGTCGAACTACAGTCTCCAAGACTGAGGGCTGAAGTCTTGACACTAACGGCTTCTCACTATCAGCCTATAGCAATCTGATAAATTGATATTTAACAAATAATTAGGTCGGATTTGACAATGACTGAGAACGTGGACATGTTTTTGAGGGCAAAACATCGGACCTTCATCGGATTGACTGAAGGTAGAAGTAGACTGTAGCGGACGCGTAGTTTACGACCAGACAGCTAGCTAGGCAGCTACAGTACAGTAGCTACTAGCATGCCTTACATGATACTTCGTAGCTAGTTGGAGCAATCTCGTCATTTGAACTTTCGTTTTAATGAAGTAAGCAAGTTTAGTCGTGCTTACAGTTTGCGGTGGTTCAATAGTTAATGGTCGTGATAGCTAAAGTTATGCTACAGCTAGCTACGTAGGCTAGCTAAAGGAATAACAACGCAACTTTTGACAATCTATCGTGCTACTAGCAAGCGAAATGGTTCATATGTAACATGTTGTCATTTACAAGGTGAAAGACTTGTCACGTGCTTAAATATGTGTTTTAAAGGAGTATTGTTGAAATGACAATTGTGGAAGATACCGTTGTTTCTATAAGCGTGCCAGCAGCTAGTAAGCTGGTTAACGCGTTAATCAGGGGATTAACTAGGTAAATCCTGGAATAGGTTTGAATGGTCACGGCCAGGTATCTTTGACTCTGTGAACCTTTTAAACAACGATACAAAGCAAGTCGTTCCTAGTTATTGCAGCATATGGCAGATCTCACTTGTATAGTGTGGACTATTTGGTTTAATCAGTGACACCTTAAGGTGGAATAGATCATCTGTTATGCAACACCTCTTTCTCATTGATTCATCTCCTCCCTCGAATCCTGTTAGTTTACCATCACCATAGCGCAGACGGTGACATTAACACTTCTCTTCAAGAGAGAAATAAACACTAAAAAGGTAGTTCATTATTTACACCCCTCTTTTGATATTTTCAAGATGTATTATGATAACCATTGTCTGAAGGCACCATATGCCACCTGAGTAATGTCTCAGATTTATTTTAGAAGTGTGGCAGGCATCCTTGTAGAAGCGCAACCGACACTAAGCTGCCTGCTCTTATCCGCTGTCACGGGAGCTTTGACTGTTCCTTTTACAGTCATGTTTGTTCCAAAAGTTATTTCACACAGAAACACACACACACACACACACACACACACACACACACACATGGTCCCGGGAGACACACTGCTGTGATGTTTGTTTAGTGTAACAAAAGCCTAGGGTTTCTCCAGACAGAATGTCAAGGCTTGTATTAATCTTTGCAGATCATGCTTCAGGCAATATCAAAGAAAGCTGGTAATGATATTTCTCAGTAGGGGACATAAATAGTGTGGAGGTTGAATAGGCACATCACCACAGAAGTGGGGTAAACTTTAAATTGCATAGAATTAGGCTAAAGCTTACTACCGGATGAATTTCATCAACTATTATTAGTTAACTTGCAGGATCTCAGTGTTAGTTAGAGAACTTTTGAAGGAATTGTGTAGCCAGCCTGGTGTCACTTAGTTTGATTACAGACAAAAATACCCTTTCACACAATTGACGTGCAGTCTGTCATGTAGTGAAATCAAGCCAAGTTTGATGTGAAGGCACAAAAAAATCACACAAATCAAACCTACAGAAGTTGAAAAGTTCTGCCTCTAATTTCTTAAACGATGGTACAAAGAGATTGGAGTTGCGCTTCTGCTCAGTAGCCCAGCCCCTTTGCCTGTTTGTCTGCCTACGTTTTTCTGGAGGAGGAGGGAATTACCATAAACTCATTTGGGAAAGAGCTACATGGAGAGCATGTAAAACTTGAACAAGGAAGCCCTGCTGTGGAAGTGTGTGTGTGTGTGTGTCTTCTTGTGTGTTTATGCGCCCACACACAACCAAACAAAATACACAAGGCAGGAGAACACTGACTGGACCTTCTAACAAAAGCCAGGCCTTTCACTGAGGTCTGACTGCCTGCTGCTGCTTCTAGCTGCTCGGACCTGAACTATGGAACCCCCTTTCATTTTAGCCATACTCATCTTCTCCTTCCTGACACATCGATCTAGTTATTTGTCTCTCCATTCCTCTGTCTCTGTATCTTTCCATAAGTAAGAAATCCCAAGTTTTCTTTTATTCAACTAATATTTGAAGGTCAAAGAGAGAAGGCCAGGAAGGTTATGCAATGTCAGGATTATGTAAAACACTTTGTCATGCACGCATTGACATCTATTGCCGTGTGAATTATTTAGTTTCTGCTTGTTGACAATGAGAGAACATGTCTTCCATGACCGTCATTCCCCCAATCCTGGGGGTGGTGGTGGTGGTGGTGGTGGGGGGGGGGGGTTATGGGGGGAGGGAGACAGATTGTTCTAGTCTTCTCAGTAGCCTCCTTTCCACTAAGGAGGCCAAGCATTCTAATCAGGACTTGACTTTAAGGTCTCTTGAATCTTTCTGAATGATCGTTTTTGCTACTATTAGGACATACCTGTTATGTTTTAGTTTTTTTATCGTCTGTAAATTCCATTTTGTTTTTGTACTCCCCACCAAACTAGGCTAAACTACACCTTTGTCCCCGACTCTGTTGTTCCAGAGAAGGAGTGGAGGGGTCCGTTCTTCTTCATCCAGGCTGCGGACCCCCAGCTGGGGCTTATGAAGGCCTGGAGGGACGGGGACTGTGACGGAGGCGGGGACGAGTGGGACGAGGAGGTCCAGCTCACCAGGCAGACTGTGGAGGCTATCAACAAAATGAGCCCCAGACCCCGGTTCATGGTGCTGTGTGGAGACCTGGTACATGCCATGCCAGGTAGGAGCAAAACACACACACACACACATTTGACAAATGTCCCCACACACAAGTAGACCCACACCTTTAATGTTGGATCATGTAAACCTAGTATGTAAGCACAGACAAGCAACTACAGCAGCTATGAACTATATGCGACAGGTCGTTTGACTCCCTACCTCAATACTGCCACATAGTGTCATGTCCTAGCAGTGATTACCGACTGTGGATCCAGCCCTGTGTTCCTCTGCTGACCTCTGTAGCACTGTCAGTGTGAGGAGTCAGGCCGGCTTAGAGTGCCTCACCTTTTTAAAGGGAATATGATATGTATGGAACATAACGATTCATATATTCTGTCCTCCCCTGTGAAATTGTTCAGAGTTAATTTATGCATTCTGAGCAACGTTTTCATTGGAACGGTTTCAGCATGATCCCTATGAAGTACGCATGAGGTTTGCACTGTTGCAGCTAAAGGAGGAATGATGCGTTTGTTGTGGTAGCTAACATCCCACATGTTTCCAAATGGAGGACATGGAGCAATGGGATTGGAGTCCTCTGAACCTGTCTGCCAGACCATCCCTGAGCACAGATGCTGGTGCTGAAGCTAGTTGAATGAGCCGCCTATAGATGTGTGTGTTGGAGGGCCAGAAGTCCAGCTGTCTAATGTGATAGTGGGGCTGGGAGAGTGGGGCACGCCAGCCCTTCTGCTGTGAGGATGTGGTCGAGGAGAGCCAGGAGCCTCTAACCAGGGAGACTACCTCCTCCTGACACCACGGCATGGGGGGTGAGGAGGAGAGATGGAGGAAAGAGGAGAGGGTAGGGGGACTTCAGCTGGCTTGTCTAGTTCTGTCTTTGTTACTGTAAGGCCGGGGGACAAGGCCACTTCATGTCCCCGACTGGGGGATTGTTTGATAAGATGGCAACAGGAAATCATTGCCAAAACTGTACACAGAGTGCACATTAAGACTACAGTGCGCTGGTTAATGACTTCAGGGCTGACTCCTAACTCCAGGCATAAGCACATTTGTTCAGCCCACGACAGGCATATGGTTCCAGAGAGATTGGAACGACCTCTGCCCTCTCGCTCTCTCATTTTTGCCTGGAACGACCTCTCTCAGCTGTTCATGAACAACCACCATGCATTGCAGGCCTCCACAACATCCCCTCAGAGAGCTTAGTAGGAGGTCCTAAGGATCTCATCTTCTCCGTGACTGTGACCTTTAAGCCGGGCATCTCACCCCTCATCCCTCCCTCCCTCTCTCTCTCCTCTCATTCTCTCTTGATCAGTAGTGTTTATGCTTCAGCCTCGCTGTCGCCGCACAGCCATCCTCTGACCGTAGGGGTTCCGGGCCCTTCCATTGGCCCCGCCGTCATGCCTTGTTACCGTCAGGAGCGCCGCGGCAGGTTGTGTATGCCAACCACATTACACACCACGTCCGTCACTAGCCTGTTTCCGGGGGCTGGGTGGGGGGTTTAATGCCAGCGCACCCCATCCATGTTTTGATATTTTCCCTTAAACGATTTTATTTACCAAATGAGACTTTGGATGCCGGTGCCGGCCAGGGAAGTTGACTGTCGACCGCCTCGTCAACAAGGCTGCCTGTCGGGGACAGGAAATTGTCACCCATCTCTGATTAGATATGTCATTCTAGTTCTCTCTCTCTTTTCTCTCTTTGTTCTCTTCAGTAAACACACCACCACGACACATCCCTTATGGGGTTTTTTTCTGCCAACCCTCTATTGTAGTCCAGACATGGTCAAACAAATCGTAACTCACACTGTCTGCATTTTCACAAAGGCTGTCAGTGTGTTTCAGCTGCGGTACCCCATCAGGGCAGATGGAACACCCAGATGGGTGGACATTAAACCTTTGTAAAACCCCGGACTGCAACTCAGGCTTCTGCTCTGTCTACTCTGAGAAGGACATGACAGATTGTACACAGTATGAATATGTATCCACCTGTGCGGTAGGCCTGAGAAGGCCTAGTACGTGATGTAAATGTGTCTGAAGAATTGTTTCTATCCATTAGCCTCCCCTCTGCCCCCTACAACCCCCCTGCCATCACACAGTATCACCTTCGGATCAATAGCACCAGAGGGCCTTGAAGGACCCCACTGATGCCACTTTGATCAACCAATCAACTCCCTTATCCTGTTGTGGTTATGCCCCCCAACCAGGCTCCCTGTTGCTGCAGCCAATCAGCTCCCACCAGGCTTCCTGCTGGGCCAATCACATCTTTCCCTGACCAGACCCCCTCCTATCAGAATCCACAGGTCCTCTTCCCTAACGAGGGCTATCAGGAGGTGCTAAAAGGCTGCCCATTTCCCACCATCATTGAAGCGGTTGCTGTGATCCTGCTTCCAGCTTCCTGCTCCGCTCCGAGCGAAGCCCCTAGGGCCTTCATCTCAAGGACTTCCCTCTCACTGAGCTGAACAGGATAAGAGACTCACAGTAGAGAAGGTTTGTGTGTGAGAGAGGGGGGAAGAGAGAGATGATTAGATTACAGTAACATGCTGGACTTACCACAGCTCTAATTAGGACTACAAAAGGATGTCACCAGGGATGGAGGGATGGGGGACGATAGGGGGGATAAAGGAGGAAAGAGAAGAAGAGAATAAAGGGAAGGGGAGGCGGGAAGGTGAGGGGGAGGTTATCCTCTGACTCCCGGTCCCCTCTCTAGCTGGGAGGAATCCCTTAATTGCAGTTGAAGGCAGATAAAGTGGAATCCTCAAAGGAGCACTGCTGGGTCGGGGAGAGAAGGAGAAGAGGGGAAAGGAAAGGAGGAGAAGAGGGGAAAGGAAAGGAGGAGAAGAGGGGAAAGGAAAGGAGGAGAAGAGGGGAAAGGAAAGGAGGAGAAGAGGGGAAAGGAAAGGAGGAGAAGAGGGGAAAGGAAAGGAGGAGAAAGGAGAGCGGAGAGAAGAACACGCAGGGGAAATTATTTTTGAGTGATGTGTGTGTGTGTGTGTGCGCACACGCGTGTGTAGACCTGTTTAGGAGAGTTGGATGGATGGATGGATGAACGAATATACGTTTTCATATTCAGCAGGAATATCTGGTTTCAAACAAAACAGGCATACCTTGACATGGTCACCGTCCGTACCCAGCGAGGGTGAGACTTGGCTACCGCAGCTCATCTGGTGCTCATGATCTCCTTTTGTGTGTCTTTCTGAGCTTATTGTCTCAATCTCAATGGATTTTGTCTTTGTTTGCATACAATTATTAAGCATTGTAATTAGATCCATCACTCCAGATGGCTGCTGGGAAGCTTCTGACTTTACTAGACATGTGTTCCCCCCCCCCACCCCCACCCCAGCCATCCACACACACAAATCCCCCAAAAGGTCGTACAAAACGATAGAAAGACACAGCATATATTGAGACACAGTGTAAAGGATTTACTCAACTGAAGAAGCAAGAAGAGTTGGTGTGTGGGTCTGTGTGTGTTTGCTTTTAAAGACTCGTCAGCGTGTCACCGAAGAGGTTCCCAATGAAGAGTCCTTCATCTGGTTCCTGTTTTAGACAAATGTTGTTTTCTCTCCTTCAAACAAATGCTCTCATCTTCAGCAACCATCCTGTCCAAACTTCTAAGGAAATTCTAAGTAAAAGTAGGCCAGTGAAAATAATTACCAGAGAGAAGGAAGAATCATTTTGCTCTGCGTTGATGGGTTTGTTTGATACACACTCTAAATTATAAATAGATTTCCTTTACCCATTCTCTCTTTACTTTATCCACAGAGGGACTATGATTAACTTTACACCAAATTATAGTTCTCCTCTTGTCTTCTTGTCCCGAATTTAAACTCAACTTGCTGTGAACAGCGAGTGAGATGTTTTTGCCGGATTACCTTGTGTGTGTGGGCCACAGAGGACCACCACCACTTTACCCCTCCTTCCTCTCTCCATTTCTGCCTTCCTTCCTCATCACCGCGCCTCTACCCCCACCTCCAGGTACCCCATTCAGGGCTGGCCAGGAGAGGGACCTGAAGGGCGCTCTGGGGGGCACAGACCCCTCCATCCCCTTAGTGTTCGTCAGTGGGAACCACGACCTGGGGAACATCCCCACCCCAGACACCGTGGAGCAGTACTGCCAGGCCTGGGGGGATGACTACTTCAGCTTCTGGGTGAGGCAGAGGGAAAGGGAGGGAGGGAGGCTGTTCAATTTGGGTCAACGTGATTGGAAAAGTTGGCGTCGTTGTGTGAATGAACTCCCCTCCCCTCCCCCAGGTAGGAGGAGTACAGTGTCTCGTGTTGAACTCCCAGCTGTTCTACGATGCCTCGGCGTGTCCCAGCCAGAGGGAGGCCCAGGACGAATGGCTGGGGGAGCAGCTCCAGGCGGCCTCCTCCTCCTCTCCTGCCCGGCGCCTGCTGGTGTTCCAGCACATTCCCCTGTACCTGAAGACCCCTGACGAGGAGGACGACTACTTCAACCTTCAGACCGCCGTCAGACACAGCCTGCTGGACCGCTTTAAACAAGCAGGTATGACGTCTCCATGCGCAGCCTATGAACAGAGAAACAAGGTTTAACCAATCAGGCGTACTGAGGAACAAGGTTTAACCAATCAGGTGTACTGAGGAACAAGGTTTAACCAATCAGGCATAGCCAGGGACAAGGAACGGTTAATCAGGGCCCAGATTAAAGAACTCTTGTTACTTTAAGGTGCATCTGTAATTTTAAGCATCACTAGGTTTGGATTTTCTGGAAATGAAAGACTTACTGGCATCATTATAGTAATGATAAAGATTAATACACACATTGCTTTGCTGTTCCCTAGTCCTCAGAGCTTTGGAACAGGATAAAGGGGAGGAGTTAACCTATCACAGAGCCTGCAGCATATACCCTACCTTATGTAGCCACGGGAGCCACTGCATCACTAACATAATCATTGCCCTTGCTTGCTTTAGGCAGCCACACACCAATCAGCGGCTATTGTTATCAGGCTTATAGATCCCTCGTCCGAGGGTAAGTCCTGGAAGGGGAGACTGTCTTTGGTTCCTTCCCCACACTCGTCCCCCATGGCTGGCCTCCAGCAGAGGCAGGAGGGATGGGAGAGGCGTGCCCAGCCGCGTGGCTGTCAGGCCACGCTTCCCAAACACGCCTCAAGGTTGACAACATGTGAGCCTGCCTCGCTGTCACCACGCGTGTGGCGGAAGCAGCTTAAAGCGTCAGGTCTGGGACACGGCGACAGGTGTGTCTCTCCCATCCCATCGACTCGCTCGTTTACACGTGGTCTGGTCTCACTCAGGAATTCACTTTACATACATATATGTACATTTTGGTTCATTATTGATGACTTCCTGCTCATAGGGGTATCGGTGTACGTGTGTGTGTCAGGATGGAAACATTTACATTTAGTCATTTAGCAGACGCTCTTATCCAGAGCGACTTACAGTAAGTACGGGGACATTCCCCCGAGGCAAGTAGGGTGAAGTGCCTTGCCCAAGGACACAACGTCAGTTTGCATGACCGGGAATCGAACTGGCAACCTTCGGATTACTAGCCCGACTCCCTCACCGCTCAGCCAACTGACTCCCTCATTTAGAAATGGGGATTTGATACGGTGCTGATGGTGTTTTATTTATCAGTAGCTCGGACAGCCGTAGCTTTGTACAGGCTGCATCTCTCCATCCCATCCCGTCTTCCTCCCCATGAATAAGCCGACCTGTCATCTATAAAGAGCAGGCCTGGGAGGTTCCATCCCCCTCAGCTCAGAGAAAGATGGAGGACTCAGGGGTGGGTGGTGGGGTGGGGGGGGGGGGGTTAGACTGACGGGTGGAGGAAAAGTTAGTTCTGTTTAAAAGTTCCCTTCAGGATTGGAGTTTAAAGGAGTGATGAGGGGAGGGGAAGAGGGGGACATTTTTGGTATGGCTAGCCTGCGTGTCTGAACTGACTTGCTACACGATCTATCTATCTAACTCTGTTTGAAAAGCCGGCATTGGTCTTATGACCAAATGGCCTTATATGGTCTTGTAGTCTGTGTTGAGTTTAATCTCAGTCCATCTTCTAAAGAGCTGGAGGCATGGGCCATCTTCAGTGCGGGTAACCAGGGTCAGAGATCAGGGTCTCTAATCTGCTAGATATGGTTGTCTAAATCTCTGTATTAGCACTCAAGTTGCTGTTCCAGTGTATTCTGGGAACACACCAAAGCAAAGAATAATTCAGAGTTGCCGTCTTGTCCTCTTGTGTTTGGAGATTGTTGAAGTGTGTGTGTTGTACAATAAATGTGTTTTCACTGCGGGGCACAAAGGCGCTGGGTAAAAATACCCAGACCCATCTACTGAGACAATGCACAATTTTGGCATCCCAGAGACAACAACAAAGAAATTAATATACTATATAAACATCAATTTCAAAACAAAGGATGTGTGTGTACCCTTGTACCCCCCGTCCATTCTCTCATAATGCGTGGTTAACCCTTTCCTGGCCATGTGGCCATTTGATTTTCCATGCCTTTTTGACCCTTTAGTGATCCTGTACTGCAAGTCAGTTTTCTACCCTAATCAATTCCTAATTCTTCCAACATGAACCACATATAGACAATACTTCCATATTTGTATACATTGAATTGGATGTTATGTGTACAATATTTTCTGTTTTTGTTTATTGCTTCTAACACCACTAACCAAGAAATGTTTTGAAACATAATAACAGTTTTAATGACATGTTTATATTCTCCACAAAACAGAACTGTGGTTGAGGATATGTGATCTCCATATGGATAATGATCCATGATAGGCCCTTTGTAGTTAAACAGTGCCATACCTGAGTTGTGACAGCATTTCTGGATGAGGTGAAGAGGGCCATCAGGGGATTAGTAGCACTGAGGATTGAAGCGCCCACCTCAGAAGCACTTCTCCAACATGCAACCTTCTAAGAATGGAAAATATACAAGCCCTGCAGACACATAATTAAATTCAATTGAATTTCTGTCACCAAGGTATTTTTCATGTGCGTGCGGGGGTGTGTGCGGTAGCAAAGTGAAATATTCTCAGTGTGTATGTTATCAAGGCTCTACAGCTGTGCATGGAAGGCTGAAACAATAATTAGGTGCCTACACCCTGCAAGAACATGTTCTCATCACATTTACACTATGTAAATGATCAGTATTGGACGTTCAAGGAATTGTATTTTTCAAGTGTGTGTGTGTTCCCAACAGTAGCATCCAGACCCCCTCCTCAGCACTCCTCCTGTTGGTAGCTACACGGTTAGAAAGATTCCATCTACCTACTCAGGGTACTACACACATACACTTCTCAGACAATGGGACCCAGCCCCAGAATCCAGCATCCTACCATACAGCCCCAGCATCCAGCATCCCTACCTTACAGCCCCATCATCCAGCATCCCTACCATACAGCCCCAGAATCCAGCATCCTACCATACAGCCCCAGCATCCAGCATCCCTACCATACAGCCCCAGAATCCAGCATCCCTACCTTACAGCCCCATCATCCAGCATCCCTACCTTACAGCCCCAGTATCCAGCATCCCTACCATACAGCCCCAGAATCCAGCATCCTACCATACAGCCCCAGCATCCAGCATCCCTACCTTACAGCCCCATCATCCAGCATCCCTACCATACAGCCCCAGAATCCAGCATCCTACCATACAGCCCCAGCATCCAGCATCCCTACCTTACAGCCTCAGCATCCAGCATCCCTACCTTACAGCCCCATCATCCAGCATCCCTACCATACAGCCCCAGTATCCAGCATCCCTACCATACAGCCCCAGCATCCAGCATCCCTACCATACAGCCCCAGTATCCAGCATCCCTACCATACAGCCCCAGTATCCAGCATCCCTACCTTACAGCCCCATCATCCAGCATCCCTACCTTACAGCCCCATCATCCAGCATCCCTATCATACAGTCCCAGCACCCAGCATCCCTACCTTACAGCCCCAGCATCTAGGCCCAATCCTTACGGAGATAAAAACACATGTTGGGAGTTTCCATTGCAGCTCGTGGATACAGAGCACCTCACACTACACCTAATACCCTTTTCCCCCCCTCCTCCCTCTCCTAGGAGAGTATTGGATAAGAGGTACTTAAAGCTGATCTAGCTCATTGTTTCACAGCAGAGAGCCAGGGTGATGGGGGCATGGGTGCAGGAGGGAGTGGAGATGGAGGATGTGATATCCTTAATAGGATGCTGGGTGTAGATGTAACAGGACCCGCCTCAGGACCTGGCAGACGTGGAACTAGCGAGGCTGTCGGTGGCTGTGCGGGGGACGCAAACACGTGATGACGAAACGTCCTCCCGACCCTCCACTTTGGAACAGGCTCGATGGAGGGCTTGTGATGGCGGCATGGTGCTTGTTTGTTTGTGGGCCACAATGGAGCTGAGGCAGTGTTCTTCATGTCGCGGAGGAAGTCATTTCTAATTGAACGAGCATCAATAGATTGATGAATGTTGCTCTGTCTTGTTCTCTCTCAATATGATATATTTAACACGTAACACTGCATAACTGTGATGTAAGATTTCTGTCGCCGTTCTTTGGGGAGGTGGGGAACACACACAGTACAGTCACAGTAATCAGTCATTCTGTGTGCATGCGTGCGTGTGCATGTGTGTGTGTGTGTGGAGGACAAAAGAAGGGGATTGTGGGGTTTGAGTGATGGATGAGAGTGATTTGTAGCAGGTAGGGTGATGAAAGGCCTTGCTCTGGTACATCATTCCCTCGCTTTCTCTGTCATGCAAATTACCCACTGGCATGCTCGCCTGATGAATTATTTCCAGCCCAGTACTTTAATGACACCCAACCTTCGTGCACACGCAAACATGCGTGCGCACACACGCGCGCACGTGTGAGCACATTGTCACACACACATACACACATACCTATGGACAGACTCACCCTTTTACAGATGTTTCAGGGATGGCTATGTTTAGACAGTGAGGGATGGATGGAGAGGAAAAAGAAGAGTGAGAGAGAGAGAGAGAGAGAGAGAGAGAGAGAGAGAGAGAGAGAGATAGAAAACGGTCAACAAAGACATCTGTGGCTGTTGATGATTGTGTGTAACTGTTTGGAGTGTGTGCGCTTGTCCGTGCAGTTGGTGGTGGGATGTGAGAGAGGGGGACATACCCTTGAGGTAGGCCTAATCTCTAATATGAAGAGGCAGGATGAGTGACAGCGCCAAGGAGACAACTGCTGTGACCT
Organism: Osmerus mordax; assembly: GCF_038355195.1. Lineage (NCBI taxonomy): Eukaryota > Metazoa > Chordata > Actinopteri > Osmeriformes > Osmeridae > Osmerus > Osmerus mordax. The sequence goes on along the minus strand of NC_090059.1, from coordinate 11,321,424 downwards.
ATCCAGTCATTTACACATCAGTGATTACTGAGAGTGTCGGGGGAGTGAATGTAGAAGGGAAGGACGGACGATAAGAAGAAGACGGACGAAGCAGGAAAGAAACGTCCTCGCCTCGTCGAACGAGTCTTGTTTTCTTAACCTTCGCAAACACCAAGCTTGAGAGGAGAGATACATGAAGGTCAATCCAGAGATATCCATATCCATTATTCAGCCAACTCAGCCCACCTGCAGAATAGCCCGACACATCCCAACACCCAGCTGTGTGTGCAGCGGTTCAGCCAGACCAGCTAAGCCTCTCCCCGCTACCGCGCCTCAGCTTTGACTGTCATCTACCTCTGCTGGCGTTCAATACGTCTCCATCTGCCTGCCTGCTTACTGCAGGGGTTTTCGGGGGAATTCTTCTCCGCTCTGTCAAAACACTTCAGATAGTCCTCTATCACCCGGAGCAGGAGCCAGACTGAGAGCCCTGCGTCTGACAGCTAAATTGGAGTCACACAGAGACACAGAATGGATGTGGAATTATTAGCGGTGGCAAGAAAGTGCATGTTTTGGTGGAGCAGGGCACAAACACCCACTCTGCTGAACACACACTGGCAGTGAGGAGAGAGAAGTGTAAAAACAAGCTGTCAGTGCTCCACCAACTAATTAAGATCAAGAACTTATGAATGCATGACGGGACAAGGGGTCTAAGACTGTGCCTTGCTCCTGTACCTGTCTGCTGTCTGAAAACAGATGGAATCTCTAGGTAGAAAACAGAATGGCCAACGGAATCAGGGATGGGGGAAAGATATAGGATGGAGGAGAGAAGAATGGAGAGAAGGATATAGAAGGATGAACAGGTGGAATGGGAGGGGGGGGGGGGAGGTGGGGAAGAATAGAGGGAGATTTGTGGATGACCCAGACAGGCTAGGGTCTGACTCTGCTGCCATCAGCAACCCCTTTAGTGCCTGATTAATGATGCTCTCTGAAAATGTATGTGGCTTCAACAGTGAGGGTCTGAAGAGTCAAGACAAGATTTTTCCAAAATGTAAATGACTTTTGCTGCTGGTTCACTCCCTCTGATCCTTTTTCTGAATAAATGCAGCTTAGTTGTCTCTCTCTCTCTTTCCCCCCCCCCCCCCCCTCAAGATAGGAGAGTGTTGCTGCGGTAGCACTTTGTGGTGGTGGGGTGGTGGAAAGGTTGGGGTGCGTGTTGGTAGTGTATGTCATTAAAGCCAAATTGAGAACAGCTCCTCTGCAGTTACAGTATAGATGACTCATCTCTATGATTAGAGAAAACATTTCCCTCTGTTCTCGTTTTTGTTGTTATTGTTGATGTTGTAGTTCTGGGTTTGTTTTTTGTGTTTGTAAGCTAATTGAAATGCTGCTGATTTGTGTGAATCCTCCCAGTGTAGAGGGCTGTACAGGATTAACAGTTTATAGGTGCACACATAAATACATACATACATACAGATATCACCATGACAACAAACCCCAAAACACAGACACAATCTACCTCAGTTGTACACACACTCTCACTCTTTCAATATTGCTCTCTGTTTACACACATACACACGCATCTACCAACAAGCGCTGTCATACACACAAACACACACGACACAACTATCAAATCAACCCCTGCATCGCCAGACCCTCACCCCCCAATGGTTGGGTGAGTGTGTGCAGGGAGGTGTGGAGCTCTTGTAAACGACATTGCCCAGGGCCACCAGCAAGCTCCTGCTGTGCTGCACAGTCGTAACCAAGTAATGCTAGAACCATCCCCTCCAGTCTTGCCTGCTAACAAATTTAGCCTGGGAAAAGCGCACAGTTTGCATCATCAATTTCCATCTACGTTTAGATAGATTAATTATGCAGTGGTCCGATATGGGCTGCGTCTGCAACTGCGTTGTTTTGGCTATTCATATAATTTCCAGAAGATCTGTGTTCTAGCGATGGGTGGAAGAGCCTGATGCGGAGGTTCTTGATTATGCGGACTGGAGTGGAAAACAGCTAAAAATATATTTTTTTGAATTGTGCAGACTGGTGTCTTACAGTGTTATTAAGGTGTTAACATGGTCTTTGTTGCCAGGTTTGGCTAAGGAACAGGTTATGTGCTGCCAGGTTTGGTTGAGGTTTAAGCTCTTTGTTGCCAGGGTTGGCTGAGGCATCCCTCCAAGGTGCGGCAGCGGGCGAACATCTCTCACTGCAGCATCACTGTTAGAAGCTCAGCATCTTCTCTTCCTCTATTAAAACCTGGCAAATTACTGAAGAATGCCTAACAGTGTGTTGCATGCTCTGCTTCTCTCGCCACTGTCACATGCGCAAACCCCCCCCCCCACACACACTCCCCTTACGAAAGGAGAAAACTCATTTGCTCCTTTAATTCAGAGGGGTAGTAAGGCTGTGTGACTGTGTTCCATCAGTCCGCTACTTGTTCTATTCGCGAGAGGAGCGACGTGGCAGCAGTGCTGCAGGGCATCACACACACACACACACAAAAACAACCCATCTCAATAATGACGACGACGGGACAGGAAAATAATTTGAAAACGCCTGAGTAAAAGTTTTAGGTCGCAAAATATTTTGAAAAGGGAGACTCGCAAACACTCTCTTTCTGTTGCTTTATCTTGTTTTCTTCCAGACTCTCTCCATATATTATAACCCCCCCCTCTCTCTGGCGTTCTAGCCTGCCTCCCATCAGGCTTTATGAAGACAGTGTGCAGACGATTTGACAGATAAGGCAATGATCTCATTATACTGCTAAATGGAGCTAATTTGAATGTATTGCCATAATATGCCACGCAGAACCCTTATCAAGGGCAATGTGCATATGTTACAATGTGTGTTGCATATGCATTGCGACAGGAAGTGGACCGAAGTGTAGTAGATCGGCAGCGGTTTCTGCCGTAACACCGACACAGCGCAGCCTAAGGAACTAAACCAGACAGACCCCCTGCTGGTAAGATGCCACTTCTAGTTAGTCAGAACATGCTGCTCCACTTCCTGGTGTTCGGCTGCTTGGATTGGACAACACATCTCAGGTTGTAATGGGGAAATAGGACTTGAGTTCAGGGACACAGCTTTTTAATCCAGTATAATGTCTTCATACATATGAAGTATAGATAACAAGACACATGGCTCTAACATAGCCATGTAATTGTAATCACACAACTACACACATTCCCATTTTACAAAAAAGACATTCACACTTATTTTTCTCAAGTGTATTTGATTCAAATGGGGCAGAACTGATTTCAATTACTGTTCTCCTTTTCCCCTCTCTTCCCCTCTCCTCCTTTCTCGTCCTTCTACAACATCCAACTCCTTTCTTCTTCACCCTCCCGCCTCTGTTTTTTTCATCATCTCTTCCCTTCTCTCCTCTTCTCGGGTTCTCCACATCTCCTCCCCATGCGCCTTCACTTCCCAGGTGTGAAGGCGGTGTTCTCGGGCCACTACCATCGTAACGCGGGGGGGTTCTGCGGAGGACTGGACATGGTGGTGAGCTCTGCTATTGGCTGCCAGCTGGGCAATGACACCCATGGGGTCAGGGTGGTAGTTGTGACAGCTGACGACATCATCCACCGCTACTACAGCCTGGAGCAGCTGGCTGGGCGGGGCATGGACGATGACCTGAGGAAGTTACTGCAGGCCTGACCAAAAGGAGAAAATTCCACTTTGAGCCTGACCTATACAAGTAGTCAACTATGCAAGCCCGACCAATGATGAGGTGCAGGAGGCGGTCTAAGCAATGTTTCTCTTCCCTGTTGCTATCCAGGCAGGGCATTGATTTGTTTCTATTGTAGCCTATTGAATGTATTTTTGAATTCATACACTCTGCCTTGGAGACAGCGGAAACAAACACTACATGGTGAGAAGGACTTTGGCCGCGGAGAGCTCGCTGTGAAAAACATCCCCCCAATGTACAGCTCCAGACATCTCTACCTGGAGCACAATGACCGGCATTAGCCCATGTCAGCCTACTATTACAGACCATCGGAACGTGTTGAGGTTCCAGGCAAGATCACAGATTGTGTCTCGATCCTCTGTATAAGATAGTGTGTATCAACTAGGCCTGTCTGTACACTACAGTTTCATTCTAAAAAAGTAAGCAAACCATTATAGAGGTAACTGTGTATTGAGTTTGATGTTTGTATTCTTGTGCAGTTTTTGTGTAGCCTGTTCTTGTGTTCACATGCCTGTTTTAACTGTCTAGCAGCACTGAATGTCTTAAACAAACAGTGTGGGATGGATGGATAGGGAGAAAAGGAGGGAGGTAGAAAGGGTAGGTGTTTGTGTGGGTTGGTCGATGTGTGACTCTGTGGCCCAGAATGACTCGGCTCGCACCCCCACTCACCCAGCCCACTGTCAACGTAACACGTTGCCATGGCAGCCTGAGAGGCACGGCTGTGGCCCTACGATGACCATTTCCTGTGTGCGAGTGTGTGTGAGTGAGATGGGCGGTGGATTTCCACAAACGGCTGACCCTATTTCATACATCAGATGTGTTTGTCTACATATGTGTAGAAAAACAAACAATGGACTCTCTTCAGTTAATAAACCATTTCCTGGTCACTGTGTTCTTAATATCATCCCCTTAGCCCATACTGGGATCATTAAGAAAACTGTTTTCAATGTCATTTGACAATTTTTTATGAGATGACCTGGCCATTTTCATAATGTCTGTGATGTAATATCAGTTCATATGAATACTTTCATGAGCTGGTAAGTTTTTAATAAATATTGATTTCATACAATGATTCTGTCTTAGTGATGTTGACACAATACATAGAACCTGTCATTAACTCCATCACCCTCCTCTACCCTTTCACTCTTTCTGTCTCTCTCTCTCTTCCACACTCAGGCTGTCTCTCTCTCTCTCTCTTCCACACTCAGGTTGTCTCTCTCTCTCTTCCACACTCAGGCTGTCTCTCTCTCTCTCTCTTCCACACTCAGGCTTCCACACTCAGGCTGTCTCTCTCTCTTCCACACTCAGGCTGTCTCTCTCTCTCTTCCACACTCAGGCTGTCTCTCTCTCTCTTCCACACTCAGGCTGTCTCTCTCTCTCTTCCACACTCAGGCTGTCTCTGACCCCTCTGGTGTCTGATGGTCACAGGGATTCACCCTGTGCTGGCTGTTGAAAGCTAGCTGCTGTTTATCGATCCAACCTGCCATGTGTCAGTGTCCCCTGGCCCGCCGTACACACACACACACACACACTCCACTCACGCACCTCACTGTTACTGCTGCCTCTGAAGTAACCAGACTTCATGGACCGCTCATCTGGTGAAGCAAAACACACTTCCTCCATAACCATGTGACCGTATGCACGTTTATATTTGCTCCTTTATGGAGCACAGAAGCGTTCTAGAGTCATTCTAAAACACGAGCCTAAGACCTTGGGGCTGATAGGGGCTTTGTCATAAGCCATTCCAAAAGCATAATGAAAATCTGTTGGAATGACAGTTATCAAAATGGAAAACGGAACAGTTAAATGACATGGTCTGTGAGCCAGGGCCGACATAACAGACTGGAACGGGGAAAGTTATTTCTTTATTATGGATGTAACATTTCCTTCTAATGGTTGACTGCTCTCATTCATTCAAAATGGTTCCTCCAAATTACAATTATGTGTCTTGGTGGCGAGACTTCCATTATATCAAGTGATTTATTACAATGTGGTTAACAACCCTGTATTATTATTACCTGTTCAAAGGCTAATAGGGTTGAGGATTATTTACTTTTCAAATAACCCCTTTTGAGGGTTTCCAGGACTTCAGTGGAACATTCTCCATTGAAAGGGCCACAGTAGTTTGCACTTGTGAGGTGGTGTTTCACAATAGACTGCTACTACCAGCATGACCACTCCCAGTGTTCACTTATAGAAGCCTCAGCATGCAGTGTGTGGGTAGCCAGCGTGGTGATGACGCAAGCGAATACCCCTCTCAATCTTGGAAACACCGACAAGTCTGCCGTCAGTCTGTCGATTTGACACTCTCTGCTGGGGCCAGATTGAGTGTGACTCACTCTCCGGAACCATAAAACCCTGCATGTCAATACATGCTTTTTTCTTCTTTTTTTGGTTTCATTTGTGTTCAAGGGTCCACAGGTGTTGGCTGAGGAAATGACTCCCAGTGTGTTCTATCTAGGCCTGGCATTGGGATGCCACGCTCCTGGCAGCGCGCCCGAGAGAGGGGACCATCTGGGGACCAGAGAGGCATCAAGCACCCCTCCTCCTGCGGGGTGGTGAACGTGCCATATTCACATAGAGTGAATGTAAACAGTTTACCATGGCTACCTCTTGTCATTTCCTCACAATCACTCTCTAACAGTGTACAGGCACCTACTGTCAGAGTCAACAAGACATACCTTTCTTACAGAGTTTGGGTGCATTGTACTAGCCTACAGTGTGGGTACGTTGTCTTAGTTCCTCCTAAATCCTCCTGTAGAGCAGTCAGACCTCAGGGGTCTCTGCTTACTCAGGTCCTTTAACAGCTTCCTTAACTAGTAGAGCTCTCGATGTGAGGATGTTGTGTGACTGAGGGCTGAGGCTGATACAATTTCCCCCTCCCTCGTTCTTTCTGGCTCCTTCTCAGCCGTGACTGTGTAGCCTGGGTACTTCTTGGTCTGATGGAAGCCTGTGAGTGTCAGCATGGTTCCTGACAGCCAGCTAAGGTGCATGACTGACCGGAATGGCTTCAGGTGTAGAGGAGCTTGATGTGAGTGATGTGAAGCAATGGGTCTCCTGCCTGTGATGATGGAAATGGAAACTCCTTAAATCCAGTGACCCTTTCCTCCTGCTCCCGCTGTGTCCTGTAATTGGCTGTCTCTCTAGAGGTACCCTAGGGGGGGGAGGGGGGGGGGGGACTAATTTAGTCAAAGTAAGGTTCTGTCTGGAATCATTTCACCAATAGGTTGTCACAAGAATTAAAAGGGTTCTCCCACAGGGAAGACCTAAGATCTCTTCAGGAATCTCTTATTCCAGGCGTGTAGAATGTGGTCATGAGAACATTCTGAGCCATGCTATCCAAGTCTCTAGTTGTGCTGTTTATTCTCAAGGTCAAAGTAAGGTTCTGTCTGGAATCATTTCACCAATAGGTTGTCACAAGAATTAAAAGGGTTCTCCCACAGGGAAGACCTAAGATCTCTTCAGGAATCTCTTATTCCAGGCGTGTAGAATGTGGTCATGAGAACATTCTGAGCCATGCTATCCAAGTCTCTAGTTGTGCTGTTTATTCTCAAGGTGTCAGAGAACTAGAACTTTCTAGGTTGTGCTCTTCTTAGTCAGAGTGAAGAACAGAAGGCTCTCTCTGACATTTACCAACGATGCTGTTCTTCACACCACCGACTGGACTCCCACTCTCCCTAACTCAGTGCCGAAAGTCTCTAACAGGTTTAACAACATGCAACAAACAGCCACCTTACTGTCTAACCAGCCACCTGCTTGTGTTTCGCAATATATTAGTTCCATTACGTAGAAATAGAAACAGGTCTAATAGGCTACCGTATACCGTAAATTTACTAACTTTCCCAAAGTCATCAATCTGTTTGTTTTAGAGAAATGTGGTAGCCTACCCACCTCTAATATTATGTTCTCCCATGGGAGAGGCCAAACACGGAGCACAAGAGGCAGGTATGACTCCCCGTGCTGTCAATCAAACGTGCCTCACAACTTGGACAGCTTGCTTAGTCGACAGCCCATCTGCATGCCATTACCGCGGGCCTCGACACTAATGGAGCCATTTCAGAAAGCAATAAAGTGTGGGGAACATTAGCTGGAAACGCGGGGAGAGAAGAACAGGCTGAAATGACGGGCGGTAGAGAGTACGACGTGCAGCGCATCGCTAAAGATGTCTCGGGCGCCTCCTGGGTCTAAAACATCCCTCCAAATATGAATATGATCCCCGGCATCTCTAGGCAGCGGGGTACAGTGCCGTGTAGAATGGATAAACATCACGAACACAGCTCTGGGGATGTGCAGCTTGCGTGGTTTGGAGCTATGCTCTCGCTATGAGGCAAATACTAACTCAGTTTGAGTTTAAACGTCGGTTCTGAGATCAGTTAGCCTTGTACCACGACAATGTCCTAGGGCTCTAATGGAAGAGTAACTTGTCACGCAGTAAGCCTAAACTTGGGTCCACCAAGGTACATCTGAGTAATAATGCTGATCAGGCTATCTGTCAGTCCCACCTGTGCCCTGTCATACTGCCGTGTTCCTGCCTCCGGACTCGATCTCCTCCGTGGTGTTTACTCAAGTTATTGCGTGTGCTTAGCATGTTGACAGCAACTATAATCCCCCTGTGTAGCTAATTAATTGAGCTCTGTTCGTAAAATATAAGTGTTATTAGAAAGGGGTAAATCCGATCTCGCATGCTTCTAAACCGCCTGTTCGCTGATGAGGTGGCAGTGACATCTACACTAACAATTATCCCTAAAAACACTGTCTAATCAAACCCGCCTCGTTACAATGTTTATTAATCCTACCTGTCTTTTTCCACACTGGATATCCTTTGCATCCGTCCCCTCCTCTGCTCGATGTTAACTGCATACTGTAATGTTGTTGTTTGGATTAAGTGGTATTAAGAAGGAATACTAATGTTTTAAATCCTCCTTAGCCTTTGACTCACTGTATCAGCCACTTGACAGCTATCGGGGATTTAATGTGTCATGTTTGTAAGTCTGTGTGTGTGCCTTGTCTCCCCTTGTGTGTCTATTTTTTGTTCAAAATTATTTAATTGATTTGAAAGTAACATAAAAAGCTAAATTTGCAGGCCTACTTGAAGGGTCAGACCTCATCTGAAATCATTACTGTGTCGCTTGCAGAAACACGCCTGAATGTTCTGTAGCTTCTGCATCAGAGGATCCTTCCGCTTCCATTGAATCTGTCTGACATATCAGAAACAAAGAGTGAGGAGGCAGAAGCGAAGAGAGGAGGCAGTTAGGGTAGAGAATGGGACTGCGTGGAGAGGGAGGAGGTGGATGATCGGCTAATTGTTCTTTACTCTCTCCATTATCCTCATCCTCTCCATGCCATGGTTCTCAAAACCAGCCTGCTTCGAAATCAGAATCCCAAAGACAGGCCTAATCCTTAGAAATGAACAAGTAGGTTATCACAATACAAGTCTGAACATGAACACACACAGAGGAGACACACTCTTCTTCCTGCACTGTTCCCTGCACCAGAAACAATTTTCGCCAGTTTTGCTGCTCACTGCTCCTACATGGGATTTTTCTTCAATCAATAATAATCAATCTTATCAGAATGTAAAAGCTCTTGTTCTGATTCCGTTCCCTCCTCTCTGCTAGGCTCCTTCACTGAAGGAAGGATGTCAAGAGAGCTTATGTTGCTCTGTGAAGTGTGCTTTGGTGGACTAGGAGACTAGGAGAGGATCCAAGGGAACATGGAGAGATGCAACCTTGTTCTTAGGCACAACTTTATCCTTCGGTAAAAAAACACTCAAAGTTTCATCAGTTCTGTCTGAGTCATGAGTGACTGTGTGACGATATGTTAATGTTTCTCAGAGCCAGTCCCTAAGTCCAGTGTCTCTCATACCCTCCTACTAATGATTCACTGACATCTACTCTAGCCTGCACTCCCCTGTCACCTACTGTCACCCTCTTCCAACCCCTAAGCTGTCTGTGTGTGTGTGCGTGTGTGTGTGCGTGCGTGTGTGAGCGTGTATGTGAGTTTGTCTGTCTATGCTGCCAGGCCTGAAATATTCATCTAATATGCTTTCTAACAAACCACGTCAATGCAGCATCTCTTCACCGCTAGGAAGATGATTCTTTGTCTCTGTCTCTCTCTCTTTCTCTCTTTCAATATATCTTTCTCAGTCTTTCTTTATCTCTCTTTCTTTATCTCTGTCACCCTCCCTCCTTTTCTCTCCTTTACCTCCAAACTCCACATTTCTCTCTGCTTTATTGCCATTCAGCATCACAGTGATTTGCTAAACTGGATCTGACAGGCAGTCAGGCTTGTTCATGGCTCTTATAAAAGCCATACATTTGCTTTAATGGAATTTTCTCCCCTCCTTTCTATTTTCCTCTGCTTTTTGTGTTTTGTCTTGACCATGTGGATGTTGCTATGATGTATGTGTGCTTTGCTTTTTCAGTTTGTCTTAGGGAAATATGCAAATGGGGCCATGGAAAAGTAGGTCTCTTCCTTTTTGTAATCAGCTTCCTATTACGTAAACAAAGTAATTAACATTGAATGTATCATTAGCGTTCAGCACTGTGAGGCGGCTTGACTTGTCTGAGCCTACAGTTAGTCTATGTGCCTTCTCTTCTCCTGGGTTCTTCACTAACGACCAAGTAACAATCAAGGCCCAAACAAGAAAACGTGTTTGTGTGAATAGTTGATTCTCAACGATTTTTTGTTTTGTTTACCTGTTCTGTGCCCTTGTTAGTAAGATACATTATGTTTTAATATATTTGTTGGGAGCAGCTGTCTCTCTCACTGTCTCTTTCTCTCTCCATATATTTTTCTCTCTTTGTGTTTCTCCTTCTCCCTACCTTTTCACAAAACATCTATAATTAGTGTTGTCTATAAATATGAATAGCACTTTCGTCTTGACGGTGCTGTTCTATTTGGGGCCCACACACACCAAATCAATCTTTCGTCTCTCTCATACAGAGGAAACTAACCGGAGTGTGTAGAGTGTGAAGACGAAGAAGAAGACCACAAAATCACTACTGTAAGCCAAGACATCTGTAGTATATGAGGTCCCCCCCCCCCTCCCTCCCTGTGTCTGGCTCCTAATGATGGTTGGAGAGAGGGGAGTCTTTGCTTCCATCTTTCCGGTTGACTCCCAGGCTCGGCACTCAGCTTTAACTAACTCATCTTATTTCACCCTCAAGCCTGCTATCAATCTCAAGCTGTTCTCATGTCATTGGCAGAGGCACACGGACTGTAATGCTGTCAGGAAACTGCACACGGCACAAACCACCACTGTGCTGGGCTCGTCTTTACAGTTGTGAGGGGGAGAGGTGCGTGAGGAAATTAGACCATGTGGGGTTGCGTGCTCACGTCCTGCACTTTCCCACTCATGCCCTTTTGGACTGGTTTGAGTTTCATGGACAGAAGCAATGACATCATCAATTTGTGTCAGGTACTGAGACTGAGATAGCTTTAGGGAGTTGTGCAAGTAATTTTCACGAGGGCAGCACAGACAACACAAACAACATCCAGAGCAGGATGGTAGATCAAATACTCAACAAATGAACACAACAATATTATACTGCCCCCTAAAGGCCCATCCGTGACAGTGAAGCACATCTCCCCAGAAGTTTGTGGATGTTCAACAAAGTGAGATGTTATTGGGATTTATTGTCATCCTTGATGACTTTAGTGAAGTTCTTGCTGATTTTACATACAGTAGCTATATTATTCTAATACTAAGTTCAGGGTTAGGTTTAATGTGCCACTGGTTAACCTCCTTAGTCATGACAGGCTGTTTAGGGGGTTGACTTCAGGGGTTGACATGAGTATAGTCCTGTTCGGGAGGGAGAAGAATCGAGTGGTAGAACAGATGGTTCAATGGCCTAGAGGATGTAACTTCTTTTAGGCTGATCTCTGGGTTTGTTTACATCACAGCCTCACTATCTGGGTGGATGGGCTTGTTGGAGACACGTCTTTTGAAACATTCATGTCTAGGCTACACCGAGGTGCTCCACCAGCCCTGCCTGAAGCACAGGATCCAGGCCAAGTCATTGTGGGTCACACCATACTGACATCACTTATTCATCGCTCAGCAGTTTGACAGGGAACACTTCCTTCTCTGCTGTACTCCAAGGGCCTCCCCAAAACCTCCCTCACTCTCATGGCAGGAGATGCTGAGAAGGAACTCCCTTTGTTAATGTGTTTGTTTCTCAAATGTTTCAACTTGATTAATCTTTTGCTTGAATTCCTATGAGCAGCGGCGAAATATCTTCACATAAAAAGTGAAATACTGTGAGCTGCAGTAGTAATGGAATAACTAGTGTGTAAACACTGTGGCATGTAATTTCAGGCCCAAAGCCAAAAGTCACAACAGCTGTGAGTCATGTTGTTAACATCTTTGTGTGACAGAGCCTGGGCTGTAGAGGAAGGTGGGCAGAGTTGTGTGCGTGTATGTATGTGTGCATGTGTGTGTATGTGTATATGTGTGTTTTAGAGGCAGTTTCCTCCTCAACTACCATTCACACGGCTGCTCTATTCTGGATGCTGATTACACTGCCTGCCTCTTCACAGTGATGGAGGAACTGTTCTAAAAAGCCCAGCTGGGCAGGATTCACACACACACAAAGAATCCTATACATATACACACATGGTTAGAAACCAAACATGGTTGGCCCACTGAAAAATATCAAATGTGTTAAATTTTAAACATTTTCAACTAATTACCTCAGTCAGGTCAATAGTTCAACATTAACAGATGTGCTAGCTAATGAAAACCGATGAAACATGAGAAATGTTTCATACCCACTCCACAGAGTATGAATGTGATGCTTTCAAGATATTATCATGAGCTATCAAATTGAGTTAATGGATAATGGATAACTGTTATGATCTAGCTGGATAGAGGGACTTGAAGTATATCTAGTCTGGTAATTTCATTCTCAGTCTCTTGTCAGTATTTACTACTGTTTGAAAGTATGAAAGACACAGGGTTGGGTCAGATTACTTTGAAATGTAGTCTGTTACTGAATACAAATTACATGGTTATTTTTGTCACGAGTGATGTAATCAATTGCTTTGCTAAAACCTTACAAATCTCAAACATTTTGGGTAGAGTTTTTTTTATTATAAAAAAATGGTATATCGATAGATGATGATGGTACATCCTCTACTTATCTTTTCTCCCCATGAAGAGGGATGCTGGGTTAGAACGGCTGGATGGTTGGATGAGTCTGTGTGGTGGGGGTGGTATCATTGGATGGTAGGGGGAGTGTGTGGTGAGGGATGGTCAAATGGTAGAGTTAATGAGAGTCTGTGTGACTGTGTGTGTGTCAATGTGTTTGTGTGTGTTTGTGTGTGTGTGTGTGGGGGGGGAGGGTCCAGTCTTCATCCTAACTCTTTTTCTGCATCTTTCTCTCCATCTTTTTCCAAGCCTTTTTGACCAGAAACCTGCCAACGCATCCAGCATTGATGGTCTGTATCTGAAAGACAAGAAAACCAAAATACTTGCACACTCCTAGACTGGTGGACACAGATCAATGTGACCCTATTGAAATACCTTAGATACATACATGGGCCAGAGCAAGGTGGAGATCTGTCTGAGCCTGCTTCTTCTCCTCCTCCAGCTGGCTCATCTGGATGTCCATGTCCTCAACCTTCCTCCTCCAATCCCTGTCCTTCACCTCCAGGGCTCTGTCACTTGACACCTGCCACTGCAGGCACAGGGCATGAAGGCTCTCTGTGTCGAAAGCATTGATCGCTTCCATTTTCTCAACCATGAGTCCCAACCAGCTTTTCTCAGCCTTTAGGCTGCCCTGTTTCATCCCTAGGAGAGAGGCCTGAGCCTGGGACAGAGACTCCTCAGCCCTCCCTTGGGTTTCCAGAGCCTGGGTCTTCTCATCCACCAAGACCTTGTTTTCCTCCTCTCTCTTTGTCCAGCAGGCCTTTTAGCTTTCCTGTGGCTGACTCCATTTGAGCCTTCAGCGAGAGCTGCTCTCTTCAGCTGACTGGGCCTTTGTAACTGCCTCAGTTAGCTTTTCCTGGAGAGATGTGGCCCTCTCTGCCTTTCTTCCTCAAGGCTCTGTTCCAATCGCTCCGTTTTGGCAGAAAATGCTGCAGCCAGAGTGTTGGTCTGATTTTCTGAGTTCTTAATATATTGAAGCAGCCTTTGCACCTCTTTCTGTATCTGGCTAGTCTTTTTCAGCAGCTGCTGTTCTGCTGCACTCCGCCGCTGCTCAATTAAATCGCCAACACGACACATTCTGGACTTGTGAATCTCACCCAGGGAGGCAACCGCTTCTTCCTTCCCTCCATCAAGGACCTTCACAGCTCCAGATCCCTCAGGAAAGCAATGCAGATCACGGCAGACCCCTCACATCCTGCCAACAGTCTCTTTAACCGTCTCCCCTCTGGACAGCGATACAGAGCCATCATGACCAAAACATCACGTCACCTCAACAGTTTTTTCCCCCAAGTAATAGCCCTCCTAAATAGCTCCTACAAATGAACTTTATGGCACTTTAGTTAACTTTATTTAACATTAATATTGTTGCACTACCTCCATTCTTATTTATTATTTTGCTCATACTGGTACTATCTGTCCTTGTATTGTTGTTCTATTTTGTCTTGTTGTTCTATTTGTGATGCTATAGCCTGCATGGAAAGTACTAAATCCAATTCCTAGTATCTGTATACATGGCGAAATAAAATAAAGTAAAAGTAAAGTTAAGTTTCCTCTGCCACCGTTACAGCGGTAACAGGTCAACTTTGACAACAGGAGCCTGTAAGAACAGAGACTTTTTACAAGTATACCGATTTGGGATTCTATACTGCTGTAGAGAATAGCCTATTGCTTTAGTTATTTTTTATTTGCGATAAACTTACATAAGAACGGTCAGGGTTACTGATGGAGGGTTTAGGGTCCTTTACTTTCTCCTCTTCAGCTTGGAGAGCTGCCAACTCCCGAGCAGCTCTCTCATAAAGCATTACATCGTTAGTCCATATTCGTGGAATTATGTTAAAACTTAAAGTATAGCCAATGTCGCCAAAAAACAAATTTACATAGACCCATTACGAAACTAATAATGTTACCTTTTCTTCCTGCCTTAATGCTTTTCTTTTCATTCTCAAATAATTTCTGCAAAGCAAAACACATTATGGGCCCGTCTTTTATCACTAATTTGTAATTTTCTAGTTTTGCCCTGATCTTTAGTTGCGCCTTGAATACATCTTAACAGAACAATCAATTGTCGCTATACAGTCTAGACCACACAACACAGACACATGAGCAAATATACTGTTTTACCCATAGACATATATATGTCTATGGTTTTACCTGTCAACGACGTGAAAAGATCCTGTTACGAGTTCAGTTTGTCACAAAGCGTTTCCACAACTGAAGGGCCGTCATCAATGACCTTTGGAATGTTTGGTGTCCATTCTATTCACACACACGCACGCACGCACACACACACACACACACACGGCACAATAACGTGACACGCAACCTTGCAAAACTTGATCTGATCAAGATCTGATTTTTCTCCTTCAACCACAAATTGCCCTGTGTTCCTAATTGAAACAATAAAATAAACGCGTGAACTATTTCTGAATCGGTATAGAAAAAATTTCAGTATATCAATTATTCTTTAAATCCACTCCTTTTAGAACAGGTCATGTAATGATCTACATCCTCAATATAAGAAAAGTGGTTTATGACATTTGACGTTTACGGCAAGGCTAGGCATAATGGGGAAACTACTTGGCCTACGTTTTGGGGTGCAGTTCATTTTATCTAAGTTAACCAAGAGTCCCAATTTGAGACAGCTTTAGATGCCAAGCTCAGAAATCTGACAGCAACCTCAGCGTCTCTAACTCGCCCAAGATTTTCTTTGTCCAGTGCTCTCGAGAGTACCGTACTATAGCCACTGGATTACAACTCCGTTCCAGTAGACCGCGCTACTTCTCAGTGTTGAAAGAGTATTTCTTCAATGTCATCATGTGACCGGATTCGGATGTGCTATTTCAAAACATTGATGGCGGCGGTGGGGAGCTCTTTTAACAGCATAATGAAAATAAAACATAACATAATGCCATGATGGTAAACTTACATCAGTTTTAATGAATAGTGTAAATTAATTTCTCCTCTTTTATTGTACTTATCTGGGTTGCTTTCATCAGTTGTAGTCCAACTACAATTGGAAGCTAGTTAATTCTTAGTTGTCAACTCACCGTGGCTAGTACGAATGGTCAACGCAAAAACTAACAAAAACGTTTTATTTTCCAAAACAAGCAGTTGACCAGCCATTTGTAGTTTAGTGGAGCACCAATATGGCAGGCCCACTGCTGGAGTTTGAAACGGAGATGTTCTTGAGTCTGTTCGGCACAGACGGTCTCTTGGTGACTGCTGAGGGGATGGGCATAGACCGCATCCTGCTGCAGTTTATGCGGGTTTACTCGGAAGAGGGGAGCCTGGTCCTGCTTCTGAACACCACCACACCCGAACAAGTGAGGGAAGGGTAGATACACTTTGTCAATAGCCAGCAGTAGTATCAACTAATCTGTTAGTTGAAGACATGGCTTTTACTGAAAAAACTCTCTCCCTCCCTCTCAGGAGTACTTTACAGAGCAGCTGCGAGCTGAAGGAGTTAGCCATCTCCCTAGGACAGTGACTAGTGACGTCCAGAACTCAGAGCGCCATAGCGTGTACACCCAGGGAGGAGTTCTGTTTGTGACCAGTCGTATTCTGGTGGTGGACTTCCTGACCGACAGGATACCTGCCAACCTCATATCAGGTCAGAACCAATCAAGGGGGATCAGGACAGTCTTTGAGTCACAGATGGGGATCGAATCTCTGTCCTTCCACCACCAAACATGTATTGCTGTTTTTTAAGCCCCAAGGTTAATATCTGGGCTTTTCAGATGCAAGCTAGGCACCTTATCACACAGGCATTGCAGACTAAGTTTGAAAAGAAAGTGTTCCTCAACACCCCATCTTATATGTTCCTATACTGCTCCTCCCCAGGCATCTTGGTGTACCGGGCCCACAATATCATCGAGTCATGCCAGGAGGCCTTTATCTTGCGCCTGTTCAGACAGAAAAACAAGACAGGCTTCATCAAGGCCTTCACTGACAAGGCCACAGCCTTCTCCTCAGGCTTCTGCCAGGTGGAGAGGGTCATGAGAAACCTCTTTGTCAAGAAGCTCTACCTCTGGCCCAGGTAAGGATGCTATTTAGTGTGTTCTACAGGTAGAGATAAATAGTCACAGAAGGGTTTGTTTATGATTGGATGTTGGGGCTTTGAGATTGTCTTTTTCGATTTTTTTCCTTTAACGTTTTTTTCTTCCCCTTTTGCGTGTCCCTTTCCCCCCCTCTCCCAGGTTCCAGGCATCGGTGAACTCTGTGTTGGACAGACATAAGCCGGACGTGGTGGAGCTGCATGTGTCTCTGACCCCGGCCATGAGGGCCATCCAGAGCTCCGTCCTGGACATCATGAGCGCCTGTCTGAAGGAGCTCAAACGCTACAACCCCACGCTGGAGGCTGAGGACCTGTCCCTGGAGAACACTCTAGGGAGCGCCTTCGAGAAGGTGCGTGTGGGTCCGCAGTATTTGGTGATGTTGAACATGTCCATGATGATGCTGTAAATACTCATTCCGTGTGTCTGTGGGGTCCCTAGACCATCCGCCACTACCTGGACCCCCTGTGGCACCAGCTGGGGGCCAAGACCAAGGCTCTGGTCCAGGACCTGAAGGTTCTGCGGACCCTGTTGCTCTACCTCACCCAGTACGACTGTGTCACCTTCCTCAACCTCCTGGAGTCCCTCCGCTCCAGCCAGAAGAACTTCGGCTCCAACTCCGGTAACTTCACTTGAGATGAACCAGACGTCACTTCTATACTACTTCAGTAGTCATTTCTATACAGCTTTAGGTTAGTGGGCTTTCAGTGTATGTGTGTGTGTTTCAGCAGGCTGGTTGTTCCTGGACTCTAGCACCTCCATGTTTGTGAATGCGAGGACTCGTGTGTACCGCATCCCCGAGAACAAGAAGAAGATGAAAATGGGAGGACCTGAGCCAGAGAAACAAAAGAGTTCAGCCGGTAACCATGGGAATCCACACATCAGACGTTTAAGCCCATTAGTTCATTGTGATGGTTGGTTCCAAACAGTCTCTACCCCCCCCCCACCCCCACCCCCATTCAGAGGTGAAGAGGGAGCTGGTCCTGGAGAAGAACCCGAAGTGGGAGGCTCTGACGGAGGTGCTGCAGGAGATTGAGAAGGAGAACAAGAGTTCGGAACATGAACCAGGTCAGCTGAGACTGTAGCCAATAGAATTAGTCTATAAATCAGCAGTTGAACCCATCTAGAGAGCGTGTCGTGCTTATTCCCTCCCAGGTCGCGTGCTGATCTGTGCCAGTGATGACAGGACATGCGCCCAGCTGCATGAGTACATCAGCCGGGGCGCGGAGTCTCTGCTCACCCGCCTCTACACTCGCACGATCGGCAAAGGGGATGCCCCGACATCTGAACCCGACGTACCCAAACGAGGCAAGATGGTCAAAAAGCAACATGAGAAAAACTCCAAAGGCAAAACTGTCAAACCTAAGACTTCTACGGGTAGAAAGAAAGCATCCCCGACCCTCACACAGATGATTGGGAAGGAAGAGAGGGATGAAGGAGAGAGCATGGGCAGCAGTATGGATGAGGGAGGTGGGATCAAAGGAGAAGAAGAGGATGAGGAAGAAGAAGTGGATCTTAAGTTAGACTTATCGTCCGACGCCTACTATGGTGTGCTGAAGGAGCCCCTGACTGTGATCCACCCTCTGAGGGGCTGCACTGACCCCTACAGCTTGACACGGGTACTGCATGAGGTAGAGCCCAGCTTTGTGGTGCTGTACGATGCAGAGCTCAGCTTTGTCAGACAGTTGGAGGTCTACAAGGCCAGCAGGCCTGGGAAACCACTCAGGTCAGCACACAGACACACCACAGATCATACTAAGCAGACTTTCAGTCAATAACCTCAGTTTTCTTTTTTATTATTCCATTTGAACCGTTATTAGAAATAGAATCCCCTGCACTTCTTGAGTCATACAGTAAAACTATCAGATGATTTGATGATTGTTTCTCATGAACAGTCAGTGTCTCAGTAGTGAGTATGCTTTTAGACCTCTAGAGACCCAAGCTCAAGGTTACTGTGCTCCTGTAGATGCTTGTTTGTGTTGCTTGTTTGTTTTCCTGCAGGGTGTATTTCCTGATCTATGGAGGCTCTACAGAAGAGCAAAGGTACCTGACGGGCCTATCCAAGGAGAAGAAGGCCTTCGAACACCTCATCAGGTCAGAAACAGACACTCTGGCAGCTCTATGCTCCGGTTTATAATGACTGTTACATGAATAATATGTGTCTTATTTGTGCACGGGCAGAGAGAAGGCCACAATGGTGGCCCCTGAAGAGAGAGAGGGAAGGGAAGATACCAACCTGGACCTCAATAGATGTCAGGAACCTGCTAATGCAACCACTAACACCAGGAAAGCAGGCATGGACTCTCAAATATTACGTTCACTTATTTTCTTTTGAATCCATCTGATTGGTTTGTCCTGGGTGTTGTTTTTTTATGATTGGTTTGTTCTTGTGTCTCTCATCCACTCACAGGAGGCCAGGAGCAGCCCACGGAGCCTTCGCGCGTCATCGTGGACATGCGTGAGTTCCGTAGCGAGCTCCCGTCCCTGCTGCACCGCCGTGGGCTAGACATCGAGCCTGTGACCCTGGAGGTGGGAGACTACATCCTCACAGACGACACCTGCGTGGAGCGCAAGAGTGTCAGCGATCTGATTGGTTCCCTGCAGAGCGGGCGCCTCTACACCCAGTGCCTGTCCATGACTCGTTTTTACCGCAAACCCATCTTGCTCATCGAGTTTGACCCGGCCAAGCCGTTTTCCCTCGTGGCCAGGACTGACTTCCGCCAGGAGATATCGGCTAACGACGTGACCTCCAAACTCACCCTCCTCACCCTTCACTTCCCCCGGCTCCGCCTCCTCTGGTGCCCCTCCCCCCACGCCACGGCAGAGCTGTTCCACGAGCTGAAGCGCGGGCGCCAGGAACCAGACGCCGCGGCCGCCCAAGCTGTGACCGCAGAGTCCGACACGGTAGCTGAGTCAGCGGATATCTACAACCCTGGGCCGTATGACTTCCTGTTGCGCATGCCCGGGGTCAACGTCAAGAACTGCAGAGCACTTGTTAGCAATGCAGCTAGCATTGCAGAGCTAGCCACAATGAGCCAGGACAAGCTGGCACAGATTCTGGGCAGTGCCAGCAATGCTAGGATGCTGTACGAGTTCCTGCATAATGTTGTGGAAGTGCCTACCCCTGTACAGAAGGGAAAGCAGACCTCATAGAATTGAGAGGGACTTTGGATGAGAATGGCTGCGTATTGTGTGCACTGTATCAGGCAGTCTTCAGGTTACCTGCAGCCCCTGATTATGGAGAGAATTTTGTCTTAGTGCTGTAAAGTTGTGTTTGTTTGTAAATGTTTGTATGTTCGATAGGACATTTGGGAGACTAAGTATTTTTTTAAATTCTAGAATAAGGTATGAAATGCAGTTATTTAAATAGTACTATGACTATTTAATGTGAATGAGTGTACTGTAGGTGGGATGGCTGATGACTTAAAAGCACCTGGAATCGTCTGCTTCTGTCCTAATTTATGTCTTTTGGAAATAAATAAATCAATGAACTTGCAAAATGTGCAATGTTGCAATATTCATTAGGGTCGGTTGATATGGCTTCGGTTGTTCCAGATCTTTTTAATAACGTGTATTTCCAAAAATCTTAGAAACCACGAGCGCCCTCTGTGGTTACGTGACTGTAATTGCATACGCTTCCGCTTGTGAGACATGATTACGTCATTCAATGTATCCGAGTAGACAGCAGGAGCCATTTTACTCCGAGAATAAAAACTTTGATCTCTCGAAAAAGGGCTTATTCTTTCGACATTAGTTGTAATGTAGCGGTAAACCAAAGGACAAACGACCTGGGACGCTTAGGCTGTTTAATTCGGTAAGATCCGTTCACTGGACCTTGCTGTCTTGTTTTTAGCATGCCAGTTTGCAGACATATTCACATAGCAACACGCTAGCTGTCTTAAATGTGTGGGAGGTTGTTGATGCTATCATGTGTTTCAGTTAGCAAATGAAAAGGTGCCCTGATCATTTTGAAGATTTCATTTTATGGTGCTTCGAAATTGTAAACTGGCATAGCTGGCCCACATCCCATATTTCTCATAACCTGAGGTGTGTCTCCGAGTCCTGACAGTCAAGACGAGAGGCAATAGTAGCAAGGCAGCAGGTCGCTGCCAGCAGAATAATGAATCATAACTGGGGAATTAGATGTATTTTGATTGTTTCTGAGACTGTAACAGCAATGTCGCACCAGCTGTTGTCTAGAGACCTAGTAAATTATTGTGTCTAATCCTGTAATCTGAGTTGGGTGCAATGCTAACGTTAGCTACAGGAGGATAGGGATCTTGTTGACCTGAGTGATAAAGTGACCACCACTACACCACTAGATAACTGCACTCTTGTTTAGAAAGGCGGAGAGCCTTGGCGTTTTGCTAGCTATCCATGTCATGCAACGTTGTCCTCAATCCATTTAATTGGTTGTAGGACAAAAGCAGAGCCTGGATCGTGTACGTTTGATATGGAATTTACTAGTGTCTACAACTGAAGGGGCGGGGGTGCTGATAGAAGCAGTCGCACGTGTCACATCAAATGCGCCCATAAAGTCTAAATTTGTGATGAAGGAAGATATAATTCTCTAAGAGCTTGTTGGGGTCTGAGTCACAGACTAGTCAGCAGCCAGTGTGTTGTCTAGTCCAAATTTAGCAAACAATAGCTTGCATGTTAGCAGAATTTGTAAGTGAACGGAATATAGCCCCGGATGTGTCTTTAGGATGATGTGACAATTATGATGATGATTCTTCAGTCTGACAGCAATCTGAAGGGCAGATGCGATTGTGTAACAAACCAGAATAATTGCGGCTGGCATTTTTGTCTTAAAAAAACTGTCATTTTGGTTGGACCAGTCTTGGTCTATTTCAGTCACATTCAATGATGACTCAAATAATCTCTGAAAACGGATATAGTTCTGAAGCGTCTTATTTTAAGTCTCACTTCATTTCCAGAACACATTGTTTGAGGTGCGCACACACACACATATCCTTCCCCACTATTTTATGTAACTAGGTGATGGAGTGTGTCTTTTGAGAAAGACCAGACCACCCTGCCAGAACAGAGAGAGAGGGAGAGAGAGACAGTGTGTGTGTTAATGAGTGTGTGTTTACTTGGTGAATCCTGTTGTACCAGCTTGTATTAGTAGGCTACTGGTCCAGCTTTGTTCCGCTGGGTTCAGAATCACATGCTCATGCTGCTGCCCTGCTCTACTGTTTAGACACATAAACACCAGTGTGATCCTGCTGTGACTGGTCAGCATGTTTGTTTATTTTTTAGATCTAAATCTACAGGCCCGTCTACATTCTTCTTTGAGGTGACGAGTCTCCAAACGCCTGTCTGTATAGTATGTCCTTAATGATTGTAGTTTGTTAACTGAGCATGCTACTCCATGTCATTTCACTATCAGCAGAATGCCCCTAGCTACAGTTGCTTAAAAAAATCAACTGTCATTTTCTCAATACATGTCTCTGAATCTGGATGGAATGTAATGTCCTCAGTCTGGTTGCACACACACCCTCACCTGCCCATCCCTACCTTAAGCCCAGGTATGTGATTGTTGAACTATGGACTGTAGGTATACAGCAGTACTGCCTGCAGCCAAATCACAACATTCTACTGTAGTGCGTTACCCTTCTCTCCTCTCTTCAATGATCTACACAGAATACATTACATAAATGAAAGTGGACTGACATTTAAACACACTACCTAGCCCTGCAGGGCAGACAGGCTGGCAGGGCGGGGGGGTTAGAGAGGCAGACAGACAAGCTAGGGAGGGTGGGTTGGAGGTAGAGAAGCAGACAGGCCGGCAGGGAGGGGGTTAGAGAGGCAGACGAGCATGTGTGGAGGGAGGGAGGCTGGGCTGGGTGACATGCAAACAGGGAGTGTGGGAGAGAGACAGGCAGGCAGGCAGATACAAAGAGACAGGAAAGAAAGAAGGATAGTCAGGCAGGCAGCAGGCAGACAGGTCTGATATTAGCCTAGCATACAGCCCAGTCAGTTATGGATGTTGTTTTCTCAGTTCCCAGGTAGCAGGTACTAGCAGTCAGCGCGCATGGTGAGGCGACTCTAAACAAACTGGATGACCTCTCCCTCACTCTTTTTTTCCTCTTTCTTTCTCTTGCTCTTGCCATCGGTCTTCTCTTTCAAATTTCGGTGTGTCTTACACATAACTGACATAAGGTGGCCCTGATGCATCCCTCTTGTCATCACGAACACACTAATATGCAAACCAGTGCGGCTGCTGAATACAACCTGTGGCTATTTATACCTCCTGCTGCCTCTCGGCCATGCCTATCCTCATCAAGCCACGAGAGCTCCTTCCCGCTTTTGTCTCTCCTCATGAACACGTCCGGAACATCGCCACGGAGACCGGCAGCGGCGGCCAGTGGTTGCTGTGGTAACCGCAGACACCACCGGGCCGCAGACCCCTACTTCCAAATGCTGCTGTGTCTTTTCCAGTGCAGTGGGCACCACTAGTAAGCATCCTCTTAGACTCAGCCTCGCTGTCTCTCTCCACGGCCTGGTCTTCAAGCGACTCTGCTATCCTGGCCGCTAACTGGTTTGGATTGAGTTTGTTCATGTGAAGTGCGCTATCGTTCTTGGTTGGTTCCTGTTTTGGTATATCGGTGTGTTGGGGTGGTTAACCTGAACAGGTCTCTCTCCATGGCCTAGACTGCTGAGCCAGCTGGACATCTGGCTGGACATCTGTCTCCCAGCCCGCCTCACACTCATCTTCTTTTCCAGTGGAGGTGACAGCTTGTCGTGGAAATTATGGATGGAAAATAGATCTTCAACTTCAACAGATTCTTTACCAATAAGAGGTGTGTGTGTGTGTGTATATGTGTGTGTGAGTAAGTAGCTGCAGTAGCGGTTAAGGCTCAATGCACTGTGGGTAGAAAATCCAGCAGATCTCGTCAACGTTTCTGGATGTCACTCTTTTTCTCTTTCTGTCACTCTCTCTCTGTCTCTTCACCTGTCTATCTCTCTCTCTCTCCCTTCCCTCCTCTCCCTCTCAGTTCCTCTCATCTCCCCAGTGTCGGCTCATACTCTGGGGCGTCTGACTAAGAGAAACAGAGTGGAGGCCGGGCGAGCCGAATCTGACACCCCGCTCCGCCATTTCAAATTTCCTCCTCCCTGATGCGCTCAGAGCCGGGGCCTCACCCGAGAAGCGTTTAAGTCAACAGCAGCGCGTAGGTGGCAAACCAAATCGACGCTACATGACAGGCCTGCGCTAGCCCGTCATTAAGCCTATAATCACACAGAGATATGGATCTGACGAAGCAGTCCTGGGTATCGGTTCACAGCGTAGAGCCACGGCGCAGGGGATAGAGTGTTGACCCGTCCCTTCCTCTGTCAACTGCTGCTCCTGTCTGGCTGAAACCTGACTGTGTCGAGGCTTAGATCGGGGGGTTTGCTCTGGCCCGAGGCACACGATGGGAGATGGAGATATCTGTAGAGGGATGAGACATCTACACCTGTGGCCTCCTCGGGGGCTCGTCTAGTCTGGCTTGTTTGGAGCCGGCTGTGTTGAGTCTGTTTTAGCTTGTTGACTCTGGAGTCGGGTGACGGTGGAGAAGGGTTCAGCCAGAGGAACATGTAGGACCTCGGGGAGAGACCTGCAGCTTGAGGGCACAGCTCGCTGGTCTTCAGTAGCAGCGAGGGAGATGGCTGGGCCCCCTGGCAGCCGTGGAGGGAGCGTTTGTGAGGCCTGCAGCCTGAGTCTGTTAGTGGTCCTGTACACTGGACTGTGCTGCAGGGAGATTAGCTAGACTGAAGGTTAACATGATTCACCATGGACACAGAAACCCGTATGGCTCTCTACAGTGCAGTCATACGACACGCACACACCAACCGCCAATAGCTACAGGCCAGTCAGGACCATACTACCTATGCCGGTCCCAGGGAATGTGCATGTGGTTGGATCTAAGGAGCAGGGCTGGGTTGGATTTGGAACTGTCTGTCATCTGGCAAGCTGGTCACGTAACCGCTGGTCGCCATGTGTCGGTACCACTCTGTGTGTTCGGCTCTCGCTCTTAAAGTTACTGCTCCCGCGGTTGTTGACCACAAAAATGACATCATGATGTCCAGATTACAAGGCCGGGTGGACTCTGAGCTCGTACACATACAGTCATCATGTGACCGATTGGGTTTTCCATGGTGGCTCTTGTTCAGGTCAGCAGTTTTCATTTCACATCCTCATCAGTCCAGCCTGGTGGTGAACAACATGGAGGCAGAGCCAGGGAGAAGTACAGCCCAGTCATATTTCCTTACAGAAACCACTTCTTCCTGTCTGCAGACCTCAGGCCAACCTCCATATCTGTATGAATCTTAGTCGCGTGTATTCCAGAGAAGGGAGACTGGCATTAGTCACGGTTTGTAATGAAAGGGAGAAAACAGGACAGAGTAACACGGTGGATATTGCTCATAAAAAAAATACAAAAACCTTTGGGACAACGCAGTTAAGGCAGCAGGCATGTGTAGCTTAGGCGGCCGCCTTAACTGCAAAGTGCTGTGGGAAACCCTGTATTCAGTCTGAAAGCATAGGCTTCTTTAGTTCATATCCTGGGACTATAATGTTCGTCTTTCAGCTGATTTGAGCAGTTGAACAGTAATAGTTAATTGACTTCACAGATCGATTTCACAGCATTCGACGGTGTTCATAAGAAGACTTTTCCAGAATGTTCTACCTTTAGAGGTAGACCCATTCTCATCCTTCTCTCTCTCTCTCCACATGTAGAGATCACCGTGACAACCGCGGTGGGACTGGGACCCTGCCCCTGCCGTTTGCCAGGGCGACAGCGGTGCGATGGAGCCCCAGGGGTGGCTGGGAGCCGAGGGGGATTGTGGGATGCTGGGGTTGCTGGTCCCGAGCCCCCAGAGTGAGGCTGTGACCCACGAGCTGGAGGAGCTGACCCTGCAGCCCACCCAGAAGCTTCCGCCTCTCAACGAACGCAAGAACGGTGAGTTACTTGTGGTGGGAGGGTGTCTGTTTTGGGTGGGGTTTTTATTTTGTATTGAATTTTTTGTATGGTGTGTGATGTTCCTGCCATACACAAACATGTCCTGTGATGTATCACTCTGGTCATCACATAGCCAGGTCAGGAAACACTGGTCACAGACCACACACACTGCAACTGGTCTCCCATGTTTTCCCCGTGGTAGTGGGACAGGGTACAGGGTGATTATTGGGAAAGGAAGCAGCCAGGCCCTAGTCTGTTTATACACAGGAGTGGCCAACCTGCCAAACAGGTCTTTTGTCCTGGGACAGGGGTAGAATGTCTCACCTTCAGCTGGTGGGAGTTCACTGGTCAAGCTCACAGGTTGACAGACGTGTGACCTAGTGAGTCTGTGTGAGTCACTGTGCGTTTCCAAGTCTGCCAGTGTGTTTGTGCGTTCTCTCCGGTGTGCTACGTCATGCGTGCATAGAGCGGCATGTGTGAACCGGTGTGTGGCTCACACCACCAGGAGTCTCTCCCAGAAGGGTCAGCCTGGTCAGCCTAGTCAGCCACTGGCTGGAAGTGTGACTCATTCACACCCAACAGACCCCTGTGTGTGTGCGTGTGTGTGTGTGTGTGTGTGTTAGTGTTTGTGTGTGAGACTGTTGTTCTCAGAGACATGGTAGGGGTCCCACATGCATTTAGAATCCTTGAAAGTTTGTCACAATAAAAAAGTACTTTGTAAATGGATGAGGGTCCGAGTTATTCATTCCATCTATAGAATGGAACGCAAAAGGTGCCTGAGTTGTCCTGGGTTTCACTATGCTTTATTTGTGAAAGTCCTTGAATCGAAGGCAAATTCCTGCATGTTTACTAAGGTGTGGGAGTCCAGTGGGAGGTGCCGGTGCTGGGATGGTTAACTTGAGCTTCTCCAGTCCTGCCTCTAGCTGTGGATCACTTACTACTGAGGGGGAGGGAGACAGAAAGGTAGGGGAGGGAGACAGAAAGGTAGGGGAGGGAGACAGAAAGAGGGAGGGACCAGTTGTTGTATTTCTTCAGAGAGACAGAGACAGAGAGGGGTAGAAGCAGAGTACTGGAGTCTCCAGTCCAGCTCTCAGAGTGCTCTACTGTGTGGACTGGGATATATGGGACTTTAGCTAAACAGAGCTGGAAGCTGACCTGACAGGCTGTAGACCTCGAAGAGACCCTCTTCTCTGGGACCATGGCTTGTCTGGAGGTGGATAGCCCATCGATGTGCAGATACCAACCTGGTGATGCTCTCTCTTTCCGCATGTCTCTCTTCGGTGGTGTGCCTCTCCACAGATGCAGAGCAGGAGGCGGCGGTCTGTGTGGTGACTGTGTGCAGCCATGTCGAGTGTTTGTGGGGGCAGCTATGTGTGATGGAGGCCAGAGCTGTGCTGTTGTCTCTGTCTCACCAGCGGGACAGGATGTGAGGCGGGAGGTGGTCAGAGAGGTCAGGCAGAAGAATGTGTGTGTTTGGGGGGCGGGGGTCTGTGTGCCTTTTTGATGTAGATATCCTACAGCTTCCCCATTTAGTTTATGACTTGAAAACAAACTTTCGCCTCTTCCTACGGTCTTTCCTTCTGCCATCCTCCACTTATGTGT
Organism: Osmerus mordax; assembly: GCF_038355195.1. Classification (NCBI taxonomy): domain Eukaryota; kingdom Metazoa; phylum Chordata; class Actinopteri; order Osmeriformes; family Osmeridae; genus Osmerus; species Osmerus mordax. The sequence continues at coordinate 11,294,010 of NC_090059.1, read as the reverse complement.
GTTCTCTCTCTCTCTCTGTCTCTCTCTCTCTGTCTCTCTCTCTCTGTCTCTCTCTCTCTCTCTCTCTCAGTTCTGCAGTTGAGGCTGCAGCAGAGGCGTACCCGTGAGCAGCTGGTCGACCAGGGCATCATGCCACGTGAGTACGGGCACTGCCACCCTCACACACCCTCACACACACTCACACACACTCATGCATGCACGGCAGCTCGCTGCTTCAGATGTTGGTACTGCTCGTGTCTGATCTTCCAACATTCCTCCATGCAGCTCTTAAGAGTCCGGCGGCGTTCCATGAGCAGATCCGCAGCCTGGAGAGAGCCAGGGTGAGGAGCACACGCACACACGCGCGCACAAAACCTTTTATCTTAAGTCTGAGTCAGACAGTTGACATCTCTGACCGTGCTTTGTGCCTCGCTCCTCCCCAGACGGAGAACTTCCTGAAGCACAAGATCCGCAGTCGTCCTGAGAGGTCTGAGCTGGTCAGGATGCACATCCTCCAAGGTAACCTGACGAAGGAGCCACGATCCTGCTCCTCACCATGGTCATGTGATCCAGGTTATCCAGTAGGCATGACAGCTTGTGACATCTTGGTATGGTGACTAACCGTGTGTGCGTTTTGTGTTTCAGAGACGGGAGCAGAGCCCTCTCTGCAGGCGACCCAGATGAGGCTGAAGAGAGCCCGCCTGGCTGACGATCTGAACGAGAAGATCTCCCAGAGACCTGGACCCATGGAGCTGGTGGTGAAGAACATCCTGCCTGTGGACTCCAGCGTCAAGGAGGCCATCATAGGTGAGGGAGGGGGGGGGAGAGACGAAAGGGGCGGGACAGACAGAAGAATGGAAGTGTTTTGTCTCAGTCTTTGACCAGTCCTGGTTGATGTGTGGTTAATATGCTGTGCCTCTGTGCTGCCCCCTGGTGTTGGTCCCTCAGAGGGCCAGGTCGACTACCCCGGCTTCGACGAGGACAGTGGAGACGCTTTCTCCCCAGAGCAGCCAGCCAGCCACGAGTCCCAGACCTCAGCCCCCTCCCCTGGGGAGGCCAGGGCCCCTGAGACCCCCTCTCCTTCCCCCTTACCCAGCGCCGTCCTACCACAGGTAGGCACACCACACCTCCATTTTCAAAACTAAAATATGAAAATTTTATGTCGGTGCACTGTATGAATTTTGAATTTTACCGTCTCCTTTTCCTAATTTTTCAGTCTTTACCTGTGGTCACCCAAGTAACAGCAGACTTCCTCAAAGGTCTCTCCTCCAATGAGCAGCCAGTGTCCCGTCCTGCTGCCCCAGCTCAGCCTATCACCACAGTCGCTCCCTCCAAGCCGGGGCCAACCCTGGTGAAAGTAAGCAGATTAAGAGACGTCTCTAAGTTTAAAAGAAAGCATGTTTGTGAATCTGGCCTCCCAAAAATTCAAACACTTATCCCCATCTTATCCCCATTTCTCTCCTGTCCACCCCCTTCCCCCTCCCCACAGCAGAGCCAGCCCAAGCAGCCTTCAGAGAAGAGTCGCAGTAAGAAGGGGAAGGAGGCCAAGCCCAAAGTGAAGAAGCTCAAGTACCACCAGTACGTTCCCCCGGACCAGAAGCCCGAGGCCAGCGAAGCTCCCATGGACTCGTCCTACGCCAGGATACTGGAACAGCAGCAGCTCTTCCTGCAGCTGCAGATCATCAGCCAGCAGCAGCAGCACTACAACTACCAGACTATACTACCTGCTCCCCTGAAGTATGTTATTACTGTTACTATACTACAACTACCAGACTATACTACCTGCTCCCCTGAAGTATGTTATTACTGTTACTATACTACAACTACCAGACTATACTACCTGCTCCCCTGAAGTATGTTATTACTGTTACTATACTACAACTACCAGACTATACTACCTGCCTTCTGCCCTTCTGACTCCAGACCTGTCTGTTTGTCTACCTGACCTTCAGAGCTTAGGAGAAACGGAACATTCTCTTGCGTACATAAAAAGCAGTCCAAATATTGTTTCTTCCAGTCATGCACGGGACCATTAGCGAGTTTCCAATAACAAATCCTGTGTAATGATATTAATAAGCATCAGGATGTTGTTCCAGATGCTTCCATGACAGACCTCTAAACAGCAGCAGGTCCATTAGAACAGGTCAACTGGAGTGCTCCATTTACTGACTGGGTAGTGAGGAACAGGAAACTACATCCTGGCATGGGTTTGGATATAGATCCACCTCTCCATCTCATTCTCTCTCTCACTTTCTCTGGCTCAGGGTCTCTCTCTCTCCCCCTTTCTTCTTTTCCCACTGTCATCCCCCTGTCCTCTCCCCATCCCCCACAAACCCCCAACCCTAATCCTGCCTGTAAAAAACCTGCATTACTTCTGTCTTTCCCCAGGCCAGTGGTGGAGGGTCAGACCAATGGTGCCAACAATCTGCCAACCTCTATTATGGTATCCCTGCCCGCCCCTGCGCCCGTACGGCCCAACAACAGTCTGTCCAACCGCAGGCCTGGCGTCCTGCCTGCTAACCTAGAGGACATGAAGGTAAGAGGACAGGCACCCGTAAGCATGATAACTGCTCAGTTACAACACACACGTCCTTAAGTCACGCATTGGTTGGTTCAGGGTTATGGTTGGTTTTACTGGGACCCTAAAGTAACGCCTTGTGATCTGTCCCATTCAAGGTGGCAGAGTTAAAGATGGAGCTGAAACTGCGAGGTCTCCCCGTGTCAGGAACCAAGACGGACCTCATCGAGAGGCTGAGGCCTTTCCAGGAGAGCCCCAGCCTCCCATCCGCAGCCCCTGCTCCAGCCTCGGGCTCTGTGCCCGGCCCCAGTCCTGGGCCCTCCACCCTGTGCTCCCTCCCTATGGAGGTCACCTCCGCCCCTGCCCTGCTCTTGCCCAACCATCAGGGGGGACCAGAGACCATGAGCCCCACCCCTCCCGTCTCTACGGTCCCCTTAGACCCCTCCAGCCTCCGAGAGGACCCAGGGATGTCTGAGCTGCCCTGGGACCCCCAGACGGTGAGCCCTGGTCGCCCAGGCTCCTCGCCCCTGGGCCTGGGGATCCTACCAGGGATGGTACGAGAGGAGAAAGACAGGCGCCTCCATGAGAAGGAGCGCCAGATAGAGGAGCTGATGAGGAAACTGGAGCAGGAACAGGTTGGTGGGGAGAATTCATGGATGGATGGATGGATGCTAACCATGAAAAGAATATGAATATGGATGGCGATGTATTTTTTCAGAGGCTGGTGGAGGAGCTCAAGATGCAGCTGGAGGTAGAGAAGAGAGGGCCAGTAGCCCCCAACCCCTCCATGGACACCTCCATCACCTCTTCCCTCATCCCCAACACCCTCACCTCCAACTCAGTCAAGATGGAGGGCAGGGTGTCCCCGAACTGCTCCATCACAGCCACCTCCATCCTGGGAGCCCAGCCTCAACCTCCATCTCTCTCCACGGTCGTGAAGCTGGAGGAGGCTGTCTCAGTCCCTCATCTCCAGCTCCAGAACCAAACATATACCCAGCAACCCCACACCCAAGCTCAGACCCAACCTAACCACCACCCCCAGCCCAGTCCTCCTAGCCTGCCCCAGTTCTTCTTTAGCCACCAGGGGGCAGTGTCCCATGTGTTGGGCCAGCCCCAGACCCTACAGCCTGGCACCCAGATCCTGCTGCCAGTCTCTCTGCCCAGCAATGCCACGGCCATCCAGCTGCCCACCACCGCAGTCAGTCTACAGGTACATAATCAATTAATATATATATTAATGAAATTAAACTAACCAATTCGTCCATTAGCCAGTTAATCAGTCAACCAATGGTACTGGAACATTTTACTTCATCAAAGGTTGACATCATGGATGTTGAGTTTCTTTCCTTGTCTTCTCTCTCCACCTGTTCCGCATGTCTCATCCTGTCTTCAGGCTACCATGTCGAATCAAGCCCCAGGCCTGGTGCAGGCCTCCATCCCCCAGATGCACTCTGCCAACATAGAGACCGCCCCCTCTCAGCAGCTAGCCAATCACAACCGCTTACTGCAGGTCAGAGACCACAGAAAAACCTTCTTAGTAGATGATTTAGATTTTATTTTTAGACTGTAGCCACTGTGGAAAAAAAGAAAGAAGAGGAAATGGTTAAATAGACTTTTTAAACTGTAAATCGCTGTTTTCCTTCCCTGTATGTCCCCCAATGTTCTTCATCATTCCTACAGAATCTGACAGTGTGCAACAGTACTGGCTCTGGAATGGTGGAGAACCAGACTAGGCCCGAGATGCATCCTCAGGTTTTCCTAAGCAGCTCCCCAGAAAACAGGATCTCGCCTCGGGCCTCACCTAACCACACTCTCTCCAATGGCCCCACAAACAAGGTGAAAAATGGCTTATTTGAACAATACATCACCCTAAATGTTTGATAAGACACAATAAAACAGCTTACTTGGCTGCTGTGTCTAAAGTCCTTGTCCTCCTCCACCTCCAGTCAGCCTCTGCGTCCCAGCCCACCTTCCTTCTCCACCCCTCCAACCTGGTTGGTCAATCACCCAAGGCCAGAGAGCCCCCCCGCTATGAGGATGCAGTTAAGCAGAGTCGTAACCTGCACACCAACAATCTCCCACAGGTACACTCACGTGACCGTGACACAGACCAACCCAACTCCGGCCTATTCTATAACTACATGGCATTACTTAAAAGTGAAAACCTTGTAGTTACATGGTAACTGCTGTGTGATTAAATGGTCGTCACCTCAACTTACCCTTTGAGCTCTCTTCTCAGGTTACCACGGCAACCAGTCAGCAGATGGACGACCTGTTTGACATCCTGATACAGAGTGGAGGTGAGGATCTCAGCAGGAACAACAGCCTCTAGTGCTCCTGTAGTAAGACCTTCAGGCAGTCGCAGACCTCTTCTGTTTTGAGGCTTTAACGCATGACAATGAAGCAGTGGTTACTGCTAAGGTGTTTGGATGCCTTTGAAAAGTCCCATGGCTCATGCTAGGGTCATAAGGTTTATAATGTTGTGATGATGATTTGTTTTTCCTCTAGAAATGACCCCCTTCATCCAGCATGACCCTCCTCTGTCACTCACCAAGACCATCCCCCTCCACACCACCACGTCTGCTACTGTCACCACCCTCCCTGTAAACACCGCCCTCTCCAGACACCCACCCCAGGTCCAGTCTGCCCCCCCTCCCACCCTTAGCCCCAGCTCTGACCCTAGCTTCAGCCTCAGCCCCCCCGGCATCCCCGGCCTCATCCTCAGTCCCAGCCCCGACCCCAGCCTCAGCCTGACCTCCCTGGCATCCGACAACCAGCTAGAGGCCTTCCTGGAGCGAAGCCTGGGGGTAGGAGTGGACCCGTCCCCAACCTCGGATCCTCGGACCCTGGGTCTGATGGCGGAGCTGCAGACCCATCTCCTGGAGCAGCCCTACTCTCCCATGGACACCTCCGAGTTGTCCTTCTGTGACTCCTCCTCGCCCCCCTCATCCCTCAACATGGGCCTGTCGGACCCAGCACTGGATAACATGGAGTGGCTGGACCTTACCATGCCCACGGGGCCAGCAGGGGGGGTCACGCCTCTGGGCATACCCTCTGACCTGCTGGACACCCACGACCTGCAGCTGCACTGGGACTGAGGGGGGAGGGGGGGTGGAGGGAAGTGGGTCTTTGAAGGAGAAGAGGAATCAAGGGATAAGGAGTGACAAGGTGGTGCATATCTTTAACCTGTTAGGGTTAGGGGAAACAGGGATGGGACCGAATTAGGAGTCCCCACAAGGATAGCTGTACACAGGGTCTTTGTGTGTGTGTAGAGTCTGGATCTAGAGCTTGGATCTACAGTACACCTATACTGTAGCTGATCTAGTCTTAGACATCCCTGCTGTGCCACTCAAACAAAAACATGTTCTCTGTGTACAGTCAATTCTGACACAACACATGCCTTGTTTACACTGGTCTCTGTGCTCAGCTTATCAACCACTCTGATACATATTCCTATCAGATAGGACTGTTTATGTTTTGTGAAGAGGACTCTTGACAGTTCGATGGTCTTACCAGAATTGACGACCAAGAACCAAGACTGTTCAAGCTCTGGACAAGGAGTGGCTGGACTCCACTCACTCCGTGAGAACTATGCACTTAAGAGGCGGGGTCTCTAGGTAGGCTCCATTGCCTCAGACAAGGAAATGTGAAACACATTTGAGTCAAAGTGAATCAAAGTCTGAATCCAAGGTTCAACGATGAATCAGAGATTCGATTTTTACAATTTGTTTCGTTTAGAACGGGTGTAACAGCAGGTGGTCTCCACTAGGGGGAGCCTGCAGTACTAGTCAATGTGTCTGAATGTAAACCAGAATGTTGGCAGCTGCATCTACTAGAACTGATACTGAGCTATCAGTGGCGAGGGAACACACACAGTACCACACTTATTTGTGATAATACTACGTGGTTGATAACCTGTTCTCATGGGGCACAGCCTTTTGAGAGAGGAGGGGCGGGGGGGGGGGGGGTCTCTGTTTGTCTTGATCTCCCAGCTCTGTCCTGTCTGTGTCTTGTTGTATGTGAGAGATGGAGAGGCTTGCCTGAGTGTCTTCCTGTGTCTGTGTTTAACTTAGTGTGGACTGCCTCACACGGAAGTATGTCGTGTCAGTGTGTGTTTTGTCTGTTTTATTCCGAGTGTTTGCATGTGTCGCTCTATTGTGGTTTCTGACTGTCTTGAATGCATGATTGTAAACCTACGTCAAACTTTGGGCCGTACAAAAGACGTTCATTTGTAGCCTGTCAAGAGTCACGAGTGAAATATTTTTGGTCAAGTTTGATATCTGTTTGCCAAAACGACCATAATCTCCGACCCTGGTGTTGACATGATATTGTCTCCCTAGCCAAGCTGTTTGAAGACTGTTCTGTCTTTCTCGTATGGTTTGTGTTCAAAATGCACAGTCCCCTCCTGGAGGTGTGACCAACACACAGACTACCAAACCTGCTGACACCCTAAGCCCACACTACCTTGTAGAGATTGGAGAATATTGGGCAGGTTTCCATGACACATGGATATACCTGCCACCTGGTTGGCTGGTTGGAGTGACTGTATTGCTTTGTGCCGTCCAGTGGCGTTAGATCCTCACACTGAAGGGAGCTGGGCTTGGTAAAATCACGAAGGTAAAGCATCTGGTTTATCTACCAGCTAGCCAGATATTAATTTGATGTTTCAGAGCTTGGTTATTTTCATCCAGACTGCTTCGTCTTGTCACTACCTGCTACAGCATGTACATGATGGACCACTGATGTATCTGTCCACATTTCTGATGGGGTTTCTGACCCGTACACAGGCAGGTCCACTTTACAGCACTTTGGGATCAAAGGGATTTTTCTTTCTTCTTGGTCATTGGTCGTTGTCTATGAACAATCATGTTGAGTGAAATTATCCTTTGGTCTTCTGAAACACTCGGCCTCTTTGCTGTCCTGCCATGAGCATTAGAGGGTAATGGGACTACTTTGCTGTCCTGCCATGAGCATTAGAGGGTAATGGGACTACTTTGCTGTCCACTCGAGACCTGTGGCCTGTATTCCATGTTAATTAAGACCACTATAACCTACTATTGTGTGCACTGTGCAGTGCATCACAGGAGCAGATTCAATTTCCATCCATGTCAAGGAAAGTTTCACCACAAGTTTAGAATAAACATTCAGGCACAGCCCTTTATTTGCATGCTGACGACACTTCAGTACTTTTGTTTTCTCAAACATGAATTACATGTCAAGGTATATTTAAGCCAAATGCAGCACAGTTCACAGCACTGGTTGTTTGTTAAATATTAGGAATCAAGTCGCTTGTAAATGGAAAATGACCTGTTGTTTCTGAGCTTGTTGACTTGTCTCTTTGCTGGGCCATCAAAATTTGTTGTTGCCAAACAAGACAGTGGAACATTATTCCATTGTATATCCTTTTATCGATACGTTTTCTTCTATTTATAATGTTTTGTGTTTGAAGGAGGGATTTTAGTGTATATCTTGGTTTACCTGATATCAAACATACATATACATTGGGACTAAGTGGTCAAGACATCAATGGACAAAAATGTCAATGTAAATTGAAATAATTTCATTTTATTTGTGTAAAACTGTATATTTATATGACATTTATGTCACTGTTGCTTTGTTGAACACATTCTAGAGTTCCACTGGAGGGAAGTGTAGACTTGCATCTCCAGAGCTGTAACTACAGAATGACCTAAAAAAAATATATACTTTTGTTGTGTAATTGCCTAGCCATGCTAGGGGGAACGGCTAGCTAGCTAGCCAAACATATTTACAGTTTTCAAGCCAGGTTAGGCTAGAACAAATTGGCTAGAAACAACAAATGGTTATTGAGAAAGATTATTTGATGGGGAATGATTATTGATGATGATGATGATGATTATACGCCAGAGTAAGTAAAGCAATAAGCTAACCTCTGAGAGCTAATCTCTGAGCTATGTCAAAGATGCTGGTATTTCCAATCCTCATAAACTAAAAAGTCCAGCCGTTGTAGTCACAGTATTGTATATTGGAGGCCACAGCCGTTCACCTCTATCCTCCCTGCCATCCATGATTGTGGCAACGCTGTTTCTCCCTGCCATCTGTCTCATTTGCTCCATCATTAGTATGCCATACGTTTTGCACATTGTGTACATATTTCTATAGATGTAATTCATATTTTTTATACATGTGTAGTCCACCCACAAGTTAAATTTTGTAAATACTAAAGATGTATATATGTACTGTATGCCTACATGTCAATAAATAAATTGGTGTATTGTGCAATCTAATTTGTAAGAATTGACAGAATTATCTTTATATTTAGAAGCATTAATCAGTACTACTTTCACTTGTTTTTAGTTCCAGATTAATATGAAACACAACAACATTGTCAGCAACATTTGCATCTTGGGTGCATTTAGGGGTAGGACGCAGATATCCGATAGGTAGATGGCGACATACAGAGAGAATGAGTTGTCACAGTCTATAGTCCTGTTAGGGCTGTACATATTTGCGTGTGTTGTTAAATAAAATAAATAACTGGACATCTACAATGTGAATGGCATAACAATTGAATCACATCAAGTCTCAACAAACATTCAGCTATCCATTGCCCTTGACCAGTCATTACATGTTAACAGACGTTTATATGTTGAATAGGTCATCTTTAGGGTTTCCTGTGTTGATCTGGTCGACTCACCAAGCATGTAGCACAGTTAAAATGATTTGTTTGCAGTCAAAGATTCAAATGCTACCCAGAATGCAAAACAAAGATGGAGGTATCCATAATTATGGGATTATGGGAAACTTGATCCAAACAATAACAAAATCCTCAATTTCTATAACATAGGAGCACACCTCTGAAAATACTATTTCACTTCCTGCTGAATTGCATTTACATCCATCCACACGCCAACGCCATGGTCTGTATTGGGTAAGAGTTTGTATATTGGGTAACAGTTTGTATAGTGTGAGTCTGTAGTGGTCAGTAAAACCAACCAATTGTCCAGTAGTTTGTGTGTGGCCTCTCCTGTCCTCAGATCCTTGTGAAAATGTGGATCTGGGCGTGACACATGGGGCAGTGGTGGTGAACGTCCCAGAGGCTTTTCACACAGAACGGGATGAGACAGCAGCCGGCCAAACACCTGCCAGGGGAGAGGGTGAGGGAGGGGGAGAGGGAGGGTGTGAGAGAGAGGGAGAGAGGGGGGGAGGGAGGGTGGGAGAGAGAGAGAGAGGGGGTGGGTGGGAGAGAGAGACGGGGGGGAGGGAGGGAGAGACGGGGGGGAGGGAGGGTGGGAGAGAGAGGGAGAGGGAGGGTGGGAGAGAGAGAGAGACAGGGAGGGTGGGTGAGAGAGAGACAGGGGGGGGGGGGAGAGAGAGAGGGGGAGAGGGAGGGAGGGGGGATAGAGAGAGGGAGGGAGGGGCAATGACAAGGGCCAGAAAGACAGACCAGGGAGAGAGAGAGAGGAATTAAAACACAGCTACAGCTTGCAGCAGTAGCAAGTCAAGACCCACGCCCACTGACATATGACCTTTGTGAGTGGAGGGAGAGGGGACACACCCAAACAAGGTGCACATGAAGCACAACAGCCAGGCGGTTCCTCCAACTTTGCGAAGCGTCTCAGTAGTAATGATTAGGTTGCATGAAGGGCACTGGACAACAGACGGGGCTGTGCTGAGCTTCTCCACCGCCACTGAAACAGAAGAACTGATAGAGTCTGCTCTGCCGGAGCTCCCATGCCGACCCCTATATCAGCAGATGCTACAGTAATTATTCAGTCGACTGACTTGATTCTAACATGAACTGTGTGTATGTGACAGACCTGTGATTGGTGAGGGTTCTTCTGCCTCAGAATAGTCCTGCTGTATGGAAGGGAGCCAAGTGTACACCCCCCCTTGTGACCCATGAGATAGTTTTGGTTTAGTTTAGTTTTTGAGATGGACCAGCCAAACACAACACACATTACACATTGGTTGACTAAAAACTATGAAAACACACGAGATATGGTTGATTTTGTCACAGTATCAAGATCATAATAAATAAAAAAATTGCACCGTTGTAATTATCAGTATTGTTTTACATCATCAATAAAATTATGGAATGATTAAACAATTTAAGACATGCTGTAGTGGCTAGTCGAAGGAGAGGAAGTTGACGTGGGATACTTAAGCAACGTGGGGGGGTGAAAGGGAAGTCTTCTTGAGGCAGGACAGTAAGGAAGATGAATAGTTTGGGATGGTAGCAGGAACATTGTGTATGTGTGAGAATATCTAAACTGTGTGCCTACCAGACATGGTAGACATGAGCTCAATGAGCTTCTTCTCTCTTTCCACCAGCTCCTCCAGCTCCTGCTGTATGGGTTCCAGTTCACCAGGCTGCTCGGAGTCCTCTGGACCTGGGTGTGTGTATGTGTGTTGGTGTATGGGTGGGAGGTGGTATACAGTTTTTAGATAACGCTTGACTACTATCAAAGGTGAAAAGTGTTTGTGTGTGTGTGGTCCTCACCTTGAGTCTGTTTCCTCTTCTTTAACTTCTGCATCTGCAACAGCACGAGCCGTCTGCTGTGGAGCTGCTGCCTTCTGAAACTGATGAGGCCCAGCTCGGCAAACAGTCTCTTCTGCAATAGTGAAGTCTGGTTGGGCATCATGTCGCTTTGGTCTGGACCCACGGACGTCTCATGGCTGTCTGGCTTCTCTGGCGTTTGGGCACCAACAGAGGAGTCCTGTCCTGAGTCCTGCATTGGATTGTCTGTCATGTTTTGTTTCCAAAGAATAGTAATGTAGACACCAAAAATCACAATGCAGTTTGGCTCAGGGATCTACTCTTGGGTAGAGAATCTAAATAGAAAATCGGATAGTCCAGTTTTGCTCCTTCTGCATCCGCATGGATTTTGATTATCCCCTTATTGATTTAACCTCAGAAGGGATTATAGTTCATTCATCCAGGAGGTTTTCCATGGAGAGTTCTGACCAACACCCAGTTTCAATTTACCAGAAGAACCAGCAAATCATGCAAATCTCTTGTTCACCTTTGCACCTTCCCCTCTCTTGCATTAACTATTTGCATATAGACTGTCACTCATGGTTAGCAATACGTAAGTGTACTAAGCAAGATGGCTTGCTATTCAAGAATTTGAATAGCAACATTTTCACAAACAAATGAGCATTCTGGTGAAGACATGCACAGCCATGATGTAATCCAACGGACACACGTACCATGACACATTTTTTGACGATACACCCCACCCCACCCCTCACAGGGGCAACACATCAGCTTCCCATGTTCCCATAGTTACATTATACTTGAGTATAAAAGAAAAAGCAAAGACAAAGACAGTTTACTCCCCAAAAGTTGGTTTATTCGACTGTTAAAAAGAGTAAGGCTAAGGATGCTTCAGAAGTACACCGGTGATACTTGTACTCTTATTGTGGACAAGTGTAGTCATCTTTGCAACCGTCTAAGTGAGAGTGTGGGGGTAGACTTTGTTAACCAATGGGCTCAGGACTTTCTGTAAGATTCAAGGGTAGTTCCTTAATAAAACTAGACCAGGCAGGTTTCTGGCCATTGTGATGAACCCTAACCTCAAACCTTCCAACCTGGCCAGTCCACCCCCACATCTTCACCTCTGTTGATGATGTAGAGCATAGCTCAGCAGAGATGCTCTTTCTCAGGGTCAACAGTGACCTTTCAAATGAGTTCAATCAATAACAATCAGAACAACAAACTCAAACCCATTTTACTTGTTTCATACACATATAATATTCATATATTCGCATTTCCATGTACAAAGTTACATTCTGAATTGCAAAGGCTCATTCATAGAAATAAATACTGACATGGCTAAACTGCGACATGAATATCTTTCTCGCCCCGGTAGAGAGGAGGCGAGCACACACTCTCAACAGGCAAGCTTCCTTTCACACTCATCCTAACGTGGAACAGACACAGCACAGGCTCCTGGAGCACAGGCTGCTGGAGCACAGGCTGCTGGAGCACAGGCTGCTGCAGCACAGGCTGCTGGAGCACAGGCTGCTGCAGCACTGGCTGCTGGAGCACAGGCTGCAGCAGCACAGGCTGCTGGAGCACAGGCTGCTGGAGCACAGGCTGCTGGAGCACAGGCTGCTGGAGCACAGGCTGCAGCAGCACAGGCTGCTGGAGCACAGGCTGCTGGAGCACAGGCTGCTGGAGCACGGGCTGCTGGAGCACAGGCTGCTGCAGCACAGGCTGCTGGAGCACAGGCTGCTACAGCACAGGCTGCTGGAGCACAGGCTGCTGGAGCACAGGCTGCTGGAGCACGGGCTGCAGCAGCACGGGCTGCTGGAGCACAGGCTGCTGGAGCACAGGCTGCTGGAGCACGGGCTGCTGGAGCACAGGCTGCTGGAGCACAGGCTGCTGGAGCACAGGCTGCTGGAGCACAGGCTGCAGCAGCACGGGCTGCTGGAACACAGGCTGCTGGAGCACAGGCTGCAGCAGCGCAGGCTGCAGCAGCACAGGCTGCTGGAGCACAGGCCGAGAGGTTCTGGGACAGAACAGGCAAGGCCAAAAATGGACAGACTGGAGTTAAGTGTACCATAATACTGACAATAATGTACTTTTAGAGTATGTAGAAGATATGTCCTATGACATATCTTCTGGTAAAGTTGCTGAGTGAAGATGAACTGTTATGCAAACTTAATGGAAATGTTTGATGTCCAAATGGCAACCTTATTTTTAGTGCTATAATTACATCATTCACAGTCTGACCAATTTTGTTCAAGCACATGTGGGCCCCTCAGCCCCAGCTGGAGCCCTGAGGCCGACCTGGCCAGAGCCTTACTGGGGGAAGACCCAGCCTTACTGGGGGAAGACCCAGCCTTACTGGGGTAGGCTGCCTATACAGACAGTCTGGAAAAGTCTAAAAGACAAACAGCTCATAAAAATGGGCTTAAAACATTGGCTGAATGAGTCAGTGGCAGCCCCAGCTACCAGGAAGGAATCTCTGTTCAGAGGATGCTGGAACAATCAGTTACAGATTTGTATTGGGGTCACTAGGCTGATCGTTGATCTATGCCTGTATGGACGACTTCAAAACTCCAGAACACACAAGGTTCCAGAACACTCATTCTTCTTAAATTCATGAGAGGTTAAAGGTCTAAAAAATATATTTGTCCATTTGCCATGATCCTTAACAAAGACATCTCACAAAATAGAATTTCTTTTTTTATCTACAGATACAGGGCCAAACATGTTTATAAAAAGTGGCATGATTCTCATTTATTCTTCGCTACTTATTTTTATTTTTCCTTTGGTAACCGTTTAACATTCTTTCGCTAAAGAATAAATAATTGTTTAGTCTTCACAAGTGAATAATTGTGTAACTTTTCAGCAGATCTAAGGCAGCTGTAGATGAATGGTAAGGTGTCTACAAGCTCTAGCTGGTGGTGGTGGAGGAGGGGGGGGGTGGAGGAGAATAGGACAGTGAAGGGATGGGTCTGTCAGCATTACAGGACCCAAGTCCCACTCTGCCCAGACAGCTCAGGCTGCTGCTGGAGCTACTGACAAGATATATCTGCGATATATTATATTGGCCTGAATAAATCAAGGTCCAGAGAATGCAGGCAATTGATTAAACTGTCTTGCATACAACCAAAAGCCATGTTCTCAATAAGCAAAACTGTGCACGGGGTCTTGTGTGTGTGTGTGTGTGTGTGCGCGCGCGTGACAGATTGTCCCATCCACACGTACTTGGCGCTGTATCTAACCAGTCTACACAGCCCATCAATTGTCACACAATATCTGAACATCTACCCATCACCGCACAATGACTAGTCCATCCACCAACTACACAGCATCTGGACAGTCCACCAATCAGCACATCGTATCTGGACTGCACCAATTGGCACACAGCCCGACCATGGGACCAAACTCAGAGGACACAATGATGATAAAAGTAGATGCATGCAAGAAATCCAAAAGCTCATAAATCAAGACAATAAACCAAACTTCAGACTGAATAGCCACAACATAAAACAACAGCAATAATGGAAGAGCAAGTGGATTATATCAAATTCAATTGCAATCCATGAAATGGAAAAGAAAATAACAATCAGGAAACAAATCGATGCGTCTGATTGGACAGTTCCTGCTTCCTCTAGTGAGGTATGGTTCAGAGTGAGTGGGCTGGTCTCAGGTCTGGGTAAGTGTCGACACTGTCTGAAGGAGGGGGGTTGGTCAGTCCTGGTTGGCCATGACCTGCCACACGATCAGGTGACTGCGCTCAGCTTTGGCCAGGAAGGGCTGCAACTTCAGAGTGGGTTCATCCATCTCCTCGTTTTCACCAACCTCATCACCTGACACACACACACACACACACACACATATAAGAGACCATATTTCCACAACTACTACATCAACCAAATAGCCTACAACTTTATTTTCTCTTGGGAGATTATTTATTGTGTACACACACACACTGCAAAGTGCCCTATCAAATTGAAGTGCAAACATAATTTGTTATGAGCTTTCCTCCAGTGCGGTAAGAACGTTTCACATAAGATATCTCAAAATGTGTTATTTACTTAAACTAAGTTTCTAGATAAGTCCAACAAGATTTTAAATCTGACAAGACTGTCCCACTCCATGAGATGTATTTTGCAATAGTGCCAGGGGCTGTTGTCTCCTGCTGCTCACCCATCCTGAAGTCGATGTAGCCTTCTCCTCCACTCATCACCAGCACGGACCTCTCCAGCTCCTGGGAGGGGGAGTCCCTCTCCCCCCCTGCCTCCCCCCCTGCCTCCCCCCCGCCCGCCGCTGACGCCATCACCTGACCTGCACGCAGAGGTCAGAATCAACCAATAGGGTGGACAAACTGACATCTGATGTCTTATATGTGCTTATGAAATCACCACATTGTCTACATCCAAATCAAACTCAAATAAGGGATCGTTCCGTGCACGTTTTCAGATGTCAGCTGGCTAGCCATAGAGAGGAATAGTCAGTTAGTCAAGAGAAAACGCACACGGGTTGGCATTTCTGGAAATGGCCAATAAAGGTTTACCCTTCAATAGGAGAACCAACAGTAAGAAGACAGGCCAATAAGAGAGGTCAGTCAGTACCTGGGACTGCAGTGAAGAACTTGACAGCGTCTCTGTGTCCATGGAAACACAGCTGTGCGTGAACCATGGAACAGAAGGGGACGAAGGTTCCAGCTGTCACCTTGTCACTGTTGTCATGGCCATAAACACGGACCACGCCCCCAGGGTGAGTACCTGGCCCCGGAGCAATCTTATTGGCTGCTGACAGAGGAAGAGAGCGAGATAGATAATGCACATTGTGTGTGTGTGTGTGAGTGAGTAAGACCGAAAGAGTGACTGAAGAAGAAATTAGAAGAGGAGAGAGGAGGGACAGAAGGAGAGAGGAGTCCTTACTCTCCGTTAGAGGGATGGAGATGATCACTCCGTTGCCGGTGCCGATCCACAGACGGCTACAGGACACCATGAGGGCTGTGATCCTCACGAACGAGAAGCCAAGCTTCCCCGTACCTGACACACACACACACACACACAGACACACACAACCACAATCAGACAACCTGGTAATGGTTAGAGGTTAGGTCTGGGTGTGTATGCCTGTGTGGGACTCACCCAGCATCTTGCTGACGTAGGGCTCTATGTCCACGTCCTGGAGGTGCTGGTAGGTGTGGGCGTGGAACAGCCTGAGGGTGGAGTCCAGACGGATGGACACCCAGATCCCATCCCCCTCCCACGCCAGCTGGCGCACCTGGCTCTCCTTACGAGGGTGGGCGTCAAAGGATTTCTGGGGTGAGGCAGGTGGGAGAACAGGGGAGACAGAGGAGTAATGAGAGGGGAAGAGTAGGAGTGACAAAGTGGGTATTAAAACAATAACAGGTCCCAAACCAGAACAGGCTAATTACAATTCCGATCAACCTCTTCCTGAAAAACACAGTCCCTCTAACTCTCTCATCACTCCTCTACCAGAGCTTCCTGTCACACAGTGGACAGTCTCTCCTCGTGTGACTCCCATCTCTTGGCCTCTCACCTCTATCTTCATGGCCTGGGGCTGGACCACGTAGATCTTGTTCCTGTAGCCGCACCACACCTTGTCGTGGACCACCGTCATGCAGCGGATGGAGTGATGCGGCCGGCCCAGGTCCAGCAGGTGGTAGTTAGTCAGGTCCCACTGGCCGTCTGGGGAAGGGGGAGGGGTTAACACACAAGCACTGCAAGGAGAAAGACGTGTGTGTGTGTGTGTGTGTCTCCTCACCAACTCCTCTGTGGAAGATGGCCAGGGTGCCGTCAGCTAGCGCCACCAACACACGGCCCTTCACGTGCCTACAGGACAGGGTGGGTTAGGGTTAGAGGACAGGCAGTCCTCAGGAAGTCCATCAGACTTTATGACAGGGAGGTCACAGCGTGTCAGAGTTAATGGCGTCCTCTCACACAAGCGCCATTCATCCTCTGGCTCACCACAAGGTTGTGTACTCTCTCCTCTTCTTTAGATTCTCTACACAAATAGTTGTCAGAGTAAGTTTGAGAATAGACACATTATCAAGTTTGCAGATGACACGGACATAGTCAGCTTGCTTTAGGGAGGGGATCTGGATCATGGGCTGGTTGTCAGTGACTGTGTCATGGTGTAAGGAGTTTCACCTTGAACTGAATTTGTCAAAGACCAAGGATATGTTTATTGACTTCAGGAGGTCGGTGCCCATTCCCAGATTCAAACTATTGAGGGGATTGAGATTGATTTGGTTGAGAATGATAAATGTTTGGGTACTGTGTTTGATAACACGCTGTGCTTTCAGACCAACACCATGTCTAAGAAGGTACAAATTACTCAACCCAACCCAGTCTCATCCCAACTCATCAAATATAGACGCTTGGGCAGAGCCCTTTGGCGTGAATTACTAGGTACTACATTTGCATATATGAATGGCACCAAGTATTAATTTCAACATGAAGTGATCCTTGTACTGTATTGTCTCTGTGTGGTGTCAGGTATGCTGTTTATGTAGTATTTATGATGGATATAATGCGTCTTAATACCCGTCTACAAACACATTTCCCCTAGTGGGAGAAATCAAATGGACTTGACAGAACTAAACAGGACAGGGTTCAGCCAGTACAGGCTGTTACTTACACTATGCCCAGGATGGAGTCCTTCAGCTTGATGGAGTGGAGACACCTCCTCCACTGAGCCACCGAGGAGTGGACATACACACTGCACAGGAGAGAACGGGGTTACACACACACACACACACACACACACACACACACACACACACACACACACACACACACACACACACACACACACACACACACACACACACACACACACACACACACACACACACACACACACACACACACACAACACTTTTCCACACACTCTCACCATCCGTTCTGAGCCCCCAGCCACATGGTGGACAGAACGCTGCTCATCTTCTGGGCCTCCTCTCTCATCAGGTCTGGCTCCTCTGGGCTGGGGACTGGGCTCACCCCATCCTTCACCAGGTCACACTCCCTGCAAGACACACACACTCCTCAACATGGGTTTTGAAATGTGTGTCCCTATTTCATGTGTTTTGAAGTGTTTGAGCATGGATGAGAGAAAGAGAAAGTGTGTGTGTGTACCTCTGTGTGTAGCCGGAGGGTGGGTCTGTGTGTGTGTGTGTGTGTACCTCTGTGTGTAGCCGGAGGGTGGGTCTGACTGTGTGACCCCCAGTGGGTCAGTGAAGATGTGTTCTGTGTATCCTCTCCTTCCCAGTCCCACACCCTGTCCTGCTGGGGAACCTGCTGGGCCAGCACTGGCCTCAGTAGCCTCAGTAGCCTCCTCCGCTCCTTTGGACTCTACACACAGACACACACACACACACAATCATACACACACCAGTTGAGTGGTAGACTCTCACCAGTCACATAATATTGTTGTTTATCTGGATTAGAGCCAGACAGTCGAGTGGCCATTCTCACCCGTCTCTGACTCTGACATGGACTCTGCTGTCTGGGGGACGGCCGCCACCCCCTCAGCTGAGCAGCCAACCACAGTGATGCCTCCCAGGACCCCGTCCCCACCCACTGAGCAGCCATTGTCTGAGCCGGCTGTCGGGGACGTGTCCTCTGGCCCTGGCCCCGCCTCCGACATGTGGACCACTTCCTCACCAGCTGGGTAGTCTGTCTCTCTGGCTCCTACACACCCACACACATTCATGTTGACGGTTCAATCAGAGACTACTGCTTTCTCAAGAGAGCCCAAGCGAGGGCAGCGACGAGGGCAGCGGTGTGCTGGGGCTGCTGACCTGGCACGCTGGCGATGCACAGCACGTGAGAGTTACACACAAAGAAGTTCTCCAGGACGTTGCCGGGCTGGTTGGCGTCGATGACGACCACTTTGGTGGTAGCGTGGGTGCTGGTGCAGATCCACACGAGAGACGACAGCTCGTCATGATGCCTCAGCTCCTTCTGTTGGTCCTGAGCACGCGCACACACACACCCACACCTTAGATGTGACACCACGTCAATGCAGCTCTGTGTGTGTCCAAGCGTGTCTGTGTGCGTGTGCGTACCTTTAACTCCTGGTCCAGTTTGTCCAGGCTGTTCTGAGAGGCGGTCTTCCTGAGAGGACTGTCTGCCTCCCCAGGCAGGTCGCTGTAGAACACACTGGCTCCTACGATCAAGCCCCCGTCACGGGTCTTACCCCCCGACAGGTTCACACCGGCTGCACACCACAGCTGAGGGACACACACACACACACAGTTAATGTGCTGAAGCTTTGAGTACACAGCAGGTCTCTCTTCCATACTCGGTGGTAGCACAGCGTCCTACCTTCATAGAAGCATCTTTCTCATCCAGCGGCCGCAGGTAGACAGGGACAGGGAGATTCTTGGTCTTGGTCTCTGCCTGACTGCCATTGGTCGCCTGAGTAGGCGACAACAGGAAGAGGAGGATTTTTAAGTAAGGTCATGCCGTGTCATACTGGTTGTTGAGGTAGCCGTGGGTGCTAGCGTACCTTGTGTTTCTGGGGAAGACTCCACCCGCAGGCCTGCACCCTGCCGTCCTCCTTCTGGACGTGAGCCTTGACCTGCTGGTACTGCGCCCTCTTTTGCTCCCTGCGCGACACCACGTTGCCCACCTCCACCCTGCCACACACACAGCCACCCTCACACCACCTCCCACCAATGTGTATGAGCGTGTGTGTGTGTATGTGACTGTGTGACGTGTGTGTGTGAGTGCGTGTCAGTAACTTACTCTTCATTGAGGAAGTCGAAGGCCTTGCTCTTGTCGCTGGGCAGCTGCTGCAGAGCGCTGCTCTTCTTCTTGATGGAGGGCTGGATCTGGGCGGTGGGGGCGTTGTACTTGACGTTGACCGGGGCGTCCCCCGCCGGCTTCTTGGCCGCTCCCCCCGACGAGCTGAACAGGCGGCTGAAGCTGGAGCGGCGAGGGGCGAGGGACGGGGGGGAGAGAGAGGAGGATGGAGAGAGGAGAGAGAGAGAGAGCACACAGAGACACTGATAGAGGGGTGGACACAAAGCGGCAGCAGGGTTCCGTGGTCAGGGTTCAGGGACAGGGGTCCGAGGAGGGGTTACCGCTACACAAACACACACACACGTCCCTTACCCTCACCCCATACACACCCATACAATCTCCCTCTGACACACACACACACACACACACACATCACCCAGACTTGTGCTACTCTGAGCTGTAATCTGTCAGACCAATCAGCAGCCCCAGCCAGGGAACAAGAGCAGGTCTCCACAGGCCAGTGAAGAGCAGGGGTTAATACTGAACACTGACCAGACAGTTAGTCAACGCACAACACATCAGTCTGACTGACCACCCCTCCTCCCCCTGAGACCAGCCCTAAAACACATGTAACCCCTCCCCCCTCCCTTCCTCTCTTCCATTACCTCCCTCTGCCCCACACTCGCTTCACCTGCTCCCTCCCTCCCCACACACCTTCTGCACACAGACAGGATGACACCGGGCGGGATAGAGAGAGGACACAGAGGAGCAGGAGAGGGGAGACATTTCATCAGATATCATCCAGCTCTGAAAACAAACTTGAGCACTCCCACCATGCAAAGATACCACACTGCCCCGCAAACCCCCAAACACCTCATATTAGTCTTTAACCTACTCCCAACCCACACCATTCCTTATCCAACCCACCCCAACTATACCAGTCCTAGTCCAAACCATGCCTGTACCAGTCCTAGTCCAACCCAGCCCTCTAGACCAGTCCTTGTCCAACCCAGCCCTCTATAGTAGAATTCTATAGTAGAATATAGTATAGTGGAATTCTATTCCAAAACACACCTTTACCAGTTCTAGTCCAAAACACACCTGTACCAGTCCTAGTCCAACCCACTCCCCTCTATACCTAGTTCAATCCACACCAAAGCCATTCCTGCTGGAACTCAACAGGGGAGAGCCTGGGCCAACAAATGGTTCCCATCTCTGACAGGTCTGACTGGATATTAAATTCAACCCTTCTGTGATTGGCTGTGCCCTTTTTTGATCTGATATAGAGAGAGCCCTTCAGTGATTGGCTCTCCCCTGTGAGTTGGGCTCAGACCAGACAAACAGAGATGTACCTACATTCTGAGGAAAAACAACACAAACACAACAAATAAAATGAAGAGAGACAAAGAAAGACAGGTTGAGTAACTATCTAAAACAGTGAAAACACAGGTAGACACTCTTAAACACGTCATCAAAAAGGAAAGAATGTAAAAGTGATCAAATGCAGAAGAACTTAAGAGGGAGAGCTAAGAGATAAGGGAATGTGGGACTGTAGAAGAGCAGGATATAGATGAAGGGATATGAAGGAGGAAGAGAACAGCTTACAACTGCCAGATGGAGGACTTCTTCTTCTCCGTGAGAGCTGGGTTTTCCCTCGACGCTCTGCCCAGGAACAACAGGAGGGAAAGGGACTGTGAGCTGGACTGAGGTAGGAACGTCTCGTGTGTGTGTGTGTCCATCTTCCTCCCCCTCCTCACCGGATCATCTCGGTCCAGCGTACGGCCTCCTGCAGCTCCATCAGTCTCTCCTTGTACTGGTTCCTCTCCATCAGCACCCTGGCCATCTCCACCCTGGTGAAGCGCTTCCTCTGGGCCGTGGGCACGTCACTCTGCACACGCGCACACACACACAACGCATCAGTAGGATCAAACACACATATACAACGCATCAGTAGGATCAAACACACATATACAACGCATCAGTAGGATCAAATGCACACACAAACACATACACAGAGAGAGCACTTACATCATCGTCCTCACTCTTAGTCTTCTGCTTGGCCACCTCCAGGTCCGCCCGCACCCTGAGAGACAACACAATAGAGTTGAGACTATCACACTGCTTACAGCCACACACACACACACACACACACAGACCCCCATTACCGTAGGACAGAGGAGAGGGAGGAAGTGGAAAAGGAGAAGAGGGAGGCCTACCTCTTGAGTTCGTCCTCCATCTCCTTGTACTTGTCGTCCATCCTGGTCTTGGCCTGCGTAACAGCCTCCAGCTCCCCCTGCAGAGCCTCGCGCTCACACACCAGCTCATCCACGCGCGCTATCAGGTCGTTCTTCACCACGTTCAGCGCGTTCCTGAACACACACACACGCACACACGCAAAAGGAATGAAGCACAGCAACTCTTAACAAACCTCATTAAGGAACATAAAACTGGGGTTTTATGTCAAATGAGGGATCGGGGGTCAAGGTTAGGCAGCAGTGTGTGTGTGTCTTACTTTGTCTCCAGAAGCTGGGTGTTTTCTTGGATGAGATGTTCCACCTCTCGGCCCATACCTGCAGACGAACATTTACACATCATCACACCATTTTGTCCAGGCTGATGGAGCCATCCCACCCATTCACACTGAGTGCTGCTCTGGTCCTTACCCAGGAAGTTGAGCTCTAAGTCTGAGAGCCGTGCGGCCGCGGGGACAGGAACGTCACGCTGGTTAGTTTAGGTCAATAAAGATGTTCCTACTGACACTCTACAGAAGGCACTAGGTACAACTCGACTCTGAGGTACTTTACTACGCTCTACTCACCTTCAAGGGTTATTCTAATACGTTCACTAGAGCTACGCAGTGCTGGAGTTGCACTTACATCAAGAGCACCAGAAACATACATCATGTCAGACACATCAGTGTTTGTACTATCCTTCAAGTGAACACCAGGAAGACTAGCTACCATCCATTTGTCAACTAAGGGGAATCCAAATAAACGACAAATACAACTACAGCCAGAGAGAGAGAAATAGAGAGAAGTGACACTGAGTGCACTTGATGTAATGAGAGGGTGAATAAAATGATACACACCAGAGAACTCGTCTGTGAAAAACAAAAAACAAAGAAAGAGTCAAAGATGATGAAAGCAGAGGTGGAGGATGGAGAGGCGCAACACTTCAGCATTCTAAAGCATACATGCTCGCCGTGAGTGTGTTTTTTATTATATAATGTGTGCAAATACTGTAATAAAAAATGTATTTGAGAGAAGGGCGAACATGAGGTGAGATGGAGCGAGAGAGAGATGGTTGGAGAGACGGTAAAACAGAACTAGGAGAAGAAGAATCTCTGAACTGATAACCTCTTCAATAAAGAACTTGTGGGTGTGGGGGTCAACTTTTACCAAGTAGGTCCGCCCCTTCATCCATATCTCCTATGAGGTCATTTCCTGCCGAGGACAGCTCCTCAAAGAGCGACTCGGTGTTCCTGTCGAATGCCAGGTTCTCAATGCCTCCTTTAGTGGGCGTGCTGATGGGAGGAGGAAGAGAGGGGACAGCGGGGGAGGGGGGGGGGAGAGAGAGAGAAATGAGAGGAGATGGAAGGAGAGAAAGAGGGACAGATCGGAAAGAGGAAATGTGGGAGTCAGCATGAAGAATTTCCCCATCAACAGATGATGTGGGATGTCTATATGATTAATGAGGAGAGTGTGTGTAGTGTGTCTGGCTGGTGTTACCTGGCTCCGCGGTAGCCACTCAGGTCCATGTCCAGCTCAGGAGTGGACTCGATGATGGCCTGCACCTCCGACTGGTCCCCACTGCCTAGACCACCTGGAGACCCCAGAGGGAGAGCGTCAGAACAGATGCAGTACAAACCAGCTAGAGGAACAGCAGCAGTTCAGGACGTTTACACCAGAGAGTGGCCCAAAGTGAATAACTGCAGTACTGACCACTGCCTGATGGGGATGCTGTTGGTGAGCCCTGCCCCTCCTGTCCATCACCTTCCACTCCCAAGGCGTTCCCGCTGCCACCTTGCTGTCTGTCATTCCAGCCTACATTCCTCTTCACACCCTCCACTGCTTCCTGGTCCTGGAGGGGCGTGTCCGCCGACGCCATGACAACGTCAGATGTTGCTGTCGACGTGGGTGTGACTGAGCCGGACACCTCTCCCAGGCTGGACATGGGAGGGACCGATTTGGAGCCTCCGTGGGAAGACACAGGGGTGGTGGACTGGGAGGAACCACCTCGTGAGGACACGGGGGTGGTGGATTTGGAGGCTGGCCCACGGGAGGACAGGGGGCTTCCAGTCTTAGATCCACCTGCTTGTGATGACAGGGGGGTGCCAGTTCTGGAGCCTCCACGGTTGACATTAGACATCTCATCCTGAGAACGGAGAGAGAGCGACAAGGAGGTACAGGAAGAGAAAGGGAGAAGGTAGAAGAGATGAATTAAAGACAGTAAGAGGTTCCGGTTAAGGTCTATGTGTATGTTCCTGATGCTATGCAGCAAAAGCTCTCAAAAACTCCACTGAAAACATAAATCACTCAAAACGTACAGTACATTCCCAACACCAAAAAAGAACACAAACACAAAAACAAAAGTTTCATTTCCAAAACACTTCAAAGCACAGTAACCGTTAACCAATCAAATCAATCAACAAAATGTTCTACTGATTGATTTGAGGACAGAAAAGCTGTCTATGGATTAGTAGCCTAAATCCCTCTAGGTAGACCTACACTGTAATGTTTCCATCTGCATGGGTCTAAGCCCGGTCTTTAGAAGAGCAGATGTTCAAGTTCAGCGTAAGGCAGGACATGCAGCTCCACCAACCTTGAGTAGAGGAACCACAACTACATGCAACCACAACACTTCACCTCTGCAGAACCTTCTTCCTCATGTCTGTCTGCTGTCTAATGCCCTGCTATGGCCCTTTGGATGATTCCCCTGCATGTGTCTCTAAGGCTCCTGTGTGTGTCTAGATGTCTAGACTATATTGTAAATGTCTAGACTATAGCCCATGTAGGTGTTTAGACTACAGTACATGTGTCTAGACTACAGTGCATGTGTCTAGACTACAGTACATGTGTCTAGACTACAGTGCATGTGTCTAGACTACAGTGCATGTGTCTAGACTACAGGTGGTGGGTGAGTGGCTGCATGCGGATAGCTAGTCAGGGCCGCCAACTTTGCCTCACTGGTCTGGCATGAGCTTGTTCCATGCCACATCATAGGTATGGAGGTTGAGCGTTATGGACAAATCACTGACCGTTTCAGAACAGTGAGAAGGAGAGGTTAAAAGTGTCACACCATGCGTGGAAGTTGGCAACCCCGAGCTTGCTGTGAAGACACTAGCGTCTAGAGGCGCTGGACGAAGTTTCTGGGGGCCATGTTGGCAACACTGCAACTACACGCCAAAACAGCAAAGACGGCAGCCGGAAGAGTGGGTTGCTGGGGCGACAGAGTTCTGTGCGGCTGACAGGCAGGTGTACCTGGTTCTGTTCAGCCTGCTGATTGGCTGAACTATCCTGTGAACTTTGACCCTCCCCTCTGCTCGGGGAGTCTCGCACCTCCAGCTGGTCAAGAGAAGAATTACAGTAGAGGACGGTCTGATAAAACAAGTCAACATTATACTGTTCACCTACTGCTCACCCAGCACACAGCAACATCCACGGTCACCCTGAGAGGAGGAGCAAGAAAACATGACACTCTGGAAGTGTGGGCTGGGAGAGAGAGACAGCACACAGCAGCAACACAACCAGCGTGTTATAAAGCGTCATTCACAGCCTGAATCCCTTGTGGTCTGGATGTGTGCCTGGGGTCAGTGTAGATCCTGCTGCCTGGCCCAGAAGGTGACCCGACTGGAGGCAGAGTGATGAGCTGGCACACTCTCACATTTCATCAGCTTATGGCAGAGTTGTATTAGAGGCAGATCTGCGGTGGGAGGTAACCTGCTCTCTGAGGGAGCTCTGTCCCCTCTGCAGCCGTCCATCAGCCCTGCCAGATGTCTGGCTAGGGGGATAGATCAAGGTTTGGACAAGTCCCCTGAACAACCCCTGAACCTTTGTGAGAGTAAATTACAGTAATTATTATTATTGGTAATTATTGCTTTGGCTAACTGAATGCTTTATGGTGGGTGGCAAGATTAGCCAAATGTTCGCTTCTAAGTGTATTTAGATCTACATTGCCGATGTTGTCATTCAGCAGTACTTCACAACATTAAACATATTTTATAATGAATTGTTCATTCAAGAGAAACAGTTTTCCATCAATAGCTTTTAGCTAACGTGAGCTAAATTTTGAGTTTCTTACCAAAGGTGATGTATTCTAGTCTGTGGGAGTGTCTCATATTGAAAAACTGTTGTCTCAACCTTGATATATGATTCTAGGTGCCTGGTGCTCAAGACAGCACACAGCTGGGAGGTGGTACTAACATCTCCACAGGGATGATCCTGTCAGCCTGGGACACAGGCACTAGGGGCTAACCACTCAAGGAATTCCTCACCAAGACAACAGATGAAGACAACAGATAAATACTACAGAAGAACAGTGCAGCAACGGTAGATACTCTACTCGCCTCTCTCCCCTCGCCTGCCTGCCTCCTTCCTCCAACCCCCTCCCTCCTGCCTTTCCCCTGAGTTTCTCCAACCTCCCTCCCTCTCCCTCCACCTTTCTCTCTCTCCCCTGGCCTGGTGTGATCGCTGCCTAAAACACCCCCCCAGCATGCCTGCCCTCTCTTGTTGCTATAGTAGCACCAGCCAACCAATGAGAGGCAGGTTTTCTCCTCCGTCTGTCACACTGATAATAGCCATCCATGACAGAAGCCCAAAGCCCTCCTGGCATATACTGTGTGTGTGTGTGTGTGTGTGTGTATACTGATTCATTCTCTTTACAGGAATACTAAACTCAGAGGCAGGGGGAAGGCTGATAGATTAGATAGTGTGGAAGAGAGATCGAGAGGAAGAGAGTCAGAGAGAAAGAGAGACAAAGCTAGAGAGAAAGAGAGAGCACCCAGAAAAGGGTGAAAAGAGAGGGTGAATGTAAATCTTTGGGAAATGTTGAGTCAGATGGTGTAACACAAAGGCATCCCTGTCAGTCTGTGCTGTGGGAGCCTGGTAAAGATAGTGTGTGTGTGTGTGTGTGTGTGTGTGTTTTATCCTGACACCTCTATTGTATCACAGGGCCTGGGTCCTGAAGAGAAGCAGTGATCAAAGCTTTGGTTGGAATTTTATATACAAAGTGTTTTGAGAGAGAGTTACAGGTGGAGTGAATGGGGAATCATCTAGCTCAGAGAGACACCAGTAAATCCAATTATTCACTTCCCTTCCCTAACCCTGTATGAACACACCAACAGAATACTTCATGAATATTCATGATGGAACCTTGCTGGTAGCACGGTTTCCAATAGTAACAGTGGAGAGAGCCTTATGGTTCCTCCCCAACCCACCCGGCAGGCAAGGCCAGAGTGGTACCACTTCCCCCCCCCCAAACACACACATACACTCACTATCTCTCTCACTGTTGAACCCTGCTTTGCCATTCCGGGCACACTGAAGTAATCACTCCTCTCTCAATAGACTTGTAAGGTTTCCTGCCAGAAAGAGAGAGAATGTTTCCATATACACAGACAAACACAGACATAAAAAGGGACAGACACACACATACACACTCACACACTTCCTGGACCCAGTCAAGCTGTCTGGAGTGAAACAGGGATGAGGTCATCCTTCAGATCCCTGGGAAACACTACTGATATATTCAGGAGGAAGTACTACTAAGGAACTACTCAAAACTGTGTGTGTGCGCGCCTGTGTGTGTGTTCGCCTGTGTGTGTGTGTATGTGTGTGCCTGTGTGTGTGTGTTTGCGCCTGTGTGTGTGTGCCTGTGTGCGCCTGTGTGTGTGTTCTACCTTGAGGCTGGTGCTGCAGCGAGGGTGGCTCAGGTCGTTGAACCTCCAAGGCTCTGAAGGCGTTTCCACAGTTTCTCTCTGGAGATCAGGGGTTAGGCCATCACTTCCTGGTAGAGGGAATATCCCCATGGAGATGGGACGATCCTTCCTGGATACCGAGAGAGAGAGAGAAAAACATCCATTATGTTGCAAGGTGAAAGGCAGTTAGAAGAACACTCACACGTCACTGCATGCTGATGGGTGAGAGAGCGTTAGAGAGGAGATGGGCAGCACAACAAAGAGGGCAGAGAATGTCTGCGAGGCTGCCACTACACACAGCAACATCGTGGCTCCTGTCCGGACAGTTCGGCGCTCGTTTGCTTTTCCTGCACAGAATGGACCCTATAAACGTTGCCGTGTGGTGGGATATGCATGTTGTTATGGACCTGGGTCTCTCTCCCTTCAAGGGTGAAACAGAGAGGGAGGCTTCCTGCTGGGGGGCTGGCCCCCTACACAAGGAGCCCAGGGAGGAGGGCACCAGGCAGAAGAGCAGAAGGCAGCTCCCTGGAGCAGGAGGTCCCCACTACAGCACCTGCTGCTGGCTAACACAGGCCACAGGCTCAGCTGGCGGTCCAGCTGGCTCTCCAGTCTGACGCCTGCTATGTCTGGACCCAGGAGAGGAGAGACACCAACACAGGTGATCATGTCTCTGTTGGGGCAGCAGGTGGCCTGGGGGTCTGGACTGGAGCTTGGGGCTGGCAGCTGGGGAGGTATTCTCACTGGCTGCTGCTTCACACAGCGGTGGCAGCTCTGTTCCACTCACGTCAGCAGACATGAGCTAGTGCTAGCTTCCACAACTCTCCTCGATCCACACACACTCATAACACACACATGCAGACACACACCTCATCATATCCATGTCAACTGTCAATGCCATAGTTCTCTAATGACCAAATAAATAACGTATCCAGTGCACACGCACACCCCCTTCCACACACACAGCTCAATCCTCTCCTATGTCTGTGTCTACATACCACAGGTCCAGTACAGTAGCAGGGCCATGACAAAGGCTGTCGTGTTGAAAAGCGTTTGTATTGAAAAGCAGCGACAGAACAACAATAGAGGCAGCAGCATGGTCACACACACAGGTCAGCTATGACCAACACTGTCTCTACTGAACACACAGGTCAGCTATGACCAACACTGTCTCTACTGAACACACAGGTCAGCTATGACCAACACTGTCTCTACTGAACACACAGGTCAGCTATGACCAACACTGAGTACTGACCCAACATGAGGCCTAGGTCTGTACTAGAGGTGTTTCTCGTGACGGGGGCTGACGTAAAGGTGTTGGTAGTGGTGGAAATCACGGTGACAGAGAGCTGTTCATCATAGATGTGTCGTATAGCCTCCAGGCTGATGTCCAGGATCAAAAGCAACAAGGCAATCTGGCTGTCTGACTGTGCTGACCCACTTTCAGCCTGACGACTACTGAGCCCACACAGCCATATGTCAATACACAGGGGTATGCACGTACATAAACAACAGTGTGGACACACACACACCCTCACACACACGTACCTGGAGGGAGCGGGCAGAGCGGGCAGAGCAGGGAGCCCGGTGGAGACAGAGTAGTGCACCAGCAGGAGGACAGACAGAGACACCAGCACGGCAGAATTGATGACCACCGCTCCCCCCACGAAGCCAAACACAAACAGCAGCATACACCCAGGGCTCATGGCCCCCCCAGGACGCAGCCCAGCACAGCCCCCCACAGGACAGCAGGGCAGGGCTGGGGGGCACGGCCAGGGGGCAGGGGAGCGGGGGCACCGACCGAGCTAAGCTACACCGTCACAGGTGACGCAAACAGGACACCACCACGCCTTTACTAAAGAATACTCTTCCAGAGTCGGCACAAAATCCCAGGGTTCCAGAGACCAGGGTTCAGGTGAGGACGAAGAGAATACTGTCCTCTAATGGAGTCCCACGTTTACCTACATCAGCACGCAGGCGGTGCCCTGCCTACACTCTCCACCCCTAGCACAAGGGTTTACTGAACCTGCCCACTCCCAGAATAGAGATAGGAGTTCTGTACTCTGCAGCTCAGAGAGAGAATCAGAGAGACAGACCGAGAGAGAGAGAGAGAGAGAGAGAGAGAGAGAGAGGGGGGGGGGGGGAGGGAGGGGGGAAAGACAAAGTGAAAGAGTGAGGAGAGAGAGAAAGCGATAGAGAGAGAGATCACACAGGAACAACAACAGCTAGAATCCCAGCAGCAGCAGCAACAGCAGAGGTAGTGACAGACACTACTAGACACTGCAGCTAGTCCTGCTAAACACCCCTACACTCACTAATTTCACATCATTTCATCATTTAGGCATCGAAAGATGGAGAGGCAGACAGAAAGAAGCGCAAAGTCCTTTGTAGTTTCCTTTTCTACATGAAGACGATCCCTTTCCTCCTTTCCTCTTCCTCTGCTGAGCTGCGACACTGCTGCTGCTGTTCACACTACAATGCTGCCTCCCTCCTCTCCCTCCCTCCCTCCCTCCCTCCCTCCCTCCCTCCCTCCCTCCCTCCCTCCCTCCCTCCCTCCTCTCCCTCCTCTCCCTCCCTCCCTCAGATGCTGAGGCAGACTGTTCCATCTGCCTCCCCTCAGCTCGAAGCCTATTGGCCACGACAGGGAGAGGCTGAGAGGGGGGTAAAAACCTGTTCATCTTGTTGCACGCAAGCACACACACAGACTCAAACTAACCCTGCAACCCTTTTTAAAGTCTGACCATGCATAAAGCTTTTTGGTGGTTGATTTTACATAAAGCTACATTGCATTGAAGATCTTACACCCCCTTTTCCTCTACATCACCCCACAATCCTCTACCCTAGACAGAGGTCAGTTATTATCTGGTCTGCAGCCAGGACTCCTCCTCCTAGTCCAGGATTATGCTCTACAACCTCGTCACCACAGCTGGCCTTAATCCTTCTACGACCCCAACACTGCCCCCTAGTCAAAGCTCCCCCAACACTGCCCCCTAGTCAAACCTTCCCCAACACTGCCCCCTAGTCAAACCTTCCCCAACACTGCCCCCTAGTCAAACCTTCCCCAACACTGCCCCCTAGTCAAACCTTCCCCAACACTGCCCCCTAGTCAAACCTTCCCCAACACTGCCCCCTAGTCAAACCTTCCCCAACACTGCCCCCTAGTCAAACCTTCCCCAACACTGCCCCCTAGTCAAACCTTCCCCAACACTGCCCCCTAGTCAAAGCTCCCCCAACACTGCCCCCTAGTCAAACCTTCCCCAACACTGCCCCCTAGTCAAAGCTCCCCCAACACTGCCCCCTAGTTCACATCCTCCATCACCCATAGTGTAACTCCTCATACACTGCCCCTCTAGTCTTCACCACCTCAACACTGCCCTCTACGTCTCCCATCTTCACACTTCTTCTCTTTTCTCCTCTCCAGCACAACTCTCCAGGACCCGCTTTGTGTGTGTCTCACCGTGATCTGCTCATCTGGCCGGAGTCTGAGGCCTCCAGGGCAGTGGTGTGCTGGTGTTTGGCTCTCTCCAGGTGTTCCATGTAACTGTGGATCATCTAGATGGAATATAGCACACACACACAGAAGGGGGGCGGTGACTTCTCTTATGCGGTCAGTCACTTCCAATATTTGTCATCAAGGTCGTCTGATATGGCATGGAAAACACACCTCGTCCCGGTGCAATACTAGAATGTGTATCACATGACCTCCCGTGTTCCTGCTTACCTCTGTGTGTCTCTGATGAAGAGCATTATACTCCTTCTTCAGTTCGGCCTCGCGCTCGTCCAGCCTGACGACTGACAGACACAGAGAGGAACTCACATGTGAACACAGCTTTACATATGACACATAATGGATGTTTGCAGATATTGGTGAGAGTCACAGTCAGCTACAGTCTGTGATCAACAGTGAGGCAGTCCCATGTCATTTGGTCAACTCCACTATAAGTTGTATTCATATAAATCACTTCCAGTGAACTGTGCTACTCAAACCTTGGCTTTTATTGCCCTGTGATAAGCTTGTATTTTTCAGCTACTGCATACAAACAGCAAAGACAAAAAAGGTGTGATATCTACTTTCTGCCACAGGGTGTCCTCAGTGCACCTCTGCATTAGGTCAGGGGCTGGGACCATAATCCTGCCCTAATCAGCAGGCTTTAAGGCCTGGAGGAAAGCCACTTAAAAGACTGGTTTGAAGCTTTTTCTTCTAACTGGTCCCCCAACTGTTAAAGCAGCCTTTCTGAGAGAGTGGTTACATCATTCAGGGTGACTAATATGTAGTTGTGTGTGTGCTCTGTGTATGTTTGTGTGTGTGCATGTACATGTGTGTGTGCATGTGTGTGTGGTGCATACAGTGGAGGATTCTCACGACTCTTTAACCAATTAGACTCCCTAACCACAGTCACGCAGAGAAAGAGAAACAGATTAAAATAACTCGTCATCAGACACACAGCTGGCTGTACAAGGAAGTGACCTGTGTGTGTGTGTGTGTGTTTGTTTACTAACTGGGGTTTGGTTTCCCTTTATCTTCTCCAACAGCGGAAAATAAAATCAGCGCCTTTATAAAATTGCTTTAAAAGCACTTTTATAACAAATGTGGTCACCTGCTAGACTGAAAGTCTCCGAGCATTTGATTCATGTGTGTGTGTGTGTGTGTGTGTGTGTGTGTGTTTTGCTAGCATGTATCCACACCAGCTCCAGTACAATCTCATGTGCTTTCATTATGTTCACACGCTACTTAGGACTTGTGACATGCACACGCTTATTTATATAACCCCCCACACACCCCCCCAGGTAAACAACACACCTCCTACACAGAAGTCTGCTGAGGTAGGCCTATTTCAACTGACACAAGACACACACCAAAAATCACATCACAGTATAATCTACGTGAAGATCTGAGTTCAATTTCTAGAACCAGGAAAAAGTCCTCTGTTCTGTTACAGGGACTGCATGTTGAGCAGGATGAACGTGTTGGCAGATGGAGGGAGGGAGAAGGGGATGAAAAGAGAGGGGGGGGGTTGACAGTCATGGTCTTTATTCATTAAGGTCGTTAAGGAGAGTCCTGCAGTCTTCAAGCTGATCAGAAACACAGTCACAAGACCTGCACATACACAATGCTACGGGGTGGTATGTGTGCGTGTGGTTACTCACTCTGGTCGGCATAGTTCTTGGTCTTGAGCTCTAACTGCCGTGTGTGTGACTCCAGCCCCAGCACTCGACTCTGGAGGTCCTTCCTCTCACCTTCCTGGGAGTCCTCGAACACTATATACCTCTGCAGAGAGACGGAGGAGGGGAGAGAGACTATCACAACTGCATGCTAAACAGAAGTATAAAAGAGCTATCTAACGATGCCCACCCTACCTGCTTAGTCCACTCATGTCTGACGCTGTTGAGAGGGCCAAAATGACTTTGACAGACCTATGGTGTCTACGTGTGTGTGTGTGTGTGTGTTTGGGGGGGGCGGTGTCAGTATAAGATGGGTGTGTGTGAGTAAAAGGCACGCATGTGTGTGTGTCAAAGGGGAAGTTAACAGCAGTGGAAAGGGACTTGTCTCATCTGTCTTCAGCTCCTTTGTGTCTGATAAACAGCCACTCTGCACAACAGGTGCACAGCACCAGCCTCCTGGCTCACACACACTGACGCTCAGTACAGCCTTTGTGAGTGTGTGTGTGTGTGTGTGTGTGTGTCAATTATTCAGAGGTTATAATCCAAGTATGAGATCAGCCTGACATTAAGGGTTTACCCGGCCAAGTTCTTCAAGAAATAAGAAAGATAATAAGACCTCCCGATCACGTTTCAGTGCCTGTTCAGGTTGGCCTATCGGCAGAGATCAGGAGTCGATCTGCTGGGCCAGATAATCACCTGAGGCTCCTGCTATCCCTGAGGCCTAGCGGGAACAGACCGCCTGTTCTCTCAGCCTGCGTCACTGCACCAGCTCACTGAAGGGTAACAATGATCACTTCTGGCCAAGTTCTCCATCCACTCTACTTGTGTGATGGTGAATGTGTTGAGTGTGGAGAAACATTGGTGAGTGCACAGGGAAAGACCTGGTTTGTGGTGTGAAAGGAGTGCTAACACACACACACACACACACACCTCCCACATGCACGCACACACCCTGCAGCTGGTCATATGACCCAGGGGAGGATGTTCATATGACAGTGCTCCAGAGAAAGACTGTTCCTCCAGTCCCCTTTTCCTCTCCTCGGCTTCTTTCTCCACTTCTAAACATTCATAATGCTCCCTTTGTCCACCCCCCCCCTCCCCAACAAAACACACAGACTTCCACTGTATCAGCACTCATTCAATTGACAGTGAGCTTTATCAACTGGCCAGAGTGTGTGTCCAGAGTCTAGCCTGGTTAAAACTGGGGACACAGGGAGAGACAGGCTGCAGGACTCTACCACCGGAAACACTGGAGAGAAACAACTGTCTAGGCAGAATCAGTGTGTGTGTGTGTGTGTGAGAGTGTGTGTATGTGTGTGTGTCCAGGGTTAGATTCCCTCAAATACAGACGCAAACAACGTCTGTGGATGGATTCCAGATGTAAAACCGGCCGCTGTCTGTCATCACCGATTATTTGAATGTACACCACAATTTGGCAATTTCCAACCAATCAGAAAGGAGGGCACCAAGGATGTAGCATATTGAAACAGGATACTGTAAGGATTAACATATTTTAAGGTTGAAGACTATGCTTAAGTGGGAATGGGCTGGAACGTTACATCTCCCATCACATCCACATCTCTTCCATACCAGACAGGCATCACCCAGGCTCTCTCAGACTGAGCTGGGTTCTGAGACTACATGACCACCCTGGTGGGACTATGACATCAATGCTCTGTGACAACATCTGGTTGTGTAGTAACTCTGGCAGTAGAAAGGAACTCAGGAAGTAGTCAAGCATTTTCAAGGAATTTCCTGCCTGGCCCTTCCTTCTTCCTCCGGCCAAGACCACCAGGGAGCAGGGACAGAGGGCTGGGTAGACTGGGAGGGCAGACATAGTAACAGGGCTGTGACTGGGAGGGTGGACAGAGGGCTGGGTAGACAGGGAGGGTGGACAGAGTGACAGGGCGGTGACTGGGAGGGTGGACAGAGGGCCGGGTAGACTGGGAGGGTGGACAGAGTGACAGGGCGGTGACTGGGAGGGTGGACAGAGGGCTGGGTAGACTGGGAGGGTGGACAGAGGGCTGGGTAGACTGGGAGGGTGGACAGAGTGACAGGGTTGTGACTGGGAGAGAGTACAGAGGGCTGGGTAGACTGGGAGGGTGGACAGAGGGCTGGGTACACTGGTATAGAGGACAGACTTACTTGGCCCAAACACAACATTCACATTTTTACACTTGTTTACTATAGTATATAGACTTGTATTAATCTCAAGTTCAATTCCTTGGCTCTACTCTACTTTTCTACAGTGGAAAATGAGGTCAGAGACCAAACAATAGACATAAAGCTGTCATGCCCCAGTCAGGCACCCAATCATGTAGTATGCTTGAGGTCAAACTGGGCGTGTGTGTGTGTTAGTGCCTGTGTGCCCTGTAGGCGTGAGTCATGGGGCCCTTCTTCAACCCAGTAGTCACACACCACTGACATCTCAGCTACAGCATAAACACCATTAGCATGTCAACACATGGGAGGTTAGAGGGCAATGTTAACACAGTTAACAAACCAATCACATAAGCACAGCAGTAAGGTACATCACTAATACACTAAGCGAGGGTAGCTATGGTCTAAGGTTAACTTGTGGCTGACACTAGTGAGTGTCCTGTCTGCCAACAGACCCCAGCCTGCCAGCCTCACTACAGACCCCAGCCTGTCAGCCTCACTACAGACCCCAGCCTGTCAGCCTCACTACAGACCCCAGCCTGTCAGCCTCACTACAAACCCCAGCCTGTCAGCCTCACTACAAACCCCAGCCTGTCAGCCTCACTACAGATCCCAGCCTGTCAGCCTCACTACAAACCCCAGCCTGTCAGCCTCACTACAGACCCCAGCCTGCCAGCCTCACTACAGACCCCAGCCTGCCAGCCTCACTACAGACCCCAGCCTGTCAGCCTCACTACAGACCCCAGCCTGCCAGCCTCACTACAGACCCCAGCCTGTCAGCCTCACTACAGACCCCAGCCTGTCAGCCTCACTACAGACCCCAGCCTGTCAGCCTCACTACAGACCCCAGCCTGTCAGCCTCACTACAGACCCCAGCCTGTCAGCCTCACTACAAACCCCAGCCTGTCAGCCTCACTACAGACCCCAGCCTGTCAGCCTCACTACAAACCCCAGCCTGTCAGACTCACTACAGACCCCAGCCTGTCAGCCTCACTACAGACCCCAGTCTGCCAGCCTCACTACAGACCCCAGCCTGCCAGCCTCACTACAGACCCCAGCCTGCCAGCCTCACTACAGACCCTAGCCTATCAGCCTCACTACAGACCCCAGCCTATCAGCCTCACTACAGACCCCAGCCTGTCAGCCTCACTACAGACCCCAACCTGTCAGCCTCCCTACAGAACCCAGCCTATCAGCCTCACTACAGACCCCAGTCTGCCAGCCTCACTACAGTCCCCAGCCTGCCAGCCTCACTACAGACCCTAGCCTATCGGCCTCACTACAGACCCTAGCCTATCAGCCTCACTACAGACCCTAGCCTATCAGCCTCACTACAGACCCCAGCCTGCCAGCCTCACTACAGACCCCAGCCTGCCAGCCTCACTACAGACCCCAGTCTGCCTTTACTGGGAGAACTGGACAAACTGAGAGAAAAGACCAATACTACTGAGTGAGTGATTTGCACGAAAGGACGTGTGACAACACTGTAAAGATAACCTTGAATTGTTATACTGTCTTTATGAACCTTTTATGAATCATTGATGAACCTCAAAGACCTGTTCCAGTTGTCATTCCACATTCACATGACAACTGCAAGGTTATAAGCAGAGTGTAACTTGGCATTGGCGATGCCTGCACAGAACATGGTACCACACACACACACACACACACACACACACACACACACACACACACACACACACACACACACACACACACACACACACACACACACACACACACACACACACACACACACACACACACACACACACACACACACACACACACACACACACACACACACACACACACACACACACACACACACACACACACACACACACACACACACACACACACACACACACACACACACACACACACACACACACACACACACACCATCAGTAGAACATCACAAAACACTGACAGTCTGTGCACACGCTGAGATATGGTCACTGCATTGCAGTGAACGCAGTGACAGCAGGAGTAGACTTCTGCTCTGACATAGATCAAACACTGTATGACATTTCAGGCAGCCTTGTATCTGGAAAATCTTCTCATTTGACAACTATAACACTTCATGGTTTAGTTAATCTGTTGTATGAAGCACCTTAGACACACCTCACCTGGCCTCATGAGGCACACCTGGGGTGTGCCTCATGGGAGCCCATGCTACCACCAACACATTTAAGTAGCCTTGCCTGGGATAACATGATCTGTAGATTTTAAGATATTTTGGGCAAATGAGTGGCATACAATAACGTTACGTATTCCTGATAAGTTGCCTTACTTCAAATAATTTTTCCATTAACTTTGGGAACCATGAAACAATGCAAACACTAATGTATGCTGCATAAGGTCAGGACTGATACTGTTTGATGCACGTAGCAAACATGCAAGGCAAGACGCAGCGAGCACCAGTTTCGGTCCTGTCAATCACAGAGAAGACAGCTTGCTTGCAAATTCAAGCAAGCAACCTGCCAAGTTAGCAGTTTTCACAGCACAAAAGTTGTTCCACATGGCCGGGACAACCAAGCTAGCTATTCCAGTTCAGAATGTGTCTGAGGAAGAATATTACTTGCGCTTGCAGATACTGCACAACTGTCAAGCTGCTAACTCGATTGGCCTAGCCAGCGTAGTTGTAACTGTTAGCTAGCTTTCCTCAACCCATCATAATCACTGTAGAAAGGTTAATATAACAGACTCGGTCTATCCTGTGCGTCTTTGACAGCAGGGAAGAAAACCTACCTCTTCTGCATGCTTCCTAAGGGCTTTTTCCCGTTCATACTGGGTAATAAGTTGCTCGTTGTCCTCTTTCAGAAGCTCCAGTTCGACTTCGTGCTCTTGGTTCACAGCAAACACCGAGTCCAGGTTCTCTAACACGGCGACCACAAGTGGCATGAGTTCTTTCACTACGTCCTCGTCATATTTTCCAATCAACCTTTCAAACTCCCGGTAAATGGAGCTCGCCAGACCCGACACCCGTTCGGACATCATAGCCGCCGTGCCCGGGTCATCCTGGTAGAGAACTCCGTCGTCCAGCTCCATTTTCTCACCTCCAGTGCTAGCTCGCGAGCTAGCCGCAACCTTTTCAAAAGCTGCCTCCGTTACAGTTTTGTGGAGCTAGACCAAATAATGTCCTCAATATATAGTTGAACTACCCATTAGTTGACCATTGAGGAGAAGCGAAACAACAAAACAAAAAAAGACTAATTGGAAAGTTGGGTTCCCTTTTCCCCCTATGGACGGCGTATACTGTAAAGGGCTAGCAAAACTGGCAAGCTAGCGGAGTAGAAAAGTCTCTCCAGTTGTCTTGTTCCACCGACTTCCCAACAGATGAGCTCTGTGTTGTTGACTGGGCTGTCATGTTGACGTCACGCGCTAAAAGAGGGCTGGGAGGGACTGATGAGAGAAACAGTAAATAATCCTTTGAATTTATAATACATATTACATTTTACTTCCCCGTGTAAGAATAACCGCCTACCTCTGTTTATGTTTGATGTTAAAGCCACTTGTTCTTTATTTGTGGTATTTATGTGTGTAGGCTACTGCTTCTTCTGTGTGCTGTAGCTTTAATTCAACAGGTTGGTAGGAGAAGTTTAAAGAAAGTATTGATATTCTAAACAAAGAATAAAAGAAAGTAAAAGAAACCCAGGTCACACATGTTCCAGGTCATTTTTTCATTTGTTTGAAGGCCCCACAATGAAAATTACACAAATCAGGGTGTGAAAATTAAACCCTAATCAAGAGTTTCAGAATGTTTTTCCCCATTCCTGTTAAATGACCAGAAAACAACATGACATGTACTGTATGTGAAGCGTCAACAAGTTACCAGAAATAAAAGGCTGGTAAATTCATCTACTTAATTTCCATGAAAACGATGCTCTCACATCAATCAAAAGTATTATAAGAATCATGCTCTACACTTGCTGCATATTTAAAGTGCAAAAAAACGAAATTTCCATTTAATCTCCAAGTAGTTTCCTCCCAGGCGTTGTTGTTCCGTGATGCATAGGCACTATTTACCCTGATGTTCAAAGTCTCAGACATTCAACACAAACAACCAGACAGACTACAGTTACCGAACAAACAAATCACCTTATCAACACATGAACACCCACATGATGCAGAGGATGGCTGTAGCCTCTGGGTCAGATTGTTAACAACCCCCCAATCCTCAGATCAAATGAGTATCAAGTACACATTTAAAGTTACCTAACTTTGTACACAAAGCACAATTTTTTGAAAATGACACAGTACTCTCAAAATCAGATAAATAAGCAAGAAAAATGGCAATAAGATCATGAAAAAATGCATACATAATGCAGAAACAAAGTAATTGTGACTCTCTTTCCAAGTCCTTTGGGGAAAGAGTTCTGTACATTCTGATAAAGTTTGTGTAGGATAGGGGACAGGCCCTTGGAGACAGTGGGCTATGACTGGAGAAAGGAGCAGGACAAAGCAGGAGCTTGAGAAGAGGGACTGGGGTTTGGACAAGGTATTCTGGGGCTTGGACAAGGAGGACAGGGGCTTGGACAAGGGTGACTGGGGCTTGGACAAGGGTGACTGGGGCTTGGACAAGGGTGACTGGGGCTTGGACAAGGGTGACAGGGGCTTGGAAGAGGGTGACTGGGGCTTGGAAGAGGGGGACTGGGGCTTGGAAGAGGGGGACTGGGGCTTGGAAGAGGGGCTGGTCAGTTGAACTCAGATGACATTGAGATGGCTGTTGCTGAGCGATGAGGGGCAGAGTGAGAATGGCCTGTCACGTGTCAGACTCTGTAGGGCTTGAAGCACCCGGTCGGGCATGTGGTCTGAC
The DNA here is from genome assembly GCF_038355195.1 of Osmerus mordax. NCBI lineage: Eukaryota > Metazoa > Chordata > Actinopteri > Osmeriformes > Osmeridae > Osmerus > Osmerus mordax. Next base: position 11,254,233 of record NC_090059.1, on the reverse strand, counting down.
ATCATCCTGGGGCTGATTAAAATACTCCGGAACGCAGCCTCAGTGGACCACTCTGCACGGTAACGCACCTGGGAGAAACAGGATCTGGTGGAGGAGAAGATAGAGACAAGGAAGAGAGGATGATAGAACGAAAGAAAGAGAAAAGGTGCGGGAAAGAGAAGGTGAAGTAGCACAAGAAAAGGTGAGATAAAAAAATATTTGCTAAACAGAAGTATAGCTGTACTGTTAGAGATATACTGTATTACAGTATGGGAATGTGTGTGTATGTGAGTGTCTATGTAAACCTACACAGACCTGCGTGACGGTCCGTCCTCTGTGAGGTGCAGGATTCGCCCAGGCAGGTAGAGCGGTAGCTGAGCAGTGTGAACGGGCGAGTCTTCTGACGCCAAGCTCTGATAGGACGACGAGCGGCGGACCATCAGTGACTCCTCCCCCAGCAGGGGCTGGCTAAGCTCCTCCTCCCGCCTGTTGTCCATCTCAGTGGGGAAGTCGTCAGGGACTCCTCCAATGAGCTCGTACCAACAACCCTGCAGCAGAATACGGTACTAGAGGGAGGGAGAGAGAGGAAAAGGAGGGAGAAAAAGGGGGAGAGAATAGGTGGAGGAAAAGAAAGAGATGGAGGGGGTAAGGCAAGAAAGAGGGAGAGAGTAATGTGGAATGTGAGAAGGAATGTAACCTATGGAAAGAGCCTTAAGAGCTTTCTACAAACAAGACCTCCATTCTCACCTTGGGCTTATTGCAGTTAGAAACCATTTTGAGGATTCTCCTCTTCAGATCCTCCATGTTTGGATAACTTAACCTGATTATAGAACAAGAAGAAGAAAGAGCAGGGCCGGAGGAGAGAGAAAGTGAGTTGCTCTCATTTTATCAGTGTCTCTTTTAACAGGGCACGGCCAAATATAGCTGTGCCATCACTCCAGAGTCTATAACAGTGTTCACATCGCAGTACACTTTTAACTTTCCACTCTCACTCCGTACCACACAACACTTCAATACCAACTCACTCGAACACCAAGCTATCATCTCAATCCTTTGAGTAAGAGGAATTGAAACTTGACACAAACTCATAACAGTATTTTGGGTTATTTAAGTTATCTGACATCAAGCTGAGGAGAGGAGGGAGGTAGTGGGAAGGGCTAGACAGGGAAAGCATATTCCCAAGATAGGTTGAGAGGTCAGTTAAAATTCCTGGCTACCAGTAATGCATTTGTGTTCTTACCTGGGCACTAAATCCTTCCCCAGAACAACCGACACAACAAACTGTTTGGAGAAGTCAGCCAGCGCCTTACTGTGGAGTGAGGAGACAAGACACTGATCATGATAAATGCACAAATATTAGTACTAGTAGTATGATATTCTGATATAAGTAGTACTGTACTACTAATATCAGAGGAAGTAGCACAACTTCAGGACCAATCACAAATCAGTCAGTAGAGGGGGCAGCCTGGGATGACAGTTGGATATTTAAATATAAATGTCCTTCTTGGATGCTCAACGGCCAGAAGAGTTGTCATCAGTAGCCAGACAGAACGGTCCGGTCCTTACCTCATGAGTCCCCCTGGTGGAGAGAAGGAGAAGCACTGTACGCTGGGGAAGGAGCTGCGCAGCAGGATGGCCAGCAGGGACGCTGTGCCCCCACCCAGACTGTGGCCCGTGATCACTAGCTTGTACTCCTGGGATGGGGGGGGGGGGGTTGCATCATAAATAAAGAGAGACTCTTGGTGAGTTAGTCTGCTACACTGGTGATGCAGTAATACACTTTGAAGTCAGCTCTTTGCCTCTTACCGGAGCGATGGCGAAGGCCTGGTTTAAGATACCGTCGTTGACCAGTTTCTTGTAGATGTAGCCAGCTGCTTGTGACATGCCCTGGAGAAACAGAGACACACCATTCAGCTTTCAGATAGACAAGGCCAACTCAGCACCACAGATGCACTGGTCATCTTGGCCGTCCGATATACTGTCTACACAGAGCACAACTCTGGAGAAGACCCTCTCTCCACAATGTCACTGCTGCTCAAAGCTAAAGAAGTGTAACACACACACACTAATGGTGTTAGACATTCGAGCAGTCTCTCCAGACCTTGTGGGCATAGCAGGTTCCTGACACGCCCTCGATGGGCAGGTCCTCACACTCAGCAGACAGGTCCGTCAGGACGTCCTGCATGGACACCACAGGACAAACCAAAAGGGTTAGAGACAGACAAGTAGAGTAATGATATGCAAACTATTCTTTTGCTACAGGAAGGCGAATGTTCTAGGTGACCAGGTAGGTTACTGTACAGTGAGTCAAGGGAGGGCACAGGCCACTGACCCTGAGCGACAATGTTCCTCTGATTGCCACCAGGACTGCCTCCCTCTTGTGGTCCAGAGCCACGAAGAACGGGATCTCATAGATCTGGAACAAACAAGACAAGACTACAGAGCCACTGAGCAAAACACTGTTAGGCCTACCTCGGATAAGCAGTATGAATTGACATGTCTGGTTGTGTCAGTAGTTGCCGAGGTCTGATTGTTGTCAGTAATGGCATTTAGTAGGCATGTGTGTTGTGTGAGTGAGTGTACATGATCCTGTGGGTAGCTTACCTGGTTGTGAAAGCTGACATGGATGAAGTCTCGGTACTGCAGCCCAGTGCTGAGCAGGATGGAGGAGAAATGGCAGCCGAGATTGTCTCCACCTACGATGTCATACTCTGCAGTTTGGCTCCCACAGCTAAGACACACACACAGAGACACACGACCCCCGCTCAGCACAGTCCATGTGGGGCTCAGCCTCTCAGCTGGTTAACCTGGACATGGCAGACAGAGCGCAGGCTCACCAGTCCCTGCTGAGGCTGCAGGCTCCGGTCATGGGGTTGGAGTAGACGTACATGGGCCAGCCGTATGCTGCAACAGCAAACTGCATACAGTGGACTGCCTTCTCCAGCTCTGCCTCAAGGTCTTCAGCCTGTGAGGCAGAGCAGGGAAAACACACAGCTGAGGACTCACATGAACTGACTGGCTGGCTGCCTGTTGGCAGACTGAATTCCAGGTTTAATGTCCAACTAACAGATTAATGACTTAATCACTGACTTGAGAGACTACCCGATTGACTGGCTGATTGGCTGGCTGACTGTTGAGAGACCGACAGACTGAATGCCAGGTTTAATGACAGACTGATAGATGAATGCTGACTCACTGACATGAGAGACTGCCTGACTGACTGTCTAGTGAGTCCTGTACTTACAATGGGTGAGGAGGGGCTATGGGACACAACGTCTTCTGGATCTCTGCAATGCTCCATCTTATCCTGCTCCTGGTGCAGTAAGGCCAAGCCTGCTGCTATGTCACTGGCTACCAGGTCTGTATCCTGCAACACACACGCGGATCAGTAAACACACTAGTATAGAGAGACCCACACATGCACGCACATAGATACACACAGACACACTTACAGAGAAGAACCCGCTGACTAGCTGTGCGATGCTGGAGAAGGCTGCTCGGTGGCTCTCGTCCTGGGGCAGACAGCAGCATAGGAGCCGGAGCCGGCTTTCCCACACACGGACCGCCAGGGAGCGGGCAGTGGACAGGAGCTGGGAGCCCTCGCTGCTCTCCAGGTCTTTCACCCCCAGCAGTTCCTCTCTGGCAGGTTTTGGGCCAGTGCTGCCCAGGGGATCGAAAACAAACAACACCCCTATTGCCGTGGACAGCAGCAGGATCCAACTGGATGAGACAGACAGGAACTCAGCATGATAAAGAGACAAAGTCAACATTATGCAAAGTTTGGTCACGACTGTTAGATGAGTTTAGAAAGATCATGATATCATAGAGACATTTTACATGAAAACTGTCTACATGGAAGGTCAACAAAATGTTGGCATGGTTTTTAAGTATTTGACAGGGCTCCCGAGTAAAAAAAGTTTCTAAAGGTTTGAAATAAGTTTTGGAAAAACAGTTTCTAAAGGTTTGAAATAAGTTTTGGAAAAAAAGTTTCTAAAGGTTTGAAATAAGTTTTGGAAAAACAGTTTCTAAAGGTTTGAAATAAGTTTTTGAAAAAAAGTTTCTAAAGGTTTGAAAAATATTTTCTACTAAAAGGTTTGAAAAAAAAAATCTTGTTTTTTTGTTGTTGAAAAAATAGGTTTGCATCATTGATGAGTACTTGATGAGGACTTTACTAAACTTTACTGTACTCTATTGTACTCTGCTTTACGCTACTCTGTTTAGGCTTCTCTGTTTAGGCTTCTCTGTTTAGGCTTCTCTGTTTAGGCTTCTCTGTTTAGGCTTCTCTGTTTAGGCTTCTCTGTTCTCCCCTTTACTCTCCTTTCACTGTGTGTGAAAAAAGGTTTCGAAAGGTAGAAAAAAAGATAGATAATTTAAAAACAGATAATTTCAATAAAATGTTTACCTGAGGCCTGAGGAAAGTTGCTCCCCCCTGTATATTACAGTCTGGACATTTATAAAGCAATATAGTGATGCTGGTGATGTATGTTACTGTGATCATTATGTATAACAAGTTTCATCTATACACCAGTCTTTTACACTGAGAACACAGGGGGAACAGATTTCCCCTGATTTTACTACTGTAGGCTACACTACACGGATTAGCACTAGCTGTTACAGACTCTGAAAACAGGGACTGACTAACGATTGAGCAATACAACACTATACTATACTTTAAAGCCTGTATTTGAGTGCAGATTGTCTAACCAACATCAAGAAATGTACCTTATGCTCATGGAAAGTAGGTAGGTAGATAGAGTACACTATAAGCTAACACACACAACATTCAGCTCAACCAAGCAACAAGAGAAAATGTAATGATTTCGCGCGCACACAAGGAGGGGGAACAGGGGAACTGAATTTTCCGGAACAACGGGACGCTGTTAATTTCAAGCCCTGGTATGTGAAAAGGGGTAAGGGCTCCACCCACCTGGCCACCACAGCAGCTATGACCGCGCCCACCTCTGCTGGCTCGCAGCCCTGACTGTCGCCAGACACCCAGATGACCCCCAGACACGCCCACACCAGCTCAGGCAGGTACAGAAGAGCCCGTAGGTACACCAGTGCTGGGATGGAGCGCCGCGGCCCAGGGTTAGTAATTGTCCCTGTAGAAACACAGACAAAATTATTCCACATCCCTGACAGGGTGGAGGTTCAGCTGTGTGTTTCATCAATGCGTGTGTGTGTGTGTGTGTGTGTGTGTGTGTGTGTGTGTGAGAGAGTGAGTGAGTGTATGGGTGAGGGGCACTTAAATAGATGAGTATTTACCTTGAGCACTGACATAAACAATAGCACATAATGAGAGGATGATGAGAGCTAGCACGACCAGTAGGACCACCAGGTAGCTGTGGAGAACCCCTCCTCCTGGACACGCAAAGCTGTCTTTGTGGATAGTGTACAGGACCAACGTCCCAACCCACCTGTCACAACACACAGGAGAGAGCTACATCAGTATAGTCTTCTGGATGAGCGGTGACTATTATTTGTAGACAATAATTGCAATGTATATGTATCATGAATCAAAGAGTGTTGTTGTTTGCTTATCACCTACCATATCACTCTGACGAACAGCTCAAATGCGCCTGGAAATACAAGATCATCACTTGCAATCCCCCACCGCCGCCCAAACGCAACCATTCCAGGCATCTTGGCTACCGCCGGTAGTAGTCAATGAGTTTAACTTACGATATCAATTTGGTGGACGTTGACAATATATTGTGCTGTCGTGGCTGAGTAAGGTTAACGTTGGCCACTAGCTCACATTAGCTGTCACAATACTGCTGTTATTGACTTGTAGTAACAAGCTAGCATTTGAATCGTCGTTCTTCGAGGCTACGAGCCCATCAACCTATGACATGTCATCGTTGCATCTAGATAACTAGCTACACACAACTCTACAACTTCCAATATTCGTCAGCATAATTGAACATTCCTTCTTGTGTCGCGTCTCAGTTTTAACTGTAGATAATATACACAGCTTGCTATCTAGCATGCGAAAATGACCAGGCAGGAGTGCACACAAGTGCGATTGCGCACCATCTTGACCCGACGTGACTAGATATCGTTCCGTTTCTGAAAAAAATAAATAACGCCAGCTCTGGCAGCTATGCGAGCTCCTCAGACAAATAAAGATAACACCTACAGTATACCACGACTACTAAGTTGGTGTAGTAAACACCAAAAAATAGCAAAGAGCTAACCATATAGTACCAGATTTCTGCTAATGTTACAGAAACATGTTGTTGTTGTTGTCCTTTTTTTGACTCGGTGTCCGGCTAGTAATGTTTCCGGTTAAATGTAGAGCAGTGTTTACAGTTCCGCGCCTTATAAGGTTCCAATCGGATTAATGAATATCTACCATTTTCAACACCAGAAAATGGACCAAACAACGTGTATTAAACACAAGTTGTCTGAATACACAAGGATACATGTTTTAAAATGTATTTTTAAAACAGATAGCCTATCTGAGTTTGTTTCGTTAGCTAATTTGTCAATTCATTGCTCATTTGGATCCAAACTGAAACTGTCCGATCTGATGCTTGAACAAGTTAACATTGCTGTGTTTCAGGTCCACCACTTCCTTCACTGCACCTCCTGGCCCAAGGCCATGGCCCTTGCTGGCCTCCCAAAATTTACTTATAAATCAGACATTTATAACTATTGAATTGTAAGTCATTACCCCGGTTATGTGACATAGAAGATGGTACCAAACATTAATGTTAGTGATCCACTTTCTCCTGTTTTATATTCTCAGCATATCCCTGCTGGCCACTGCATCGTCTCTACCCTCAGTCTCCCTCTGGTGGAAACTGGGGTTGGTCAGTGAACAAACAGGAGTGTCTGCTCTCATCACAATTGTAGTCAGCAGGACCTTTCAAATGGAAACATCAGTTAAGGAAAATATCTTGGAGATGGATCAGGATCCAGCTCATTCTGAGAATGAAAGAGAAGATGACCTCAGCTCGTAGAAAACTTCCACATTGCTGCTCTAAGTGTCCGAGAGACTGTCATATGCAGTGCCAGCTCATTGCCCATGAGAGGTGGCATATGGGGGGAAGCGCTTCCTCTGCTGGGAGTGTGAAATGACCTACAACACCAACATGTTCCTGAGGAAACACATGGAACAACACCACACCCCCAGTGCCCAGAAACCCCACCCCTGCAGTGACTCACATCCTTACACTCAGGCACATTCTGATTCCCAATGGGGCCTTCTCAAGTCCCTACTAGGACTGTGATAAGGTTTTTAGATCGAACATAGAGCTGACCGTACAGGAGATCCCACACAGGGGAATGGCTGTTTAAATGCTGGTTCTGTGAAAGAGGTTACGTGCAGTCCTGTCTTTTCATCACACATGAACCCAGTCACACAGAGGGCCTCCCGTGCACAGCCTTCACTGTAGGGGATATGCTAAACCAAACCGGCCTGTTCACACATGGGAGACGCCTTTTGCATGGCCGGAAGGCAACAAAATATTTAAGCATGGCCACAATCTAAAGGCTCATTGAAGCGCCATCATCCAGAGAAATATCACAGTACCAACATGTTTCTGGTCACCATAATAATACAAAAAAAAATATATAAAAGACATCAGTCATACACACACATCATATCATCATCTATCCTTCCGTCATCAAGTTGTAATAATTGTTAGTCATACATGGGAGCAAGGGTTTTCCTTCGAATCTTTATTTGTGGCGGCAACATCATGCAAAACAAAGCTTATAAAAAAAGGGAAACTACTGGAATGCTTTCTATGCGTGGACAATGATGGCAGACTGGTGTCAAGAAAGTTTGCTGGTACTCCTGTCCAACAGTGTCCATAGTATTGTGCTCAAGCCCAATTATCTACAAGAAAATCTCAGTGAGCTAAGTAATATGCACATCAAGTAGACAATTCTACAGACACAGCTGTTTATTGAATGATAAAAACCCTAACAGTCAGTGAAGTCCTTTGAAGTTTATTTTCCAAAACAGATTACAACCGTGGTCATAACCTACAGTATACTACCAATCAACTCATTTCGATGAAAGAGCCGATGAGTAGTCGTTACAGGTGATGCACCAGATAATGAGTATAATTACAGGTGATACACCATCACAAACCCTGTCTAACAGACATAAGGAATCCAATTGGAAGATGGTGGTAAATTTGAATAAAGAAAGCAATTTACAGCATTGAGCAGTTCACCAGCTGTTTTACACAAACTTGATTGACAGTTGCAGGTGAATTCTACCTTTTCCATCAGTATTTTGAGGACTTGTTACTGGCCACAGCTATGTGTCCCAAAGCCAGTATAGTGAAAGAAGTTCTGCGCTTTTGTATCTACCGTAGATTCAATCATCTCATAGTTTGGTGTTTCATTTAACACATTTCTTTAATGTAAACGTAAAAGATTACGTTCCAGCTGAAGTGGGTTTGGGTTGTTAGTGAAATGGAAAAAATACTCTGACTAACAAGGCTTTGGGAAACCTAGCCGTCCGATGACAGAGGCTGTAACTGGCCATCTACAGGAATGTGCATGGGGCTAAACAACGGAACAAAACCGTCTGGGGAAAAAACTAACAAAAAAAGTTTACCAGCAAAAGCGCAGGGCTCTGATTTCTCCAGATCATGCCCCCTCAATAAGATTCAGGAAAACAATGTACATTTATTGAGATTGCAAATACTTTTACAAACGATTCAATCAATATCAATCTCAAACCACAAGAAGTCCGCTCCAATATCTTACAGTGCCAAATCACAGGCAATCAATGTTTTCAACTCTTAATTGCCAATGTGTCAAATCATAGAGTACACATCTTTATGTAGAAAACCTTTCTCACTGTGTTTTTCTTTATACAGAATAATAAAAAAGTTAAGGCAAGATGCATCAAACAGAAATCCGAAGGCTGTGGGTGCCGGCCGGCTCTGGAGCCCCTGACTGGTCAGACGACGAGACAGGACCCACGGAGAGCCATTCCCATTCGCTCTCTGTCTCAGGCATCTTACTCTGGCTGGGGGGTGGGGGGCGAGGGAGGGTGGGGGGGGGGCACAGGGTCTTCTGCTACCTTACCCCACCACCCTCTCCTGCGAGTCTGCCAAATCTCAGCTCTTTGGCACTTAAGCTGGCAGACTCAGCTTCTTTCCTTTCAAAACTGAAATAGAGAACAGAGAAGGTTAGCGCTCCTGCCTAGCCGAGAGAAAGTTCTCTATAACTGAGGCAATCTTAAAGCCCTTCTGGTAAGGCTGCATACGACTGAACTGACACTGGACTTTAGAACTAGCATGGTTGAGGTTGAGTGACTACTTAGTTAACACTGCCTTTGGCTGAAAACACTATCTACTCATCAATACATGGCGCAGAACAGATAACATCAGCCATGTACAACCTGTCCTACGTCTTGTCAGCCAAGACAAAAGTCAAAGTGCATTCAACCTTTAGTTACGTTACACTAAACTATGAAAAAAAGTCTGTATCTCCACTTCCAAACCCGGTTGAAAACTCCTTGACCACAACTGACCTTTCGTTACGTAGAGATAGAAGAAGTCGCAGTAGAGGATTGTCTGAACCACCCCGGCCACAATGGCGATCATGTCGAAGAAGCCCTCGAAGTAGAAACGCCAGATCCAGTTGATGAGGTAGAGCGCGCGGTAGAGGCCCAGAAAGAACAGGTAGTGGGTGGTGATGGTCTCCGCCTCGCCGGTCTTACTGATCATGAATAGCTGGGGCAAGATGGCCACAGACTCCAGGTAGATGGAGAACGTCCACAGGATCTAGAGTATGGGGAAGGAGACAAGATGAGGTGAAGGAGATGGTTAGAGAGAGGACCAATGGGTAAGTCACAAAGGTATATGTGTGTGTTTTTGCGTGTCTTACCTCTAGGGGAGAGAAGTCATGGTTCACCAGGAAGGCCAGTCCTCCGACAGGAACCACCAGGAACTCCACTCTGAAGGTGTCATGGTTACCGTCGTATGTGGCCTTGAACTTGGCGTAGATCAGGTAGACAGTGGCATATGCACAGCCAATATAGATGACCTGAAACAGTTTCCATCATTAATTACCTGTTCTGAAAGGACCTTCATATACAGTCCGGCAAACCAAAACCCAGATCCACTTTTCAAACTCATTACATTATCATTACCATTAGAAACACCAAATTCTCTGCTAATGTTTGTTTTTTTTGCTGAAGGATTGTACTATACTTAACATTGTGTGCATACGGTGTGGGCTATCAGATGTTTTGAGGAACTTGACATGCAGGGGTAGGCTCAACAATGCAGTGACAGCATACACTGTTGGATTCATGGCTGGATGGCACACTAAGTCTATCCAAGTAGGATATGTTTCTTTAGCACACAAAGGAGTGGCGGTCTGTGCATGTATGTGATCTTTTACACGTGTATCTCCTACCTTCATGGTAGTGTTGTAGAGCGATATGAAGGAGGTGAGGAGGTCCAGGTAGCGCGTGGTGAAGACCAGGGAAAACAGGATCTGGCTTTTTCCAGAGATGCCTGGAACAACACAGTGTCAGTAAGTAAGCACAGTATACCATCTATCCAACAGTCCACACACACTGTTTAGACAGAGAGATAAGTCTGTCCACACAATCAAGAGAGAGAATGTGAGAGAAAGTTCATCTGTCCAGTGAAATGACTGCAATTGAAGATTGTTCTACCAGTCAATACACAATGAGATCACATACAGGCAGGTGATGTATCTGAAGGCCCCAAAAATTCACGTTTACTCCCCCCGACTCCTGGTTGATAGAATCTCAATGGCTTCTCTCCATAGATGATACAATTATTATTAAAGCTGTCACGGTGAGGATGCACTTCTGTTTGGTTTTCTGTTTAAATAAACTATGTAGCAGGATGAAACTTTGATATGTTATCATAATATGACATAACGTCTCCAGATGCAGTGACGGGCTTTGACACTTTTTAGTGTAGGTACTATTGCAGGGATGTACAGGACAACACATTTTAACCATTAACAACCATTTATCCAGATACAGTTAGCGACAGTCAACCACTTCCTCTGACAATCGGAGAACCACGTTCCTGTCTGTAGCTTGCTTGCTGCAACAACTAGTGCTGTCTTAGCACTTTGACTAGTTTATGTTTCTCTATATAGATGTTGCTAACATTACTAGCTAGCGACTTGCCACGTCACTCCTAGGTCAAATCAGGCCAGTCGTCGTGCGGATGAATTGATAAAGTTAAGCTCACAGTTTTCCGCCACAACGGAGATGATGAGCAATGACATACCACACACTAAACGGGTTTAGCTGACCATTCGCCCGGTTGCTTCCCTCGCTGGTGCCCCTGATTGACGTGAGCGAGTGCATTGACAGCAAGAGAAGCAGCTACGGGACAGCAAGCTGAAATGAATGGGGACTTCACAGGGCTCGACTGGTCGGCTAACGTGTGTTACTAGCTAACAACTGCGTAGGCCAGTGCGAATTAACTCAACTATTTATTACATTCATGATCACACACTATAGATTTGCACAAACGCATTTGAATGTAATGCATTAATGAAAGCGACATATCTGTACAGCCTGCATGCTAGTCTAGTATGAACTGTATTCCTACTTAAAAGCTAGGTAACGTTAGGCCGTGTTGGATGCAGAAATGCTATGCTACAGCTAAGAGACCAGCGTACTAGACAGAAGCAGTCAAGCCGGTTAGCTATTTAACTAGCTGGCTAGTATCCACTGTATGTTGACTAGTTAGGAACCACGTTTCATGCAGCTCTATTAATAGGGCTCAAAACTAAGAAAGATTTTGCGTGGTTTGTAAGTTGCACCAAAATAAGGATATTTACTCACCGGCACAGGACCTGGTTTTCCATATTTTTAGCAGCAGGATGATGATGGCTGCTAGGTGGGAAAGATCGCCGGTGAGTCTGAATATGTTCATGTTTCTGCAGGATGCAGGCAACAGTATCTTCTCTAAAGCAAACCAATTTCAGTCAGTTCAGATATGTCTTGCCAACCTCCGTTACTAGTCGTTTAACAACCAAACAAGCGGGTCTGTACGACTAAATTCCTACTCCTCGATGTGAAAATGGCGAGTAATGCGCGACGTGGCCCGGTTACGTGGCCAACGATTGTAGCAGCACCCAATGCAAGCCGGGAAAATGTTGACGCTCATAGAGACAGAAGAGCGACACACCCGTCAGTGGAAGGCGAGGCGGGGCATGTCCGTGATTAGGGTTTTATTACAAAGAAATGGATTACTCACAATTAGGCTACTAACTGTATTTAACCCTTGAGAAATTACTAACAATTTATTCAAGAAGAACCGGACCACACATAACCTGATTCAAAGAAGTTTGGGGTTATGTTTTTAAGATTATTAGATTATACAATTATGTTTTTCATGGAAAAAACATTGCATAGTTCTGCAGTTCTTTAATCCCATACACTATGTATCACCAGTATTATGCTACAAGAAAAACACCCACAAGGATTGTTTGTGAAATTTATTTGAAAGGGTGTTATCAATATTTATTATTGTGCAAAACAGGCGCATTTGTTTGTCTGTCTTTGGTGTTGAGTCACCTCTTCAAAGATTGTACACTGTAAACTGAAACCAGGTACAAACCCTACTGCGAATAACAACAATATAGTATCAAACGGACACATTTTCTATAGTACAAATATAATACACAAAAACATTTTTTTTCTTCAAGAGTTGCTGGTTTGAAATGCCACATTACATAAAGTGAGAGAAGCATTTTAAAGCATTGTTGTGAAAAGGTTTTCTCGAGCCGTAGTCATTTATTCACATGCACTCAGTGACACGTAAGGATGCCTTTGAAGGACTGCATTCGTGGACTGAACCAATAGGACATTAGCATTTACGGCCTTGTTAAGGGTGTATCCAGCCTCTCTTGGCTATGGCACCTTTCCAGCTCTGCTCTCCCAGCTCATAGCTTAGGGCCTGAAGCTCTGCGTTGTTTTAGCACAGAATAGCTGTTCTGAGCAGGGGCCATTTCCTGTTCCCTCTGAGACAGCTTCCCATCCTGCAAACTCTCCCTTTCTGTGCTGCTATTGCTAGGATATCTTGCAGCTGTTACGCGCACAGCTCTGGGCTGGGCTGACTGGTGGGCGGATTAGTTTGGGTTTCTTCAGCAATACCCCTCCTGTCCTCTTGATGGCACTGTGATCACTGGGAGTGTTGGCTATGACGGAGTAGGAGCGTCCGTGCATCATGCGTGCGTTGAGGCCGTTGGCCATGGAGAAGGACTTGAGGTGTGACTGCAGGGCCAGAGGCAGAGGCAGCTTGTCCACCAGGTGGACCGGGGTGCATGACACAATGGAGCGACAACACAAGTCCTGTAGACTCAGCACTGTGAAGGGGGGAGAGAGGGGGAGGAGAAGGAGGGAGGAGATGGAGAAAGAGAGGTGGAGCATCATTTTACAATAAGCAGTTAAACACCACTAGAGGGCATGCTTATTGGAAGTAGAAAGAGAACCAGGATATGACATCAGTTCATGAGCTTACAGCTCACTGTTTCTTGCTTAAACAGGACAAGCATCACTTACATACAGACACTACGTTCCCTCTCTCACGCTCACACATATAAACATACACAGGTATACACACATCCACCCTCACCTCTGTTGGGCTTCCATAGTCTCTCCATCCCATGTCTCATCAGTACCGTCCGGGCCAGCTCTGTGAAGGACTCTGTGATGTTGAAGTTGCAAAGGGGGCTGACCTCAAAGAACGTGACCTTTAACCTCTCAGCGTACAGCTGGGCTTGCTCCGTGGTTACCTGACGCTTGTAGGCCAGGTGCAGGCGGTTCCCTACCAGGATTTTTGGCACTCCTGGTGCATGCTGGGAACCAGGAAGAAAAGGTGAAGAGAGGGAGAGAGCTCCTGTGAGAGTGCTTGCTGACGGTAGACGGTACATTTTTGCACACCCAATGTGTAATGATGTCCATCCAATTGATTACATCTGAATTTAATTTTCTTTCAAATAGACATCAAAGGTACACACTGCACACTTGGATTTCACAGAAGTAAGGAAGTCTCACCTCATCTATCTCCTTGATCCACCTGTCAATGCCATCGAAGGACCAGCGATTGCTGATGTCATAGACCAAGATAACTCCCTGAGAGAGAGAGATAGATTTATTTGGCTTTGATTGAGAGTGGTATTCTTAAACACACAAGCTCTGTGGTTCTCAGATCCAGCACTCATATTACAGTGTGAGGTAGGAATGTCTGCTGACAGGGGAACCCTAGAATCCAGTGGGAAATGACCCATTCCTGTGTACTGTAAAGGAAAACACAGAGTTTGTTGAACTGCAGTTAGGTTTTTACCTCTGGGACCAGGAACTAGTGTGTTTGAATGTGAAGATTACTACACATACACGCTTGTGCACACACACACACACACACACACACACAAGTACACACACACACACCCACTAACTTGGATGATTACTTTGTCTATGTGGACACAACGTTCAAGCTGCTGGCGGGGGTGGCATCATCACCATGGTTACTATAGTGTGTTCACAGTAATGGGTCTATGAGTAAGGACAACAATATTAACTTAGCATCCTTAGTAGGTGAGGACAATACGGGGGAACACTGGTTTACAGTTGGTTTTGATGGGTTTCTGTTTCAATGATAAGTGTGACTCAACTCACATTTTCAACTCCAAAATGTTGGCTCACTTAAAAGTGTGATGGGAAGACAGTAATTCAGTATCCACAGTTGTTTTAGGAGGAATGTGTTTACCAGATGTATTATGGTTTTGATTTGGAATTTTCCCATTAGAGTTTGAGGGTATTGTTTAGGGTTTATTACTGTTGAAGGCTTTGTTGTTAGATAGTTTCATTGCTGAGGGTTTGGGAATGTTGCTGAGAGCTAGAGGCATTGCTGAAGGTTAGGTTATTCTGGGTTCTTGGTTCTTTAGGATCAGAGGATCTTCCCAGGGCTACAGTGCATGCTTTAAAAAGCATTCATGGGCGACCTAGCCTTCACTCTCATGTGTGTAACCATCACTATAAAGACAACAGACACCCAACCACACATCCTGTTTCAAAAGGAAATCTGTAACCTGTCTAGATGGATATCAGATGAGATTTCTGATCGAATAATGGAAACATGTATCAGTTTTTCCTTGTTTCTTATGGGGAACCTGCGTACCACATGTATGTTAAAACACCTGAATTACTTTCAAAATACTCTAAACCAAGATTAAGTCAGAGTTCCCATGCCTATTCAGTTTAGACATACCAAAGAAACCCTTGGATAACAATGACATGGACACATACATACACATGCATTTTGAACACATTCACATACATACACACATACATATTCACACACCCACCTGTGCCCCTCTTGAGTAAGATCTAAATATGGTGCAGAAGCGACCTTGGCCCGAGGTGTCCCTGAAACACACAAGGGTCAGAGGTTAAGCAGCTGTCAATCAAACCAACACACACTAGTGTCTCTGCCTTCTGTCCTGGCTTAGTGAGGTGTGAGGGGAACGTCCCTGCTGTAGCAGGGGCCCCACCCATCTAGGGGTCAAGAGCTCTGAATGTCGAGAGGTTGAACTCTCAGGAATAGCGTTTGCAGGTGTAGAGGGTGATTGTTTATGTACATTACACTGTAACAAATCAAATTCACACAGTTAAGATCTGACCGAGCATGAGCAGTGTGGAGTTTGTGCAGGTCTGAATTCCAGAGCAGGGTTTGGTTTGGCAGACTGCTGCTCTGCACTCAGGAGAGAGCAAAAGCTGACTCACACACAAAAATGCTTGTATAGTGCTCATGAACAGAATCATAACTGTACTGATGTCCTATAGTCCTCCGACAATATACAGTATAGCATACTAATGTAAGGCTGAACCAGTGTTTCAATACGGGGTGCCTGCTGGCTCAAGGACCAAGCTGATGCTTTGTCTGACTCAGTACTGCCCGTTCATTTGTGTATTTCTGGTATGATATAAAATGATGCAGATCAATAATCCCGGATATTGACTGTTCGTGAGTGAGAGACTACATGAAGGGAGAGAGGAGAACCAGCAAGCCTCGTTCACTGGTGGACCCAAGATTGCAAGTTAGCCAGCAGTGACTGGAGTGTAGCAAGAAGAGGCAACCCCCCCACCCCCCTCCCACCCCCATTCTGCTCAACCAAAACGTCTGAGCCTGTAACACATCAAACATGGTTTCTGATTAACTATTCAGCACAGTCTAAAAGCAAAATCCTCTAAAAATAATACTGGCATGTGATGAGGACCACGGTTTGTGTGTGCGTGTGTGGGTATGTTACCATAGTTGGAGTTTGATTCTTCTTCCATCAAGGAGGATAGTGGTCGTCTTATAGTCAATTCCTGTCAACGATGAAAAACATTCTCATTAAATCACTGTTC
Organism: Osmerus mordax; assembly: GCF_038355195.1. Lineage (NCBI taxonomy): Eukaryota > Metazoa > Chordata > Actinopteri > Osmeriformes > Osmeridae > Osmerus > Osmerus mordax. The sequence goes on along the minus strand of NC_090059.1, from coordinate 11,237,870 downwards.
ATTTTCGGTCTGAGCTGTCCTTATCCTCCAACACCTCCCAGGTGTCTGATGGGAAAATGCAGTTGCATGTGTGTGTGTGTGTGTGTGTGTGTGTGTGTGTGTGTGTGTGTGTGTGTGTGTGTGTGTGTGTGTGTGACTGTAAAACACAGAGAGACAAGACAGTGAGAGAAACGGAACGAGTGTGAGAGGGGCAGAAACAGAAAGAGAAAAGGAAAAAGAGAGACAGGGAAATAGAAAGCAAGAGAAAGAGAAGAAGAAAGACCAGAGATTATGAAATTCCCATCACTGGGCCACTCTGTAATGTCAGGCAGATAGCTTCCCCGTACCCCACCGGTGTGTGTTTGTGACTCACACACCTCAGAAGGATACAAGTGTTTTAACATCCAAACATAGTACAGTACCCAATGATGGTTCGAATGACTCACACACCCACGCATGCACACACACATTAGCTGTTAATATTATGCCACTGTCACAAGCGTCATCTATAGGAACAAAAGCACTGAAGGTTCCTTCTTTATTACAGTAATTAACAGGAAATGGCTAAGCTCCCTGGAATTAAATACATGGTGCTCTTAGCCATCGTAAGGCTCAATAAATACACTAACGCTCTCACATTCACAGATTTACACTACTGCTTAAGAGAGGAGCAGCATGTAGTATAATAAAAGAGAGTACAAATAGAAATAATGCAATCCATCAAATCTAAATACAGCAGAGAGAAAGAGATAAACAAAAACAAAAGTGAGGGGAGAGGGAGTTGAAGGGAGGTGGAGAGATGGAGACAGACACAGAAAGGGTGACAAAGAGAAAGAGAGTGACAGAAACTTGTGCCAGATCAGTGGTGGCATCTGGACGTTTTCCCTTCCTGGCTTATGTGACCGGGGATTGCTCATGTTGAGCAAGGTATGTTTATACTAACAAATACAAACACACTTTAACATCCATTGCAGTCAGTGTTGTATCTGTACAGAGCAGAAAACTGCATATGGAGGAACTGAAGATAGAGAGGCAGAGAGAGGGAGAGAGAGGGAGAGAGAGGAAGAGAATTGGAGATAGGATGTGTGTGTGTGTGTTTGTATACAATCCCGAAGTGCTCCATAAACATGTACAGTCCAGTGCCTGCTGTAACCAACACTAACACAAGACCTGACCATCCATTAAAAAACAAAACTTCCTTTCCAGTCAGGGATTATGTAGCAGAACGATCAATCCATAACCCTTACTCATTATTTAGTCAATGGAGGGAGGGAAGGACAGGACAGGAGAGGTGGGATGTTATGTAACGTGTTGCTTGCCAGCTGGCGAAGGCAGGCTTCATAGAATGGCCACTCAGGGGGCCTCTGTCACAACACTGGAAGATAAAAAATACTCTAATCTGACCTACACACACACACACACACACATTCTGACACACAGAGACAGACGGACACAAACACACAAAACATCTTGTTGGGCGTCCAAGTGGAGTGATAATGTTGCGTAAGCAGCCATGATCAGTCTAATGTTTGTTGACAGACATCACAATAACATGGCTGTGTTAGCTGGCAGGCCTACCTTGGCTTCACACACACAGACACACACAGACACACACACACGCACACACACACACACACACACACACACACACAGGGGAGTGACCCTCCTATTAGCATTTTGGATCCCATATACAGACACAAAAACGTCTAAATGTGTTAAATCCGAGAATGTTCTGTATTGTTCTTTCAGCAAGGTGCAGGTGCCCGTGAGACAGAGAGGACACAACACAGGTCACTCCTCTCCCTTCCTCCATTTGTCTCCATCTCTCTATTTCACCTCTCAACCATCTGTTATACAGTGATGAAATGGACAGTTATCGCTCTCTCTCTTCCCATATGCCATGTCTAAAGCACGTGCTGTATTGAAATCCACCTCTTTTGTCCTTTTCTCTCAGCTTTTTCTCAAGAGAGACAGCTGCTTCTACTTTTGAGCGTCTGAAGAAATATTGACAGTACACGTGTTTGTATTTGTTTGTGTCCTGAGATGTGATGTTTCATCCAAGGTCACTTTCTCTGTCTGAGTTGGGATCAAAATTAGTCATGTCCTGGCATCAGCATCCCCCACAGAAAAATACACAAATACTTGCATGCCACCTCACACACACACACACACACACACACACACACACACACACACACACACACACACACACACACACACACACACACACAAGGTCTGTAATCCAAACAGTTCAAATACAGCCTTTGACTCTGTTCTCAGACGATCAGTTTGGAGGTCTTCTATACAGAGGTGAAAGGACTGTGAACCAAGTGGGAGGGGATACCAGTTATGGATACAAATTGCAGTAATAAAGATTGACCGAAACCTTTAAACTCAATGAGAAGATGAGTCTGCTGTGGAACATGGGCATGAATGAACAACTGAATTACTACATGAATTAGCTACATGAACATATCCCAGGTAAATGATAGAGAAAGACAGAGATAACAAATGAGATGGAGACTGCATGTTTTCTGTATGCTTTGGTGGTTTGTTTGTTTGTGTGTGTTCTGAGCTGTAACCAAGTGACCCATATAGAAGGTTCAGTGGCCAGAGTATTGGATTCCAAGGAGGAGAAAGAGAGATTCCAGAATTCCTGTGGTTCCTCTAGTGAGAGGTTCTACAACCTTACACACACAAACACACACACACACACACAAATATATATAATTTCATACACAGACACATTCATCTCCAGAATTAAATAATTGTGGTTGCTTTACTGAGGACTAGTAAAAAGGCAAACAGAGAAAATAAGGTAATTAGCAGCTCATTTAGTCTAATCAGTCACAGCTGTTTTACTGGTCCAAATCTACCTACGGGTAGATATAAAGTAACCTGAACCTGGTTCCTGTAGCAAACAATTAATATACAGTTTCAGAGTAGAAACTACAGTAGAAACTATATTATTGGTTTTGGATACTGCAGTTTTCCCACAGCTGCAGCAACAAGCACAGTCATGCCTGGGATGTCAACTGGGTAGAACCCTCCTACTGTTACACCTGGGACCACTAGAACCTGCTGCTCAGTTCACACCTCCAGCTCAGCTGCCACAGATAAGAACAATGTTGCATTCTAGTGTGAGAGGGATGTGAAATCTGAACCCAAGAAAAAAATAGCACCATTGTTGTATTTTACTAACAACTTCACTAAACCACTTCCAGTTCAGACCAGTCTGTCCAATCTACCACTGTCTGTCTGTCTGTCTGTCTGTCTGTCTGTCTGTCTCTGTCTGTTCTATGTCGGTCAGTTTAGTCTTGGTATGAGACTCTGATCCTAAATATAACCTTCTGAGGAAGATGTCTACTCCTGCTTGGCCATCGTCTGACGTCCAGTGTAATCCAAAAGCTCAAATAACATTGACCATGTGCAGAGAGACTGCAATGTTTTCAATTATAATTCGTCAAGACACTTTTAGAACCTGAACAATTGTAGTAAAATCTGTGATGTTACCGTTTCTTCCCCATCTTGCACACGTACCCATGTTGTAACCATAAGGAGACTCGGTGGCCCCATCCTGGAGGCTGGCCAGTATCTCCCCTTTCCCAACATCGCTGTCCCCGACCAGGAGAAACTTGAGCAGAAAGTCGTAGGCCTTGGCGGGGCTGGCTCTGTGAGTCATCCTCACGGAAAGGGACGGCTGTGTTCCATTGTGGAACGGTGAACAAGAAGCGCGTCTTCTATCACTCTCAGCATTAACGGCCCATTCCAGGATGGAGCACAGGAGAAGAGAACTGCAGTGTGGATGACAGATTACCGTTTCACTTCACGTAGCCTATTGTCTTTTTAAACTTCTTTAAATGCTTCTCGTGATTGGAATTCAAATACAAAACTGTCCATGACTTAAATACGTTCCATAAGTAAAATTTGACAATCAGCGGTCCTTTTAACGACCCAAGCTTGAGTGAAAGCTACAAGTGTCCAATTTGCCACTGATGCGACACAATGTAACATAAAATTGTGTAATGTAACGAAGACCACGAGTAGCCTATTCCAGCAGCAACTCGCGTGCGGGCGTCTTCCTTCATTCGCTAAAGCACAATTCCTTAAATCCCATTTTCGTGAATAGAAATCTTGTAACGATTGAGTCCTTTTAAGGACTGTCAGCCACACTGTGCTGTAGACTATCCTACATCTGGCGATTCTCTTTTAGTCATCCCGATCTCCTGCTGGTTCCTCCGACGGAGCGGTGGAGGGTCGGGCTGTGTGCTTTGCTACGGTTGGCTCATCCATTGGGTTGCTAGGGCAGCCTTGAATCTGTAGTAGACGCTGAAAACGTCCGTCAAAAATCCATAAATACCCGTGTTGATGGAGGGGAGTGGCGAGCTGTGGATTGAGTAAGAATTGGGTGCCGCTGACTGCAGTTCAGTAACGTATTACTTCATCATGCTGAAGGATAAACATCGATCTATATTATCTGGTCCTGGGTCAGTGTTGGGGACCGCCCGCAGCCTGACAGGGCCAGAACAGCATGCTCGGTTTGTTGTTGTTTTGGCTCACCACGATTTCTGACGTAGCCCCTTGACAGAGGAGACAGGCCGGATTGTTTAATTTGAAAACAATGACCATAAAGAAGGCTACATTTTGTAGAGAAAGCATGCAACCACTGAACAAATGACCTCATAATGATATGCCAAATGGATAAACAAAGTCAGCTTTATCGCATTCTGGCTATTCGGGCTGGAAACCAAATTAAAATGCAGTCAGGCCTTTAATAAAAAAGTAGGGACATCCTATGCAAAAATAACATACAACGGTACAACGATAACAGTGCCTAATCCTTGGGTTGCAGAGGTATCTTATTATTAACAGTGTTGAGGATGCCTCAGGTCTGTTGATCAGACTCCGTTATGTAATGCAGAGGAGCTGGCAGAACTGAGACCATTACGTAATTACCGACATGCAGGATACAGACGGTCAGCTCTAACATGCCCAAATACATTTGTTATGTCAATGTCGGAGGACAATACAACTTGATCAGCCCTATACACACTGCAGGAGTGTCAGGTCAGATCACGAGGCTTAGCCAATGTTGACTTTCAACCATGTCCAGCGTCCCAGCCGTTTTTATATATCACATTACTTTACTGACGGTGAATATAATTTTACTGAGTTTAATCTGTGGACACGAAAAATTACAACCCTCTGCTGCCATCTAGTGTTGAAATGGTGGTACACAATGCGATTACATCTGTCATGGTGATAATCGAATTCCAGAGGCTAACACAAAATCATAATTTATTTTATAACACGAAACCCACATGAAATGGTATCTTGGAGCATTCTGATTATCTATGTACATACACTGTCTCTTCTGTGTCCTCCTTGAACGAGGGGAGCGTTAAACAATGATTGTGAACATGGTTTAGTCTGTAGAGCGGCTGTTGGGCCAGAGCACAGCTCTAGCTGTACCCAGGCAAAGGCAGCTTCTGGCCCTCCTTGGCCTCGAAGAAGGTGTAGGAGAGGGTGATGGTGTCGACCCGCGCCATGCGAGGATCCTCGTCAAACTCCGGGTCGATGTAGAAGAAGACGGGCATGTCCACCTCCTCGTGAGGATTCAACCTCTGCTCTTCAAAGCAGAAACACTGAGAGAGAAACACACACACCCACACACACACTGTGTCAGTATTTCTACGTGCAGACCCTTCACTACTTGCAGCCGATTTATACTTCTCCGTTTTTTTTCTTGTCCGTGATTTTACACAATCACTCTCTGTGTGAGTTAGACTCATCAATTGGACGGAAGGGTGTGTTCTGCTACCCAGGCGCCAGAGTCCTTCCTGCAGTCTAAACAGACCTACCTGGATCTTGTTGAAGTACTGTCCTGCATCAAAGGGAACCACGTTGTAGGTGGAGATGCCAATAACAGGTTTGTCTGTGGGGTTCCTGGCTTTGTAAAATGCAAGGGCAGTCTCTCCTGGAACCACCTGAAACACAAACACACATCATACAGACACACACACACACAAAGAGACAAGCGATAAAGATAAATAGATCTTAGAGGAACAGAAGATGAGGGGAACAGACTGATGACCAGGAAGGGAAAGACTGAAAGAAGCAACAGCAGATGTCAAGACCATGAGTCCAGTCTTACATAGATTTCTGATTGCTGAGGACGGAAGTTCCACTGCATGCTGGCGTGGGTGTCGGCATTGAAGGTGATCTTGATGATGCGGTCCTTCACCGGCTTCATGGTTTCCACCTGCTCCGTATCGTGGCCTGCCACCGCGGTGCCTCCCAGCCCTGACGCCTAGACCGCAGCAACACCGAAGACAGACACTGACAACACCTTCAAGGCCTATACCATTCCAGACACGACTGTAATCTGATCTGTACCTCTGTACTCTCTCTCTCCCTCCTTCTCACCTGGCAGTACAACCTGTAGAGTGGCACTGCAGCGTAGGACATGCCAATCATGCCCACCCCTGCCGCAGCAATATAGGTCAGCACTGTCTTGTTCCGGGTCCTCCATTCCTCCTCCTGATTCCAGCCGCCCTTCTTCCTCTTGGCCCCCCGAGTCTGGGTGTGGAAGCAGGGAGGAATCTTTCTGAAGAGAAGCTGCTGCGTCTGGCTGTGCAGCCCTCTTAGCCCTTCACTCTGCACATCTCGCACACAGCTCTGTAGACCCCTCGAGCCTCCACTCTGCACACCCCGGAGACAGGACAGCAGGGCTGAGCTTTGTGAGCAGGCTAGGCTCTGGCGGAAGAAGATGGGGACTGGCATGGCTGCGGGGAAGAGGCCAACGCTAGCCTTTAGAGTAATCCTATGTTGCCTCTCACAGCAGGAGTTCCCTGGTTAGGGAAAGATACATTATAAATTCTACTGGCTTGATAATTGGCTGCAGTTGTCTGATGCTACCTAACAGGTGCCGTGTAACCACCACATAATCGATGTCGACAGTACAAGTAGCTAGCTAGTGTACAGTACATGCTGTGTAACTATGTGGTGTGTCTAGGATAGCGAGAAGAGCTAGGTCGCATGTGTAAAAGACATTTGAAAGACGTCCACTCATGGAAATATTGAATAACACAGTTATCCGTTACTGTATCAAGATGTAGTAAAGGATTTAAAACTAGTATCTCGCTATCTAGTGCTACTGTAACTATTTTCTAGTTTAGACTGTGACAGCTTACGATGACACTGTACGGGTTAGTTTTACGTCGCTAAAAGATTAGTAAGCAACTTTTAGATTACAAACCTTACCGGGAAAATCTGTCGTCAAATTCACCCTTGGATTGAATGTTACAAAATCAACACGGGTAGATTGTCATAGTGGTGGTGCACCAGCTTGACATTCTCGGTGGAAAGAAATTGTTAATGTCAATGGTTCCGCATAGTTGGATGTTCTGCAGTCACTAAAGCTAATAGTTTGTATTTATTTTTTATTTTCGAAGTTTCCTGTTGACTTACACCGTGTCCTTTATAGCTACAAACCAGACAACCATTTACACGTATGCTCAGTTTTAGACGGACACTTCGGGCAACACAAAACATTGGGTAACCCAAAGCGCCACTAGTTGTAGCTGCAATCCTTTTGTTAATACCAGGTGTCTTGAAATGCTATCTTACCTTGTCTAATGTGACCTACCAGGGCTTACTGGCTCACATCAAGGTTAAGGTTAGGGTTTGCCCAATACCGGTGTCGTGCCAAGGCACTTATCCCCATCAGGATTTGCATCCCCTGGCCGCGGGAGGGCGCGTGCATTCAGAGAAGGCAGCGGAGTTTAACTGCTGCACCTCGAATTCACCGCTAAAATGGCACAAATAGCAACGTGGAAGACTCGACAGGGTTTTCCATAGTAGCCTATCAAGGGACTCGTGTATCTACATGAATACGTTTATTTGTCTGTTACATTAAGGCGACATGTGAATTGTTTAATGCGTCGTTTAATATTGTGGATTAATCGACAGTGTTTTCTAAAGTTCCATATTGCCATGCACCTTAGCTACATAGGCCGACTGATAGGCCTATCTATGTGACTCGACATCACATGCAGGTTTATGAATATTTTTTCCTTTAATATAGGCTACCTCCATCTGTCCATTCTCTGTGGGTGTGGTCTGACAAGAATGCCGTCTTTGCTAACCAGTCCCTCCCTGCCCTCTAACGGGATTTCTGGTTAAATTTAATTAATTAATATGGCTTTTGAATTAACAGCTTTGTTCACTTGTCTACCATATGAGTTACAGAGGGGATACACATTACATCAGGCCGTTTGTTCACTTGATATAATGTGTACCCCATCCCCTAACATGCAAAGGGTCTGTCCTGCCATCATGTGTTATTTTCTGTAAATAATAAATATTTAGGTAATAGATTAGAGGTTAGAGGTTTTAAAAAAACAGTTTGAAGTGTTTTTTCTTCCATGTATTTTTCAGTCGAACGTGTGTGTGTGAGTGTATGTTTGACAGCATGTGTGCGTAGGCAACGTGTGTGTGCTTCTGTGTGTATGTCTTCCCCAGTGCCAGTCAGTGGACAAAAGGATAAGGTTCAGGCAGAGACAGCCAGTGTTGGACGTGTATCAGAGTGGATTAGTGAAGAGAGGTAAGCGTGCCTCTCCCTCTGTCTAGGCGGATTTCCGTTCCAGATCAACCCTGGTTGAACCATTACTGCCGTCTCCTCTCATCTCATCTACAAACTACTGACTCTTCTTTCATGGCTGTGCAGTATGTGTGTGTATGAGTGAGTGTGATTGTGTGCCTGCATGTGAGTGTTGTATCCATCTCTGTCCGTGAGATGCCATTTCTCCCTCAGGAGGCAGAGCGTTTCGATGGACTTTCTCTTCTCTACTGGTATGTCCTCCCTCTCTTTGTGTTCTTTCTTCACTTTCATCTCATTTTCTTCCTTGTTGTGTGTGAGTCAGTAGTTTACCATCGTTTTGATCTGACTGGATATCTGTAGTGCAGTATTCAGTGTGGAACGTTGGTTGCAGTTGGTCCCAGACTAACTGTGGTTGCCATGTGTAAGCAACACATTTAGTGTATATTATCAGGTTTGAGACACATCTATTACAGAAACCGTTGGGTGATAATAACAAGACAAGAAATCCTAACTAGATTCCCATTTCTAAATGTGAGTCTGCTCATATACTTTGTGGTCAGGTAAACACAGGCTATATGGTACAAAGTAAATACAGGGCAGAGTACTGCTTTAGTTACCTAAGTCAGGACCACAGAGTTACAATGACAGCCTTCAGCTGTAAGTACTATAACTGCCATGTCTATACCTTGAATGAATAAAACTGGCATGTCCTGCATACCACATTGCCACATTACCATGTAATTGTGTTTTCCGTTCGGTCTGTTCTCTTATGAGAGACCCGGGCTGCTAAGACAGATTAGCTAGCGATTAAGTGATCAGTTTAATTGTTTCCTTGTGTCATAGTTAATGTACTCTCCTAACGTTGGTGGATAAGTTGCTGTCCTCCGCTGACCTTATACCCATGAGGAATAAACAACTAATCCGTGTCTGTGATGGGCACAGTCAATTTACGGTCAAATAAGTAGGCTGTACCTGGCTGTACAATTCCCAGAGCAAAGAAAACATTTTGTAAATGCAGTCAAGGGTCAGGATAGGATGATGTGACAGGGTGCCATGAGTCCAGCTCTAGTTGTGTACAAGATGATCTGATATCCTTGCCTGCAAACTGTCTCTCACACAACGACTGTACAGAAATTCTGTTCACACTGAGTAGAAAGTGTGAGGGCAGGAGAGGACAGGTGAGGAGAGGACAGAACAGAGGGCGACAGAACACATCAGAACCCAGCGGAGCAGGGCAGAGCATGCTATGAGCCGCCTGTGTCTGTGTCCCTGCCCAGTGAACCAGCATAGCTGTTGTCAGGTTGTGGTAGCTGGCCTAGTTAGAGAGTACGCCTGCTCCTGTCAGTCAGAGGGATTATAATCAGACAGGCCAGTCCTCTCCACACTCTCCTGTTCCTCGCTAAGAACACAGAGATCTCGCTTCAAAACCTTGTTTTTTCCGTGTATATTAACCTATTGCCAGATGCTGTGCCTAAACTCCAAAACTTGGAATTTGGAACTAGGACAATAGATTTCCCAATATTTCTTATTGTCGCTTTGTCTGTCAAATCAAATATTAAAATTTCTATATTTAATAACATTTGTTATATCATATCTATGGATAAGCCCTGGGACACAGCTAATAGTATGACACATTCTCTTACATCAATTAACCTCATAATACAATGAGCACTTCCGACCTCGTATAATGATTGGTTAAGAGCCATGGTATATTTGTGATGCGTCAATCGTATCAAGCCTCTTTTCAGTTTCAATTACCTTATGACAGCGCAACAAATGAGCTACACTAGATTGCTGTGCCTTATGTTCTGATATACCAACCCATGGGTTATTTGTGAACCTTCTCTAGAGTTATTGCGTCACCGTCTTACCTTTCATTTGAGTCTTTTTGATAGATCACAATCCACATAACTGGACCAAAGTGGACACACACTCATAGAAAATCCAGTTGAGTGTTATTGCTGTTATACACTAAGGAGAAGATATCTTTGGACAGTACTGTAGGCCAAGGAAGAATAATGTTTTATTAAGTTACAGACTCACACACAAGCATAAACATTGATTTTTACTTCACTCATTCCAAATGAGTGAAGTAAAAATCCCTCCCTCCCTCCCTCTTTCTCCCTCTCTCTCTAACACACACACACACACACACACACACACAAACACACATATACACACACACATACACAAAGTGAACTCTGGCTGGTCAGTGTTGCCAGTCCGGTCAGACTGAGTTGTCCACATGTACCTCTGAGATTAAAACTGGGACTCAGCACACAGTCAGGTATGACTTTGTAGTTCATGTCTGGTTTACAGTCACAGACGTTTTTTCTTCCTGCTGACTGTTGTTGTGAGGTTGGAAAATTGCCGGTTTAGCTAAGGTCAAGTTGGAACAGTGACAGAAACATGGGGACACAGTATAAACAAAGGAATAAACAAAATCCTGGCCTGATTAGATTATTTCTTTGCTGAATCCTGAGAAAGAAGGTCATATGACGAGAGCCTAAAGAGAGCCCTCTCTCTGCATCCCACAGGGGAGGAGGGTTTATACCCTTCATAAAAACGGAGGGATAAACAGAGGGATGAAACAGAGGAATGTTAAAGAGGGATGTACTGTACGAGATAGATGACAGCGGACTTGTGTGTGTGTTTCAGGACCATCATGGGGCCTCAGGGCATCAACCGAGCCGTGCAAAGACTGGAGTTCTTTGACTGCAAGAAGGGACTTGGTCTGTATTACTGATCTAAACACGTTCTCTTTATCCACCCGTCCATCCGTCCATCCGTCCATCCGTCTGTTTCTCTGTCTGTCTGTCTGTCTGTCTGTCTGTCTGTCTGTCTGTCTGTCTGCCGTCTGTCTGTTTGTCTGTATGTAAAAGGGAGTCAGGTGGCTGAGCGGTGAGGGAATCGGGCTAGTAATCCGAAGGTTGCCAGTTCGATTCCCGGTCATGCCAACTGACGTTGTGTCCTTGGGCAAGGCACTTCACCCTGCTTGCCTCGGGGGAATGTCCCTGTATTTACTGTAAGTCGCTCTGGATAAGAGCGTCTGCTAAATGATTAAATGTAAATGTATCTGTCTGCCGTCTGCTTGTTTGTCTGTTGGTTTGTTTGTTTGTCTGTCTGCCTTTCTATCTGTAAAGCAACACCTGTATCTATATATACCAACAGAATAATCCTATATCTCCATCCCAGTAATCCTAATCTAATCTATAGCTATGTCTACAACCCACAGGAACCCTACCTACAACGCTCTATTGATGTGCCTATAACTCTATGTACTGATATACTGATAAATCTATATACCTGTAATCTTTAGATATGTAACCCTACATCTGTTTCCCCTGTAATCCTATCTATGTAGCCACATACTTGTATACTGTATGAATATACATCTGCCTCCAGAAACATGGCAGGAGTTGACAAGTTCAACAGTCCTTTGAGAGGTGTGAAAGTGACCTGAGGCTAGCTGCTTATTAAGCTCCTTCACTATCAGAATAACTGTCTACTGCTTCCTTTATAGGGGTGAAGATTATCGGAGGTTACCGGGAGGTTACCGGGGAGGAATTTGGCCTCTTCATCAAACGAGTGGTAGCTGGTGGCTTGGCTGCTCAGGATGGTAACTGCTGTGAATATTTTAGTTATTTTTTCTTTGTTTTTGGTTTGTTCAAATATGAATGATGATGATGTGAAAAATCTCTCTCTCTCTCTCTCTCTCTCTCTCTCTCTCTCTCTCTCTCTCTCTCTCTCTCTCTCTCTCTCTCTCTCTCTCTCTCTCTCTCTCTCTCTCTCTCTCTCTCTCTCTCTCTCTCTCCTTTCTCTACCTTCATCTATGTTCTAGGGCGGCTTAAGGCAGGTGACCTAATTTTGCAAGTCAATAATAACAATTTGGTTGGCGTAACTAATGACAGGTAGGTCAATTGTCCACAGTGCTAGAGATGACATGGCTTGTTTATTTACATTTGAAATGAACTCAGTATATTTTCTGATTACACTAAGCAAAGTGATGCATCCCAACAAGTTACAGTAACGATTTACTAAACGGACAGCATGTCCATATCAGTGCTTTATTTCAGTTTCAGTCTTCACTGCAGGGAGTGTTCTTAGAGTTGAGACAGGACTGTGGTCTGGCCCAAGTGTGCTACTACAAACTGCTATTTTGTGATCCAATAGGGCAGTGGAGATACTTCGCTCTGCTTCAGCCTCCAATCACATGTCCCTTTTGGTCGCCAGGGATGATGAGTCCAGGTAACCAATATATAACATTTCCCTATTTTTGTTACGTGATTGCTACGGCAGTAAACTCAGATTTCTGTACAGGTGTATCGTTTTCGTTTCTTCCTCGGTTAATTTGGACCCCAGTGCCTCTCCGTGTAGCCCTGAATGACAACAGGAAGCACTGGACATAACAAAGAGTTAGCTCATGAATCAATGTTGTCCTGCTTACTGTAATGGGCCTAATCTGATTAGCAGCTAATGCTAATGAGCCGTTTGATTGCTTTCGATATAAATCTAAAAAGAATACTAGGACTGTAAGAACATTACAGTATTTATGGTGTTAAAGTAGTAGCCAGGAGAGGATGAGCGAGAGGATGAGAAGGATTCCAGGAGAGAGAGAGAACAAGAGATGACAAGAGTTAGAAAGAGACAGAAACAGAACTGTTTGTGGTGTATTGGTTCACATGGGAAAATAGAAAACGTGTCACATTGTTCACAGTTCTTCCTGTCCTGCTGATGATAATGATGTAAACAGACCTGTCACTCTGCTGCCTCTAGAATTTTGCCTGTCAGTGACGTTATACCCCCAGCCAGATGCACAGTGACACAATAGGGACAGCAGTCTAGTTGTCCACAGGCTGCACTGCGCCCTGAGATAAACTTGTCGGCCAGCTAAGTGCTGCCAACAACAGCATTATGAGTCATGTCGACCTAGGTTCAGATAACTTACAGCAAAGTCTTAGAGAGGAATCTAAGGTAAAGTCAAAGAGTGAGTGAGTGAGTGAGTGAGTGGGTGAGTGAGTGAGACTGAATGAGTTATAAAAAGTGAGCCAGTGCACAAGAGAGTGAGTGAGCGTGTGAGTGTGGAACTGTCTAACTGACTCATTGACTCACTGACACAGGGGGACTGAGGGGACTCCTAACTGGTTATTCAGGGCAGACAGTTTATGCAACGGTGACATGAAGCCAGGTGAGCAGACCAAGGCCCCGTCTGAGACAGTGTGTCTGGATCAGCTGTCTGCAGGATCAGCCATCTCATCTACTTAAATTAAGATCATCCTCCGTCAGCAGCTAACACAACAGGGAGCCCGTAATGGACATTGGGCTTTAGGCGTTTTGCCACGCTATTGTAAATACAACCAGTGAATGTTTGTGTCCATTGGAGGGAGACAAAGATCCATCGCACAGTTTCACCAGGACTTTCCTGCCTGTGTGTGTGTGTGTGTGTGTGTGTTTGTGTGTGTGTTTCAGGAAGGAGTTCCTGGAGCTGATGGAGAAGTATGGCTCCAGCAGCAGTGCGGGATCAGGGAGGATCTCTCCAACCCAGACCTCCACAGGTTAGCACAGCTGCTCAAACGCCCACACTGATAGAATCTCATTATATTACTAACGAGTGGACCTCCGGACATGTCCCGTGCTGCTGATAATACGTTCTGTTGAAGGTGTTGATAACGGCTTCATAACATGTACGGCCATTTGAATGAACTCAATAAACTTGCATTCCCCTTCCACCCGTCTCTCCGTTTCCCTCCTCTCCCTCTTTCCTCAGGCAAGACGACAGACACAGCCTCCTCCTCCTCCTCCTCCAGATCCACAAGCCCTCAACTTCTTAGCCCCAAGGAGGCAGGGCTCCCTGCTCCCCCCTACAACAGCAGCCCCCCCTACACCACCTCCTCCTTCACCGTACACGCACAGACGCACGCCTTCAGGTGAGTCCAGGGGGTCCGAGCCGTCTTCCTCCGTGCTGTGGTCCACAGAAGGCTTGTGCAGGCCAGACAGGGTTCCCCATAGCTAGACTAGAGATGCTTTTAGAGTCCAAACTCTAAAATAACAAGTATGGGGATTACACCTGGCTGAACTGCTCAGATACACAGCCTCTCTGTCTACAGACTAGAGGCAGAGGCAGGAGATTAGGGCAGTCTCAAATCCAGCGCAGCATCATTGTGTTATTAATCATGTACAGTGTGCCTGGGCCCTCCATGTCAACCTATTTTTTTTCTCTCTCTATCTCTCTCCCTAGTGACAGCGTCATTCAGTTGATATGCGTCTCCAAGGGAACAGGCCTGGGACTTGTCATCAAGGGTGGAGCCAACCGAGCCGAGGGACCAATGGTGTTCATTCAGGAAATGGTGGTGGGAGGAGACTGCCAGAGGGTGACTATCTGATACGTTCACTACTGACAGAGCTTTAATCCAATTGGTTAATTCCTCACAGCGTTTTGTCAGGTCTAACACTGTTCAGTCTGGGGGGCTTAGATGGTTCTCAGGGGTCTCCTAATTATGCCTGATGAAACAGGCAGCAGCACTGTTAGTAACAGTAAGAGTGATTGTATATCAGCATTAGCATTAGGAGTGGTCAAATAAGTAACAGCACCTGCAGCATTAGCGGTGTTTTGTATAGTAGAACCGCTCCAAAACACGCAAGCCTGTGGACTGAGCCTGTTCTCTATGGCCCCCTGCAGGACGGGAGACTGATGGCAGGAGACCAGCTGGTGTCAGTCAACAAAGAGTCCCTTATTGGAGTGACGTACGAGGAGGCCAGGAGCATTATCACACGCACCAAACTCAGGTGCGCTGGAGCACAGCCTCTGCGTCCTCAGTACAAGCAGTGTTAGAAGATGAAAAAAGACCTAATAGATGCCGTGTGTGTGTGTGTAGACCAGACCCCACAGTGGAGATAGCCTTCATCAGAAGGAGGTCTTCATCAAGCTCCAGCAGTGGTCCACAGAGCCCTGTCTCCAACCAGGCCCCCCCCAGTGGAGCTGTGCCCCAGGCCAGGCCTCCGGCCCCCAGCACGCTGCCTTCTACGGCCCCCCTGCCCCCCCAGGCCCCCCCGGCCTCCTTGATCCCCAGGGTCACCGCCAACCTCAACCCTGACTGCCAGACTCTGCCTTCAGTCAACATCAGTCAGGTTGGACACACGAACGTATGTACGCGTGTGCACACACACACACACACACACACACACACACACACACACACACACACACATAAAACAGGCTCATGTTTAAATTGTGTTCATGCCTGCAGGTACGGGTGGTTCCTGTGAGAAAGGAGCAGACACCTATCCCCTCCCCACCTGAGAGTGCCACCGTCACAGACGCCAAAGCGGGTGAGAGATCTGGTGTGTGTGTGTGACCATGTCTCTCTCTGTCGGCCTGCTCTCTCGCTCAGCGCCCGCTAATCACCGCCTGTGCCCTGTTGTGTCTGTGCTAGGGGAAACACAACACATATCTGAACATCATGTTCCTACTGGTTTGACCTTTACATACGCCTACACATAGGCACAATCGAGCGTCCAAACAGGTTGGAAGCACACACAGACACACAAATGACAGATAGCAGTCAAATGAATGTGTGTCATTTTACCCTGTGGCCTTATCTGTCTCTGAACAGTTAGAAGCGTCACATCATAAAGTCAGTCACGCAAACACACACGCATGCACACACACTTACACACTCACATACCCGGCCGCTCTAATGACAGAGTAGCATCTCACGCAGCCATCCATCTCTGATCAGCAAATGTCTTTTGTTAAAACCCACACACGCACACACACACACACACACACACACACACACACACACACACACACACACACACACACACACACACACACACACACACACAGACACACACACACAGACACACACACACACACACACACACACACACACACACACACACACACACACACACACACACACACACACACACACAGACACAGTAGAGACACGGAAGGAAACAGCCCTGTGCTCTGAAGGGTTGGATGCTGATCAGGTTTGCTGGTAGCTGAGTGCGTCAGAAAGCCGATTGGGTGGAGCGAGAGACAGATGGCGAGTGGCGTGCTGCCTGGGGAGGACAAGTGGGAGATCTGTAGCAGGGAAGCTGTGGTCACATCCTTTCTGCCAGGCTCTCAAACAACCAGCCAGAGTGTCAGTCAGTCAGTCAGTAGCATGAGTGTTTGTCTGTGTACATACTCTGTGTATGTGTGTGCGTCTATGTGTTGCTCACTCATCTGCATGTTGACCTGTGTCTCCTTTCCCTGAAACCCCATCAGGAAGTCAGGAATCCTCACACAGGAAGTGCTCCAGCAGCCGCCTCAAACTGGAAAGACTGGAGCAGGTCAGCAGTGTGTGTGTGTGTGGGTGTGTGTGTGGCGTGTGTGTGTGGGGAGGTGGTGTGTGTGAATGGTGAATACTGTGGCTTGAAAACCTGTGTGCAAAGAAGGCAATTCTAGAAAATACCAGAAACATCAGCATGCTAGTTGGTATCAGTTGGTTCCCAGCATATTGGGACATTGTTTTACAAAGGTCATTGGGATGTAATGATGTAATGATGTCTCCACAGATCAACTGTTCAATAAGCTATTACGACTGGCCTAACATTTGTTCCAAGCTAATCAAATAGCTGTGTGTTCCCATTTTTGAGTATCTGTTCCTCTATTAGGGTGTGTTTTTGGATTATGGTGTGTGTTTGATTTATGGTATGTGTGTCTGTGTGTACGTATGTATGTGTGTGAGTGTCTCTGCCCACATGTAGCTGCCAAAGTCTTCTGCCTACATTCCCACGGCATTCTGTTCCAATCAATACACAGCATTCACATCCAGTCTCAGTCACGCTAGGGGTGGTAAATGTGTGTGTGTTTGTTGATGTGCCTCCACTGTGTGTGTGTGTGTGTTGATGTGCCTCCGCTGTGGGTGTGTGTGTGGGTGTGTGGACAGGCTCTGGATGCACTTGGCCTGAAGCCCACAGACGTGCAGAGTCAGATGCTGAAGGCCAGGCTACAGACAGACCCAGCTGGAACGGTGGCCCACGCTGGTAAGACTCCACCTCACTCCCTCCATGCTTCCATCTCTCCATCTCTCCGTTTTGCCATTCCTCCATTTCTCTGTCCCATCATCCTTCCATCCCGGCACCCCTCTATATTTCTGCATCTCTACCCGTTTTTTCAATCCATCTATATCTCTATCTATCCTGACACCATTTGCCAAAACGACCAGCCTCCTACTTGAATCTGTGCCCAAACATTCTTTAACTCTATTTGATATGTTCTCCTCGTGTGTGTTTGTGTGTTGGTATATATGTGTGTGTGTGTGTATGCAGACTTTGAGAGCCTCACCAGGGAGTTGTTTAATCTCCAGTGGGAGGAGTCAGGTACGGGGCCAGGATCAAGGTTCAATTCAGATGACCTATCCAGTCTACTGGAGTCACCTAGAAACCCGCAGGTAAGTCACAGGGCTCTACAGATCGGTGATCTTTTTTTTATTTCATTAATTTAAATCTAATTTAACCAGTCAAGGATACTTGATATCTTCTGTCTTGAGCACTGGACACGAGAGCAGTAGCAACATCTAATGTGATGCCCTCATGTGACAACAATATGTAGTGAGTCTAAGGATGGTTGTTATTTTGTGTAAGTGATGGCAGTATCAATCTGTTGATTTAGCAGGTTAATAACCTTTGATAGTTTTAGTTAAGTTGGTGCAGTTCTATGGGCATATGTGAAGGCCCCAGTTTCATTTACATTTAGTCGTTTAGCAGACGCTCTTATCCAGAGCGACTTACAGTAAGTACAGGGACATTCTCCCCGTTTCATTGCATATAATCTTTTGCTTTTTTTTATTTGGTTAAATATATTGGTTTTATAATGTGCTTTATGCTGCTAGTCATGCAGAAAGAGCAAACCTCTGTCTGTTTGTGTGTGTGTTTGTGCGTGTGTAAAGCCATCACTTTCAGATTCTGATGACCTGGAGGAGATGGAGAGACTGAGGAAAGACCACATTGAGGCCCTGAGGGAGATTAAGAGACTGCAGGTATACTGACTCTGGTCCACAGACCCTGCTGTAACTGGTCTCTGACTATTTACTATTTACTGTGTGTGTGTGTGTGTGTGTGTGTGTGTGTGTGTGTGTATGTGCCATGTGTCCCCAGGACCAGGTGGCTGAGTCACTAAAACTGAGACAGCAGATGCAGCAGGAGTTCACCAAGGTCCAACAGGTCAGTTACCTCTCCTTAAAGACGCAGTACTGCCTTTCAGACGGCCGCCTGGCCCAGTGTTGGTCAAGCTGCGAAATAGATGTGGTTTGGGGTGGAAAGTCTGGAAATTGTACATCCACTAGGAGGAGCTCTTCACACGCACACACACACTGATGTCCAACCCTGTGAATAGAAGAAGTTCTTAGCAATACACACCATTGCAAAGTGATATATTTTCAAAGATCAGTCCTATAGGAACACTTTACTATGCAGTCCAAGTACTGTCCTCTGAAACTATAGAGTGTGTTGAAAGCTCTGAGCAGCTCTGCGTTTGTGTATGTATGTGCACTCTGGTGTGTGTGTGTGTGTGGGGGGGAGGGAGGGAGGGAGAGGCATAGCTGATGTGTAGGCCTGCTCTGAGGGGTGAGAGGGCTCATGGTAAAAGTGAGGCTGCGGTTCCAAAATAGTTCTATGCTGTGTTGAGTCAGAATCACAGTCTAAATCTCTCCTCCGCTCCTCGTCCCCCTGCCTGAGTTGAAAGGAGAGTTACATAAACCACACACATCAATATCCAGGTACAGATGTAGACCACATTTGAACCACATGGCCTTGTGAGAAAGTGACTACACTGTTTTGACGTTTCATGTATGTATTTTGAGTATTGATGTACCTATGCACTTTTTGTAAAGCTCTCTCTTGTAAGTTGCTTTGGATAAAAGTGTCTGCTAAATGAATAAATGTAAATGTAAATGTATGGAATCTAAATCAGCACCGCATAAACTTTGAGGTCAGTTAAGAGCTCCACCACTAGTGGAAGCCTGGGCCTGCTGCATCAGCTGACATGCGTCTCTGACAGTTGGGTAAGATGCCGTCACCAGGTGTGGTATCCCATCCATCATGTGTCGTTAACATGTCCGCTGTGTCAGTCTCTCGTGTGAGCTGAGACCGTGAGGCGTGTCTGAGCGTGACAGACCCAGCCACACCCAGCAACAAGCAGCGCTGTCTGAAAAGCAGAAAATACCTGCTGGATTCTTAAGCTTCCATTGCTGTCAAAAGCAAAACAGAATTTAGCAAAGACTGTGGGACAAAGGGGAAGTCTCTTGTTAGGGCAATCATTTATCAACTGGCTGTTTGCACGGCATAAAGTCAGCCAAATGCTCCTTCAGGCTGAATCAGGTTTTTAAGAATCCCCATGTCAATTCCCATTATGACATTGAGCACTAGAAATACAATGTCATAAATGTATTTCGCAGAAGCTTTTGTCCAAAGCAACATACAGGTGGGGATCTGAACCTGGGATCTGAATCTTAACCTGCAGTCAAACGCTCTAACCACTGAGCTACACCTAGACAAGATGTCCCAAGAAAATCCTCCTCCTGAGCTTTGCAGCAAGTTATGAGTTTGTGCTCTCCACTATGTGCTCAATGCAGACTGACTCAGTAAGCCAGGAGTGATCAGCTCAGACACTAGAGCATGCTACAATGACTCAGCATGACCATGGGCCTTCACTCTTCCCTACTGCTGGGCCATGACCCTGATGAGCAGTGACAGAGCAGAAGGCTAAATCCAGACTTGAAGGGGCACACCAAAACATGGAGCTCATGGTTCAAGGTTACTCATTATTCAGTTACTAGTTTTGCTACTTAACTAGGTTTGGAGAAAGATAACGTTGCAGCCAAAACTCTTCAAATCAACATTCCTGTTCTTTGCGAAAGAAATGCTGAGGACATAATGCTGCCTACCCCACCACTTTCACACTGCACAGTCTTGGTTGTGCCCTTTAAAATTTCATGCAAGGTGAAACTAGTGATTAGATTCATTCTCAGATACAATGGTGAGTGTTTCTTTGTTCAGGTGTTCATCCGTTTGAATCCAGTGACAAAGATAAGTCATTTGGTCTTAGTCACTTCTCTGTCCTCCTCTCGTCTCCTTGTAGGATATGAAGGCTGGAGCAGAGGAGAGCCGTGCCCTGCGGAGCCGGGTCCACCTGGCGGAGGCAGCCCAGAAGCAGGCTCGGGGGATGGAGATGGACTATGAGGAGGTGGTCCATCTCTTGGAGGCTGAGATTGCCGAGCTGAAGGCCCAGAGAGGAGGACAGCCAGCCCAGTCCAAGGTCAAGGATACCTTCCCTCTCCTCTGGTCTCCGGGTGTTTCCTGGTCTTGGTAGAATCCACTCCAGGTTTTCCCTTCCCCAGCATAAGTAGGTCAATGTGTGCTGTATTTTATTCAGTAAAGGGTTGCTGAGCAAGTACTTTAATGTGATGTCATTGACATCAGACAAACAGTTTTTTAATTATGTATAAATATGACAAGCAACACTACAAGTCACTCCATCCGTATGACTTACTATCTGGCCCTTAGCTCATGCTGGACAGCTGCCAAGCCCGTTGGATTTGGCAACGTCTGAATCCTCCCCCTACCATCTCAAACTACCACCAATGATACTATTATCGAGTCATCAGATGCTGAAAGAAACAATTTAGCTTTAGAAGAATCAGGTGAACAAACTGTGACCTTTAACTTCTTTTAGGAACAGGAAGAGACAGAGGAGCTGAGAAAGCGAGTGGCTGTCCTGGAGTGTCAGCTACGGAAGAGCGAAGGGTCCAAAAAGGGCTTTGAGGTGTCCACCAATAAACTGCTCAAGTTTGTGGAGGTACGTAGCTTGCTGTAGTTCTAAACCTCATGCTGCTACACTAATTATCACTGACCAATAATGCAACAGATAAGGATGAGATGTTGCCATTAAAACAACCTCAGTAATATAATAGATATTTCATTGCTGAGTTGCTGTTGCAGTCTGTAACTTAGTTGAACCTCAGGAAGTAACAGTCTTCTCTCCTGACTCACACTCTCCTCCACTCAGGCTGCTCATGAGTTCCTCCAGGAGAACCAAGGGCCTGTGAAAAGCTACAGGTGAACACACACACACACACACACACACACACACACACACACACACCCTCTTATTCCTGTCCTGATTGTACCTTTATGGTAACTTTGATCTTTCTCTCTCAGAGAGAGTAATCGAAGGCACTGTGTTTGGGTCTTATGAAGTGAAGGATTCATTCACAAGGCTGCAGCTAATGGCCTGAGAGACATAGATACTTAAAGTGTTGCTTTTAGCAGCATGTATTTTCGAAGCTTACGTGAAGGCAGTGCTCCCAGGCCATCCTGCCTGCTTTCCCTGGACTGTAGAGGAACAGCGCGCCTCTTTTTGTCTCTCTCTCTCTCGCCGTTTCTCTCTCGCACACAGCTTCTTTCCCTCTATCTCTCATCATCTGTCTCACTCGCTCTCTCTCTCTCTCTCTCCGTCCGTCTGTCTCTTTCTCTCCCTCCATCCATTCGTTCATTTCTCTCTCCATCCGTCTGTCTCTGACAAACTCTGCATGTCTCTTACATTTACATTTAGTCATTTAGCAGACGCTCTTATCCAGAGCGACTTACAGTAAGTACAGGGACATTCTCCCCGAGGCAAGTAGGGTGAAGTGCCTTTCCCAAGGACACACCGTCAATTTGCACGTCCGGGAATCGAACCAACAACCTTCTGATTAATAGCCCGACTCCCTAACCGCTCAGCCATCTGACTCCCCAGCCATCTGACTCTTCTCGGATGGTAGTCATTCCATCTTGCTATAGTGTACTAATCAGTGTGTGCCAATCCTAAAAACCTCCTGTTGTTACCCTTTGTGTGTGTGTGTGTGGGTCTTGGTGTCCTTGTGTGTGTCTTGACCCACACGCTCAGTGGGAGTTCAGCCTGTGGGTCTATAATGAGGGACCCTGCAGACTGCACTGCCTATTAGCCAAGTCTTGCTCTGTCCCTCAGAACCTCCT
Organism: Osmerus mordax; assembly: GCF_038355195.1. Classification (NCBI taxonomy): domain Eukaryota; kingdom Metazoa; phylum Chordata; class Actinopteri; order Osmeriformes; family Osmeridae; genus Osmerus; species Osmerus mordax. Next base: position 11,215,261 of record NC_090059.1, on the reverse strand, counting down.
ACCCCTAGCACACACACATACACACACAGACAGACATTCATACACAAATACATATATACACACAAACTACCCTGACACAGCTAAAGCCCTGCATGATCCTTAATGAGGACAGGATTAAGGCTTGTTACTGTGACCCTTTTGCACTGGACTGGTTATGAAACCTCCAGCTTCCTCCTTATGACTGAGACACCAATTCGGGCTGTGGTTAAAGAAACAGGACCAGGGCACCTGTAGTTAAAAAGCATCTCGGAGCCCAGAGTCTGTCTGCTTGGGTAATGCAGCTGTTTCTGGGTCAGAGATGGGGAGATAGGATGTGTGACCTGGTGTGCAATTAGCCTCCTTTATGAAACACATGGTCAGTGCAACGGTAACACCTGTGCTACAGTCAGTTGTCAGAGTGGTTCTAAAGCGCATTATTCCGTTTCTTTGGGTATCCCTCACTGCCCATACCCCCCGGCTCGACCCCCCACCTAGAGCACACCCTCCCCCCAACCCACAGGACAGTGGGACACTAGAGTTGTTAAACCTGAATGTCTCCCATTCAAGATTTTCACTGTTCTGTCTGCCATTGTTTGGGTATGTGGGGCATCGTGGAACTAGGTTGACCACTTGATGAGTACAGCATGGTTGTGTGTGGCACGAAAGTGACGTCCACTCCATAATGTTCCTGGAAATACAGACCTACAGCACTCACACTCAGATAAAGGGAATTCATTACACATCCCGCTCATCACAGTTCCAGCACCATCTCCATCATTCATACTTAATATGGACCTTGACGTAGGAAGAAGATGGTTCTAACATACCGTCTCAATGCAATAATTGATTTGGGGTGTTAGACCCAGAGTTATCTTTAGGAGGTATGGAGAGGGTATGGGGCTTAGGGGTTAGGGGTCTAGGTCAGGGTTCCAGCTGGTTGAACATGTCTTGGCCTGTCCTCTCTCTGCAGCTCTGGGGACGTGAAGGCAGGGTCGTCTCAGGGCGCTCGCCACGTGAAGAAGTCTCCTTGGACGGCCGCCACGCTGGCGGTGGAGGCTAAAGAACTGACACGCACAGTTAGAGCTATTCTGGAGGTGGACTGTAAGTGAGCTATCCTCTTCTCCTCGCATGCCGGCATGTGTCGTCCCTTTCTGTAAACGCTCTGGCCCTGGTACTGCATGCACAGCCAACCAACCAATCAACCAACAGACCCACCAACCAACAGACCAACCAGCCAACCAGTTGAACAACAAGCCAACTGCCCAATAAAACGACCAACAAACCAACAGCTGTCCAGTAGTAGTTCTATTGGAGCTGTAGCAGGACTGTCCGTCTATCTGTAGACTGGGTTTGGATCTCTAAGTATGTGCAGCTGTCGCCTTTAGGGTTGCATCTGACCCCCCTCTCTCCACTTCGACCTGTAGACGCCTCAAGGTAGCTCTCTGTTCTGTAGGTGTATGCATCAATGTCCAAAAACACCTCTACCAGTACTAGACGCCATCATTGTTCTGTTGATCAGAAAGTGTCTAAACAGGAAGTCAGACTGAGCAGTAAGGACTCCATGGATGATCTGCAGTTGAAGTTCAGCGTTTAACCTTTAACCCCTATAGGGTCTACTCTTACCTCCTGACCTCTCAGAAGTCTCAGCTAACCCTAACCACTTTGGCCCAAATACAACAAAGTCATGTATTGTCATTAGTCAAGTCAGTGGAGAGCTGCTCTCTGACCTCATTGATCAGTGGAGTGTCCCTAGCTGCCTATTAGTCAATGGAACGTCCTTGACTGCCCTAATTGGTCAGTGGATTGACCCTGTATCTCCCTAGTCCTGGTGATTCACAGCCGAAGATTTAAAAGGAAAATTATTTTGTATAGTTAGTTGGATCGTTGATCTTTAAGACTACAAGCCTGTTATGTTTTGCCATTGCTTCAGTACAGTATATATAATATATTTTGTATATTATATTATGTTTACCGTATTTTTGTATGATGTAGTCTTTAATATCAAAGTGTTTAAATTTTAATAGCAATTGACACCAGGTGGGATTATAATGCCCTGTAAGAAGCAATTTAGCTTATCAGAGTGTAATGCGTTAAGAAAGTAGGTCAATCTTATATCAGGCTTTCTAAAGTGTGTGTGTGTGTGTGTTTGCACTGAGTGTAATCTCTCTATAGTCAGTGTTGCCTAGATACGGTGTTCTACTTACAGAAAATCATTTTACCTGAGCTGTTTCCCAGATGCTTGGTTTTCTTTGTTGATGTGCATGATTGCACATATGTGCACGCTCACACATATTATAATACAGACAGATACACACAAACACACACACATTCATATACACACACGTACACACGTACACACACACACACTGCAGGGTATATGGAGATGGTGGTGTGTAACGTCACCCTGAGCATGTCAACAGTTGTAATAATATCATAAACATAACATGGTACATACAAACACAATGCCATACTTTAACAACACAATCTACATTATTATAACCAGATGCATAGTCACAACCTTGTACACCCAACACACAACCCAAACATGGGTCAAAATGTATTGTCTCCTATGTGTTTAATAGTGAAGCTCTGCTACAGATAGGGAGGCTTAGGGTTCAGATATGAGCCAGACATTTAGCTTTGCTTCAAAAGAGCATGTTGCATTTTTATACCAAGCTTCACAAAATAATCAGATTCTATAAGATACGAAATTTGCCTTAATCAGATCAACTCGAAGCAGTTTCATGTGTAGTCAACAATAATCAACACATCATATTATCAATAAATATTATATCAATACGACCAACACATAACCAATCTTTAGATTAGTTACAGAAATCCATAAGATGTACATTTTATTGATTGACGATCTTGTTGTTCGTCTAAACATTTGTTGTAAGAGCTAAAAAAGAGCATAATGAAACAAAGTGCATATCTGGCCATGACTGTGAGTGTGTCCATTTGACTGTGTGTGGATACACATCTATTGTGTTCAGGTTCATGGTATTGAAACTTTTGCTCTGTGTTCTAAATGAACCAATCCAGAGTTGTATAGAATGCTAATAAAATCCTCCCTCTACAGTGGCCTAAACTCTATGTGCTCTTCCTCTGCTGAACAAGAACACTCCTGGCATCACTCTGCAGGGTTCTCTATCCTGATCTTCTCTTCATACAGAGACAGACAGAGAGAAAGAGACAGAGAGAGATTGAGAGAGAGGAAATGTAAATTGAGAGACTGTGTGTGTGTGTGTGTGTAAATGCAGTATATACAGTAGGTTCCAAAATGACTGGCTCCCCTTGGCAAAGATGAGTAAAAAAATGAGAACAATCCGACCTTCAATTGAAGTAGTAGTGAAAAAAGTCTGTGATCAAGATTTTTCTTTTTATTGAAACCATGTGTGCCACAATTGTTGGCACCCCTACATTTAATGCTTTGTACAACCTCCCTTTGCCAATAAAACAGCATTAAGTCAGCATGAAGGTTGTTGAATACAGACCAAGAAATCTGAGGCGCAACACTTTTTACTCATCTTTGCCAAGGGGTTGCAGTCATTTTGGAGCCTACTGTATACCCACGCTGAATGTAACATTATAACATGTCTTTCAGACCAAGCAGCATGTGAGGACACATCTGTCTGTGTGTTTTAGCTTGCAGTATAATGTCGCAGGGTGTGCATGTCTTCGTGTTTCGTAGGACTGTAGGACAGTATGAAGGGGCTCAGTCATACAGCTGGAGTGGGTTGGTGTGGGTGTCCTCCACGTGAGGGATGGATTTCTGGAGGCTCTTGGGGGCTGGGGGGGGGGGGGGTAGATGAAGAGGGACAGAATTTAGATACACACACACACACACAGACATGTGCATGACAGTCAGTGATCTGGTGTCCCTTGACCTGGTCAGAAATACAATCCAACAACATGCTGTAACAACATAGGTCAATATATAACTGTTCTTAAGTCTGTCCATATCCTTTCCAGGTCTGATATAACCACGTGGGGTTTAATATAATACAGTTCTTTCATACTGTAAATAGAGTTCTACTTGGGTTGTCTTAATTGTTAGCCGGTCCAAATCTCCCCTGTGCTGATTGTCTCTATGGATACGAGCCTCTGCTAAATGAATACATTATTATTACAATGGCACAGTATTTATCATCAAGGTTTATTTAAAGAAAAGAGAGTATTGAGCATAACCCTCTTCAGCGCTTCATGGTGTTACATCACTATGGTAACATGGTACAGGATTACCAGTGTCCAGGTTCGTGTCGGCAGTACTGTAGGTGCTCTAACCCACTAGTTTCCCAGGAGAAACACACACTTTCATGAACAACAAAAGGTCTCTTCTTGTCCTTTACCAAATATTGAGTTGACCAAATTTGATTGTTCAAACTGACAGTTAGCCCACTGCTTTTTCATGTAGCTTCCCTGCAGCGTTCAACCAATAAACATCACATCAACTAGTTCACATTGGATTGGGTGAACTGTGTATGTACAGTCCTGTTGTTCTCATTACATCTAACGAACCCTGCTGACCTCAATAGATTGGATTAAGGTTTCACTGAGTGTTGACAGATTGCCACACACGGATGCACAACAAGGATCTTCCATCAATAATTTCCTTTGCCCTTCTTCTTCCCCCTCCCCCTCCTTCATCGCTTCCTCTCCTCCTCCCCTTCTGTGTCTCTGTGATGTCATAGTGTCTTAAGCAGCTTTCATGCCTCATTTCTCAGTACCACCAGACTCAAGCCTATTGGCCCAGAACAAAGCATTGATTGAGCCCCGTGGTTCACGTGGCTGAACCCCCCTCACAGAGCCCCCTGAGGCCAGGTACAGGCCCCCTCTCAGGGGATGAGGGTCCACACTCCCCTGGTCCTCTCTTGACTTCCTGCATCATACTGTATGCTGGGTGGCATCCCAGATTGTCCCGGCATGTTTCTTATCTAGCAAGCTGAGGAGACACCCTCTCATTCCTTCCAAATGTGTCTCATTCATCATGTGTAGTCAGGAAGGGAAAGTGCCTGAGCATCCAAGCTATATTTTATTCTCTTCACTCTTTAGCAAACCATCAGTCAGCCAGTTGCTGCTCTGCTGTTGGCTGTTCATCAAAGTTTTACAGACATGTTTTAGAAGAGCTGACACGCAATCACTTGTCATTCTGGCCTCCCTTGTCAACATTTCTTTGAGGATTTTCAGTTCAAGTTCAAGTATTCTATTGTCAGATGCACAGAACAACACAGGGTCAGACTGGGCACTGAAATTCTTTGGACAAGACAACGCAAAGCAACCTGGCATAACATAACATATAAGTACTCAAAACATAGGTAACACCTATGATAAGCTAACATATAATATAATAAACCTCCTAAATATACAAAATAATAAACAATAAAGTATACTAAACCTATAATACACATAATATCCTATACTAACCTTATAACCTATACTGACCTAGAGACAAGAAGGGTACAATTAGTGCAATATTGCTGATAGTGCAACCAGTAGCTGAACGTGCAACCAGTAGCTGAAGAGACAGTGTGTAAAGTGACTAGTGTGAGTGTCGACAGTGTATCGATGTCCATATCAATGTTCATTCAGAAGCTTGATGGCCCTTGGAAAGAAACTGTAGTCCAGTCTGCGTGTGTGAGACTGAATGCTTCGGTATTGCCTGCCAGAAGGCAACGGGGTAAAAAGACTGAAAGATGGGTGGTAACAGTCTCCTAGAATCCTGCGAGCTTTCTTAAGGCATCGTGTGTGGTAGGTGTCCTGTAGGGCAGGGAGCTTCCTGCCGATGATGAACTCAGCAGACCGGACCACACTACATAGAACCTTGCGGTCCCTGTCTGTGCAGCTCCCATACCACACTGGGATGCTTTGACCACCTTGTCCGTGTGAGCAGACCAGGTGAGATGTATTGGTGATCAGTGTGAATGAGGTGCAGTCACCAATTCTTACCACCTGTGGCCTCTCCGTCAGGAAGTTGAAGATCCAGGAAGTTGAAGATCCAAGGATGTGAAACCCAATCTGAAATCTCCACACAATGCACCCTCGTACTATTGATCCAAACTCAAGGATCTCTCTCTGTGAGATCATGTTGCTTTGTCACAAAGGTGAGAACTCTATGTCGAGTTTTCAGAGACAGTCTTCTTGACATAGAACTGCAATACCCAGGTCCGGCTTGACAGACACACTCCGAAAAGCTGCATTCTCAGATCTCACAGCATAGACAAAATGACAGCACAGCAGTATGAGTTACCTTCTGTACCTTCTGTACATTAACAGGAGCACCGGCTGATATAATCACATGCGTTTACATGATATGTATTCCAGAGTATGTGAGGGGTCCCCCCCACCCCCTCTATTTGTCATACATTTGCATCCGCCAAACAGAAGCTGTCCTTCTAGTATGTCTGTTTCTACATCTGTGGACAAATCCTTTAGCCTCATCACCTGTCAGCAGAAGCGGGCAGAGTTACACACCACACAACGGTTCCTTTTCTTCTCAAGAGTTTAAAGCTGGGCTCAGATTTCGCCTTGGTAGCCCTTCAGGGCATCTTATGAATTTCACACACTGTCTTTGTCAAAGTATAGGGTTCTAACAAGAGGATATAAAGTAGCCTCTAATGGAGATCAGTGCCTCTTTTTATTCACGCTGACAAAACAAGGTCAAGAGACATGATACGGGCGTGGAGTTTTTTCTGTCAACCAGGGAGCCTGTCCTGTTGTTATGGGTGTGACGGCCACCTCTGAATAACCATCAGCCCTTCAAACTCACACCTTCATACACTGCCCTTCTGCAGCATCGCATATCCAGACTTTTAGCAGAATAGCTAATGAAAACGGGTCGTTTCTTGAGATGGTCATTTGTGATCGTACTATGAGTCAAAACACCCTAGATTGAGCCTGGTGAAGTGGCAAGTCAGGTTGGAAGCACACTGTGAAGCTAAACTGATGCAGGTCTCCTGTCACCAGACCTCCAGTAGTAGTGTGTGGATCAGGCCAGCTGACTGTGTCCTCCTCCATGTTCTCTCCTCAGGTCTGCCGTATGGATGGGAGGAAGCCTACACTGCAGATGGAGTCAAATACTTCATCAAGTAAGACACCACTCCCAGGGGAAGATCTGGGATTGAAATTGTCTTGGGACAAGGATTTGGACTAGAGTACTTTCACTGGATTAATCTGGATATTTTGATTCAATGAAATGATCAGATTATAACAATGGGAGATAAATAGCTGCCCTTGTGTAATTAATCATGATATATCCTTTACATTTAGTCATTTAGCAGGATCATTGTGTGAAGTGCCATTTAAATGTTATCATGCATTCCACCCACACCCCCTCGACAGCTTAGCATCCAACCCATTGGTTAAAAAAAGTTTCCAAAGCACTCACACCCTTTGTAAGACCTGAGAGGAGGATTACACCACCTCCACTTAGCATCAACATCCACTCTAGGCAGAGTGCCCCGTGGTCGATAAAAGATGTTGGAAACTAAGTGCTTCTGGTACTGACTGCAGTGTTAAGTATTGTGATGATGTGTTCTTGGAGTGAATTACTGGGCTCAAACTAGTCTAAATAGATGGAGCTTTCCAATAGCCTCCACAGTTTGGCACCATAGCCCTGGATACAAAATAGACCAGCTAGACCAGTTAGACCAGCTAGACCAGGCCATTCTCCAGACCAGCTAGACCAGGCCATTCTCCAGACCAGCTAGACCAGGCCATTCTCCCTAGAATTATTCAGGCTACAAAAAATCGTGAAACTAATTGATTCATCCTGCTTTGTGTTTGATTATAGTCATGTGACCCAGACAACGTCGTGGACCCACCCTGTGACCAGTGCAGTGGGCGGAGCTGACAGAGAACCAGGGGGGCATGTAGTGGACACACCAATAGAAACGGAGACATAAGGTGGTGTATTAGCCTAATCTGACATCAAACATCACGCTGCGAGAAGACTGACAGGTCTTGAACATTCTGACAGAAGTATGTTAGAAAGATGAGGAGGCAGAGAAGGGTTGTGGAGGAGGAGGCTTTTCATGAAGACCAACCCTGTAGGTCTGATTGAACAGTAGACCAGGATACACAGAACACACCTGTCCAGATAACATGCATGCCATTCTCCTCTCCCCTCAGTTCCTCACCGCAATAACTCAAACAAAGCTCCAGTGCTCGCTTTGGCCTCTGAAGTCACGGACCTCAGAACAATGTTTGTGTTTGTCTCCAGAGCAGGGCAGCTGGGTCTGAGAATGGCAACAAAATCCTTTGCTGGTACCTTTGTTTGCTACTGTGAAACTGCATCTTTTAACAATGTTTCCCAACTCTGATTGGGCGTCTCTCAGTCAGAGCAGAGCTGGGCTGGCTGCTGGAGAGCTGAGACAAACCTGCTTTGTGTTTCCCACCCCCTCCCTTAGCTACAAGCCCTTGAAGGACAATTAACAACAATACATGACAGATTTCACAGGATAGTTTAACCCTACGGTTAGTAAGATAATGTGTAACAGTAATGTGTAATACAAAGTAGTAAAATAACAAAATAGGCATATTATTCAAATGTGCAGGAACAGATTTGTGTTGATATGGAATAAGGCTGAGGAAAGCAAACTCCCTCTCTCAAGAAACTACTGGAGACTTCCAGTATCGTTACCCCAGTAAGCACCTTACCTTTCAGCTCTCAGTGTTCTTGAAGTATATGATAACTTTTCTGTAACATGCCTGGTTTGGTTTCTGGTCAACACTCCAGTGTTCTACTGTACTATATACTGTATACCCTTGCTAGCCTGTACCCTGCCTCATGGCCTAGCTGCCTCTCCTCCTGGCCTGTACCCTGCCTCATGGCCTAGCTGCCTCTCCTCCTGGCCTGTACCCTGCCTCATGGCCTAGCTACCTCTCCTCCTGGCCTGTACCCTGCCTCATGGACTAGCTACCTCTCCTCCTGGCCTGTACCCTGCCTCATGGACTAGCTACCTCTCCTCCTGGCCTGTACCCTGCCTCATAGTCTAGCTGCCTCTCCTCCTGGCCTGTACCCTGCCTCATAGCCTAGCTACCTCTCCTCCTGGCCTGTACCCTGCCTCATGGCCTAGCTACCTCTCCTCCTGGCCTGTACCCTGCCTCATGGACTAGCTACCTCTCCTCCTGGCCTGTACCCTGCCTCATGGACTAGCTACCTCTCCTCCTGGCCTGTACCCTGCCTCATAGTCTAGCTGCCTCTCCTCCTGGCCTGTACCCTGCCTCATAGCCTAGCTGCCTCTCCTCCTGGCCTAGCTGGTATGTAGATTTTAATCATTAAGCAGATGCTTTTATCCAAAGCAACTTACAAATACCTGCCTCAACAATCATAGCAGTTCATGGATGTTAATCTGTAAGGGACCTTTCTTTCCCATTTATCTTGGAGTTAAAAGCAATCAACGTGGGTTATTCATGTTATTGAAGATAACCAAATAAAACGTTTCCTGGGGCTGGTGTGTACATTGGAAAAAATGTAATGTGTGTCTGTGTATGTGTGCTCCCAATAAGGCTGAATGTTATTTATAGCATATGTGTGTGGCCTATGCGTACAGTTCAAGCCAACAGCCACCCTGCCTACAGCTGAACGTATTGATTTTCCCTCTGTAGCAAGTGTGGTTAAATATATCTCCTTCTGTTGGAAACACTAACTGCATCATGCAGACACACCACCATGTCAACACACCAATGGATAAACAGACATACCTTTAAGACTGTCAAGAGCTGTATGGGTGTGTGGTTAAAAAGTTGCATTACATTTCTCCTGCCTTTCCTAGTCTAGGCTGTTCAAGCTCACCTTCCTGCTCGAGCTGCTCTCCAACCTCACACATCAGGTTTTGCTTAACGGAAGAATCCACTTAAACACCACTGCTGTACGTGCTTGTGTGGGTTTGTGAAAAAGAAAATGGCTAAATACTGTATATCTGCAAACAAACTTGCTTGCTCAGATGTTAATGTACTCTATCACAGGTAGATGAAATGTTGGTCCGTCACTACCAGGCCAGTCAGTCACTGTCTGCCTACATTACAGTCTATCAGACTGGTTGGATGAGGGTGAACTGAATTCAGAGCAGGATAAAGATCACACACAACACACCTGCTAATTTAGGTCAGCCGCACTCATGTTGATCACATACTAAGCCTCTTATTGACAACATAGAAGGAAAACACTCACTTCACATCAATGAGGGTATTTGGAGTTTGGAGGAGAAGAGTGAAGATCTTATTGTCTGACCAGTTTATTTACATTTTATGGAGGACTGCGGGCCTTCTAGTCTTGAGGCAATGTCTACCTAGGTCTGTGTTGAGAAGTCATGAACAAGAGACCAGGAGCCTTGTGACAAGTCAACCTGTAGGAGATTTGTTGCTGCTAAAATGTGGAACTGGAAATGCATACTGTATTACATTGAGACGTCAGGAGAAAACAGCTAGTAATGTATGCGGTACAGGCTGGCATCGCCCACTCACTGATCCCAGTATTCTATCCAGAGGAGCATGATTGAGGGAGCACTGTCCTACTTTTCACAGTAAAGGTCGTCACAACACCGCTGTGCTTTAGCAACCGCTGTTGCCAAGGAAGTTTTACTCAGAGGCAGATAGGGCTTACAGAGATAGCAGATGAGTTCTAGCAGCAGGTTTTAAAAAATTGTATTATTACTTTTACAAACGTCATCAGTAGCACTAGTACTCACACATTTAAACGGTACTCACATCAGAATGGTGTAAAATCTGACTGACTGTCTCTAACAACACTGGTGCAGGACACAGATATACTACTGTAGTATTGTCTCACCGTCGTACCACTGACTAGGCTACCAGTATTAAAATAAATATCTATTGACTATACAAACACAGTTGTGGTACTTGAGTACAAAACTATCAGCTGGTTAATAATGCTACATTGTGATCACACTTGGGTATGTTACAAACAGATACAAAAAATGTTTTTGTCTGAATTTAAAAGCATTAAGTACACCATACAATAAAAGCATTAAAATGTGTATAACAGCTATCAATGCCGGTGCCTTCAGCCACAAACTCAATTTTGCCAAGATCGAGCTCTTGAGCACTTAGAGGGCTTAACCAGCTTATTTTGAGCAAGGGGGCACACGAGGTACTTTCTCTCCTTTTATGATCGAGATGTTTTTTCTCCTTGGCCTGAGCACATGAGGTTCAATGTGACAACTCCAGAAGCTGGGGGAGAGGGAGCAAGCAGGATTTCACGGTCCGCAATTGGATAAAAGTAGGTCAACCCAACCCACTCACGTGACCAACCAGCTTTTTGCGCGCTGAAAGCGCCCTACTGCTCGCTTGGCCGCCGTGACACGGCAGTTAAGCAAAGCCTTAACGCGCACTGCAGAACGTGAGCCATATTATGAGAAGGCTGAGTTGTTTTATTTGTGTGCTAAAAATCAAATACATTCAACGGTGATTTAAACACGAGCTATGAGACTGTATGATTATAAAGTGAATAATCTAATGCATATTACTTTTTAATCAAAGGTAATGGATAAGCTTAACAGACACACCTTTTCACTACACTGCACGTCCTTGGGGCCTGAGCCATACATCTGCTGCATTTCAACTGCATTCCATGCCCGGTTCTGGAGATAATCAAGCCACAGACGTACACACACAGACACACATGACTATACAAAGACAGACAGATTGCTGGAATTATAGTTGGATATTGGAAGAGCAGTACTCAACAATGCAGATTTTACATAACCGACAAGACCATTTCTAACGAAATTATGTGGACTTAAATCTCATAAATTCTCTCTCTGTCTGTCTCTCTCTCACACACACACACACACACACACACACACACACACACACACACACACACACACACACACACACACACACACACACACACACACACACACACACACACACACACACACACACACACACACACACACACACACACAGTAGGCTACACACAAGCGTGCACACAGTGTGTTGACCTGCCTCTCAAGGTTTGACGTCACAAACCTCCGTTCTCACACATGGACTCGGTGAACCGGGCTCTCTGTCTTCTGCAGTACTAGTTTAGAATCGCCAGTGGCACTGAAGCCAGCTTTGCACGCGATCAGAACACAGTGGTCGGTACAGACGAAACTTTACAGCTGCGCTCGACTTAGTTTCCACTGTTTCTACTTGTATGCAATACATATTTGTTTATCATATCAATCGAACGGTTCAAAGCTGCGGGTTTGGTGACTTTTGACGGTCGAAGACGCGACAGAGAAAATGTCAAGACAGCTCCCGGGAAATCCAAGTTTTCTGCCTTCGTCGACCCAAGGCGTTCTCAAGTCTCTGCTAGAAAACCCGATGAAGCTGCCTCTTCAGAATGAAGGTAAATAAAAGAAATGCTGGTTGTCTTTGCGAATATATTGAGCACCCCCAACTGCTAGAATATATATATATACATATTTGTATCTTACTTTTATTATGTTACATTCACATTATTGACCACCTTGACTTGATTAAATCCACGGATCTGATCAACTGAGAGACACCTTATACATTTTACTGAGACAGGGCTGATTTGACAGATTTGTAAATAATGCTTGCGCGCTCAGTTTTCGAGGGTGCCTCTAAAACTTATTATATCAGGACTTCTTCCCACTCTCCCCCCTACTCTCCAATGTCTTCCTTCCCTCCACTCAAGGTTGCAGAAAAAGGTTATGAATATTTCAGTTGAACTTCTCCATATTAGTAGTTGGGCTTATGTATTCTAAAGGGATAACCTACAGCCAGTTAAGATGCGAGTCTATAAATATCTTTTGATTAATGGTAGTTGACTTTATTTTCAACATTGACGTTAAGACTGTGAAGTTGGAACAATGTATGTATCCATGGGCCTTGATAGTAAATGTGGGTTTAAAGAATACCAAGATAATGTGTTATAACCATATTATAACTATAACAAAGTCATATTATGGAGACAGGTACAGATTTGTTTAAAGTCCAGAGCCAATTTTAAGTCAATAACACATAACATCATTCTCCATACTGTAGACTGAAACAACTAGTGCATGTCTAACCAGCAGCCATATGTGCTGAATGTGAGAAGTGGAGTGCAGTTTGTTGCTGTTGTGTGACACAGTCTTTCTCCTGCTTGGTGCTACAGGGTTTGGGAAAGAGAGGGAGAAGGAGAAGAGTCTGGAGGAGGAAAGGAGCGCACCGCAGTCTGCCTTCCTGGGTCCTACTCTGTGGGACAAGACGCTTCCCTATGATGGAGACAACTTCCAGTTGGAGTACATGGACCTGGAGGAGTTCCTGTCAGAGAACGGCATCCCTTCCAGTCCCGCCCACCACCACCACCAGCAGCAGCAGCAGCATCATCAGTCACAGCCCCAACACCAGACGCCAATAATGGCCCAAGCCCCGGCCACCTCGGTGATGGACCTTAGCAACCGAGCAACTACGTCGTCCGTACATACAAGCATGGTCCCCCAAAACTGCCTAAGAGGCTCCGCAACTGCAGGTAACACAAACACACACACACACCATAGACACGCACACATAAACATTCAGATTGCATCTGAACAGTGCTCTAGTCTGGTGTTGGTTGAGAGTTCACCCTTAGATTGCAATGCTAATGAGCTGGCTGATGAACTGTGTAGATCGAGGAATAGGTGTGAAATATAACACTACAACACATGTTATGAAGGTGTGTGTGTGTGTTGGGGGGGGGGGGGGTGCATGTGTGTGTGTGTGAGAGTGAAGTAGAGGCCTGCTCTTGAACGTGCTTCTGCATGAGGTCTGACCACAGGTCAGCCTGTGCTCTAGCTCTGCCCTCAGAGGAGTGAGCAGCCCTCACCAGCCCCTCTGTCAACACAGGCTTGGTGACCCTGCCGAGGCTCTGCATTCACTGGAAGAATCACTGTAATCCCGAGGAGGATATTATGGGATGTCTGTGTTTGTATTTCATTATCCGGGGAATGCTCGATATCCCTGTCCCTCCCTCCTTGTTCCCCTGGGCAACAGCTCAAAGAGAGGGAACACTTAGATGAACCAAGACAATACTGTTTAAGGTCCTAGGAAAATGTCAAATTCCACTCAAATTTCAATATCGAAACAGAACATTCTAAACATTTTAGATATGAACACGTGTGAAGCAGAACATAATAGATATTCTAGTGGGAAGTGGCACATTCCAAAAGACAATATCCACCAACCACATTCACAATGGACAATTTTTGTTCTGAATAAACATAGTCAAAAACAACATGTAATAATGTGTACAGAGTATTACTGGTATATGAGCAATATGATGCACTTGGCCATACTAAACACATAGGATAGGAACATAGCAGTGGCAACCAAGTGTGTTTATATGTGGAGGAAAAGGGTGTGTGTTTTGCTTTGGAGTTTCATTCCACGGAGCAGCTTGTCTCTCTCCAGTCTCTCCCTTCACCACCTGCTACCTTAGGAAACATGCCCTGCAAGTCCAGCACATTGACTGTACCCCTTGAGGAACATATAATACAGTCTGATCTAGTTACACACACACTCACACCCGCATGCTCAGCATACACTGCAGCGAGTCTTGCACGTGTCTCACACGGACATCAGCATGGGTCATGTGACATCAGCATGGGTCATGTTTGGGGCCAGATGACCAGCTCCCCCAGCTGAACTGCTGCCCACTGTCCTGCACATCTCTGCCACAGCTAAACTGATCCTCTCTTCTGACTCTCCTCTCTCCATCCCTCTAGCACTCAGCGCTAGAGGGATTGAGTGCACACACACACACACACACACACACACACACACACACACACACACACACACACACACACACACACACACTCACACACACACACACACTCACACACACACACACACACACACACACACACACACGCACACACACACACACACACACACACACACACACACACACACACACACACACACACACACACACACACACTTCCATCTCCCTATTTGTTAATCACCCACACAGCTTCTCTCCAATGTATCCATGTGATAAGTGCTGTTGTAATGTTGCTAATTGATTGATTGCGGATGCCAGACAGGCTGCTTCTCCAGTCACGCACTCTGTGTTCTGTCTTCTGAACAGCAGGACTCTCACATGTTTCCTCATAAAGAGACAATGAGTCAAAATGATTTACATTTACATTTATTCATTTAGCAGACGCTTTTATCCAAAGCGACTTCCAAGAGAGAGCTTTACAAAGATCATAACAACGAGATAGCCACAAAACATTGCGAGTAGCCAAAACATGAAGCACACATTGTGAACAACCAAAGTAAGTGCCAAAGGGAAGAACCATAAGAGCATGTAGTTATAAACAAGTTACAATTAAACAACATGAACTGCTATAAGTGCAAGTCTACCTGTGAAAAAAAAAGACAAGCAACAATAATAAAAAACAATATATCACAGCGAGTACAAACAATTTTAAATCAGTTACCACTAACCACAAGAGCAACAAGTCTATGAGCAAGAGTCATTGTGATCCTTGAGGGAACTAACATCGGGTCAAGCAAACCATTCATAAGTACCGTTGTACTCCCGGAACAAGTGTGTCTTGAGCCTTTTCTAGTGCGTCTTGAGCCTTTTCTGAAAATGATGAAAGTGTATTTTGATTTCCGGTGCGCGTCCTCTGAATAGATGAGCTGCTGTGCTGTTAAAGAAGCAGCGTGGGTGGATCGGTAGCACAGTCAGACGGACGTGTTGGAAATGCCGTGGGATTGTTGGCACCATGGCACCGTTGCTATAGAAGCAGGGTGTCCTGAAGCAGTGGTGCATCGTCAAGGGTTTTGGACCAGGGCCGTTCATAGCAGCTGCTCACTACCTTTCGAATGCCAATAGTACCTGTTGATGGGGCCAGGGGTACGGTTAGTGTCCGCGAGGGTTAGGGTTAGAGAGCGAGAGCGAGAGAGAAAGGGAAGGATGGGAGAGTGCCAGAGATGAAGAGAGGCATGTTGAGAGAGTGAGAGAGAGGGGGGGAAGAGAGGGATGGGGAGAGAGACAAAGATAAATGGAAGAATGGGAGATATTGACAGACATGAAGAACGGAATGGGAAGAGAGGGATGGGAGAGGAGAATGGAGAAAGAGAAATAGACGGATGAGGAGAGAAAGGTGGCGATAATATGTAACAATATATGGGAAAAGAAACTGATTATGATTGGGAGGTTGAAGAGATGGAAAGATCAAAAGAAATAGCAGTAATAAAGTGAAATGATTAGTGAATTGATTGAGGTGAATTTCAGGTTGGTTTGGGTAGGACCTCCAGTAGGGGAACATTTCAGGTTCTCATTAATATGAGATATGGTGGTTCTGCTCTGTCTGAGATCCCTGTGGTTCTCAATTAACTTACTTGAAAGTGGAGACCGTCAGTGTAGAATTGACAGTCAGTGTGTAATCACTAAAGGCTCAACGCTGGCAGGTGCACACTGCAGCTTTACGTTATTAGCTCTACCTTTGCTGCTCCCTGGTGGAGTAAATATGTCACGGCACACACTGTCCTCACTACCATCATTGACAATTACTTTAATGCTCAACTTCCATACTTTAACACTGTCTCAATTCAGACACTTCAAAATGTGTTTGTTTTATTATCATTAATAATGACCCATTCTTCTCCTTCTTCCAGCCATGTCCTCAGCCAGGAACACCCCCAGCCCCATTGACCCTGAGTCGATCGAGGTTGCTACGGGATACGAGCCTGACCCTGCGGACCTTGCACTGTCCAGTGTTCCCGGCCAGGAGATGTTTGACCCGAGGAAACGCAAGTTCTCTGCCGAGGAGCTGAAGCCCCAGCCCATGATCAAGAAGGCCCGCAAGATCTTCATGCCAAACGACATGAAGGTAATTTGGAACTGGTTAAACATAGTGAGATGTGTGTGTGTGTTTGCGTGTGTGTATGTGTGTGTGCGTGTACATGTGTGTGCGGAGCAGATTTGTAATTGTTTTTCAGTTTTTTTTGAAGCTGTTCATTTCTATGGCTCAAACTCATAGCTAATTGGCTGGAAACTGAAATCGCAGACAATCTAAAGACAGACAGACAAGGACACACACATACACACACATACAGCATTATAGGCTTTTAGAAAACCACCTGTCTTGTCATTCCCTATTCACACAAAAGACCTGTCAGCTATTTCAACTATGGAAACAAATGAGGACACCGTGTAGTAGTGGCTGTTCTCTATGGGCTATAAAATGGCATCCATAGCACTTCTTTAGAGAGAAGTGAGAAGCGCTTGGTGTTGGATAACCACCAAGGAGAAGGAAAACACCAGGGACCTCTATAAAAATGTATTCTACCTCAAATAAACATTGTCACAGTTTGGCTCTCAGTCATGCTGGAGGAATTACACAAAGTGTTTGTATAATTATAGGCACCCTTTAGCGAACTGTGCTTGAACTACGTACATGACAAACTCTGTAAAACTCATTTGTATTATGCTCGATGTGTACGTGGTCTGATGTTTGGTGACCGTTTGTTAACGGGTAACCCCAACAGTTCAAGCAAAAAAATAACATTTCCCTGTTTAACTTGGGGCCTCCTCTCTTCCTCTCTTGAGCAGGATGACAAGTATTGGGTTCGTCGCAGAAAGAACAACGTAGCGGCCAAGCGGTCACGTGACGCGCGCCGCCTGAAGGAGAACCAGATCGCCATCCGGGCCTGTTTCCTGGAGAAGGAGAACTCGGCCCTCCGACAGGAAGTGGCAGAACTGAGGAAAGAGCTGGGACGCACCAGGAACATCCTGGACAAGTACCAGGCCCAGCTCGGACCCCTGTAGGACACACACACACACTGACACAGAATGGCCCACTCCCGCATCTCATTGGTGGCCCTTTAGCCAACACTGTACTAGCCCTTTTCATTCTTGAGTGTGGAACACACCTCGTTATCCACCACAGAACTGCCCTGTACCAAGAGACTATGTTCATAAACACAGCTGTACCTCACAGCAGCCATTGTTTCCCTTAGAACTGTGTTTTTTTCTGTGACTCCTATTGGTCAGAATCTTCTGTTATTGTCCTATCCGAGAATACCAGGAAGACTGTACTTACTCTGTCACCCGATAGTCACCCTAATGTCACGTGATGCCAGGGTTATTGACAGTGTTACGAAGGTATAATGAAAGGCTGTTTCAATTTCAAGTTGAATTGGTTACTGTGCTAAACCGAATCGTCAAGAGTGCAAAGCAATAATTTCCAGACATCTGTGAAGTGGCTCTGCGGGCCCTGCCATCCTGCTGTCTGCATGGGGGACGCTGGACAGGGCTGTCAGGAGGGTTCCACAGAGAGCTGCTGTCTGCATGGGGGACGCTGGACAGGGCTGTCAGGAGGGTTCCACAGAGAGCTGCTGTCTGCATGGGGGACGCTGGACAGGGCTGTCAGGAGGGTTCCACAGAGAGCTGCTGTCTGCATGGGGGACGCTGGACAGGGCTGTCAGGAGGGTTCCACAGAGAGCTGCTGTCTGCATGGGGGACGCTGGACAGGGCTGTCAGGAGGGTTCCACAGAGAGCTGCTGTCTGCATGGGGGACGCTGGACAGGGCTGTCAGGAGGGTTCCACAGAGAGCTGCTGTCTGCATGGGGGACGCTGGACAGGGCTGTCAGGAGGGTTCCACAGAGAGCTGCTGTCTGCATGGGGGACGCTGGACAGGGCTGTCAGGAGGGTTCCACAGAGAGCTGCTGTCTGCATGGGGGACGCTGGACAGGGCTGTCAGGAGGGTTCCACAGAGAGCTGCTGTCTGCATGGGGGACGCTGGACAGGGCTGTCAGGAGGGTTCCACAGAGAGCTGCTGTCTGCATGGGGGACGCTGGACAGGGCTGTCAGGAGGGTTCCACAGAGAGCTGCTGTCTGCATGGGGGACGCTGGACAGGGCTGTCAGGAGGGTTCCACAGAGAGCTGCTGTCTGCATGGGGGACGCTGGACAGGGCTGTCAGGAGGGTTCCACAGAGAGCTGCTGTCTGCATGGGGGACGCTGGACAGGGCTGTCAGGAGGGTTCCACAGAGAGCTGCTGTCTGCATGGGGGACGCTGGACAGGGCTGTCAGGAGGGTTCCACAGAGAGCTGCTGTCTGCATGGGGGACGCTGGACAGGGCTGTCAGGAGGGTTCCACAGAGAGCTGCTGTCTGCATGGGGGACGCTGGACAGGGCTGTCAGGAGGGTTCCACAGAGAGCTGCTGTCTGCATGGGGGACGCTGGACAGGGCTGTCAGGAGGGTTCCACAGAGAGCTGCTGTCTGCATGGGGGACGCTGGACAGGGCTGTCAGGAGGGTTCCACAGAGAGCTGCTGTCTGCATGGGGGACGCTGGACAGGGCTGTCAGGAGGGTTCCACAGAGAGCTGCTGTCTGCATGGGGGACGCTGGACAGGGCTGTCAGGAGGGTTCCACAGAGAGCTGCTGTCTGCATGGGGGACGCTGGACAGGGCTGTCAGGAGGGTTCCACAGAGAGCTGCTGTCTGCATGGGGGACGCTGGACAGGGCTGTCAGGAGGGTTCCACAGAGAGCTGCTGTCTGCATGGGGGACGCTGGACAGGGCTGTCAGGAGGGTTCCACAGAGAGCTGCTGTCTGCATGGGGGACGCTGGACAGGGCTGTCAGGAGGGTTCCACAGAGAGCTGCTGTCTGCATGGGGGACGCTGGACAGGGCTGTCAGGAGGGTTCCACAGAGAGCTGCTGTCTGCATGGGGGACGCTGGACAGGGCTGTCAGGAGGGTTCCACAGAGAGCTGCTGTCTGCATGGGGGACGCTGGACAGGGCTGTCAGGAGGGTTCCACAGAGAGCTGCTGTCTGCATGGGGGACGCTGGACAGGGCTGTCAGGAGGGTTCCACAGAGAGCTGCTGTCTGCATGGGGGACGCTGGACAGGGCTGTCAGGAGGGTTCCACAGAGAGCTGCTGTCTGCATGGGGGACGCTGGACAGGGCTGTCAGGAGGGTTCCACAGAGAGCTGCTGTCTGCATGGGGGACGCTGGACAGGGCTGTCAGGAGGGTTCCACAGAGAGCTGCTGTCTGCATGGGGGACGCTGGACAGGGCTGTCAGGAGGGTTCCACAGAGAGCTGCTGTCTGCATGGGGGACGCTGGACAGGGCTGTCAGGAGGGTTCCACAGAGAGCTGCTGTCTGCATGGGGGACGCTGGACAGGGCTGTCAGGAGGGTTCCACAGAGAGCTGCTGTCTGCATGGGGGACGCTGGACAGGGCTGTCAGGAGGGTTCCACAGAGAGCTGCTGTCTGCATGGGGGACGCTGGACAGGGCTGTCAGGAGGGTTCCACAGAGAGCTGCTGTCTGCATGGGGGACGCTGGACAGGGCTGTCAGGAGGGTTCCACAGAGAGCTGCTGTCTGCATGGGGGACGCTGGACAGGGCTGTCAGGAGGGTTCCACAGAGAGCTGCTGTCTGCATGGGGGACGCTGGACAGGGCTGTCAGGAGGGTTCCACAGAGAGCTGCTGTCTGCATGGGGGACGCTGGACAGGGCTGTCAGGAGGGTTCCACAGAGAGCTGCTGTCTGCATGGGGGACGCTGGACAGGGCTGTCAGGAGGGTTCCACAGAGAGCTGCTGTCTGCATGGGGGACGCTGGACAGGGCTGTCAGGAGGGTTCCACAGAGAGCTGCTGTCTGCATGGGGGACGCTGGACAGGGCTGTCAGGAGGGTTCCACAGAGAGCTGCTGTCTGCATGGGGGACGCTGGACAGGGCTGTCAGGAGGGTTCCACAGAGAGCTGCTGTCTGCATGGGGGACGCTGGACAGGGCTGTCAGGAGGGTTCCACAGAGAGCTGCTGTCTGCATGGGGGACGCTGGACAGGGCTGTCAGGAGGGTTCCACAGAGAGCTGCTGTCTGCATGGGGGACGCTGGACAGGGCTGTCAGGAGGGTTCCACAGAGAGCTGCTGTCTGCATGGGGGACGCTGGACAGGGCTGTCAGGAGGGTTCCACAGAGAGCTGCTGTCTGCATGAGGGATACAGCCTCAGAGTTTGGTCTCCTAGCTGTCTCAGTGTTAATGTGATTCCACACCAGCCCTTACTGCTTCAGTATGTCATGACCATACACCCATGTTAACAATGGTAACTCTTAGGATTTTTACGTATTATTATTGCAACATTTGTGTAATTATTACTTCACTCGTTTCTGTACGTATAATCTGGCATGTTTATATATATTTTTTATTGTGTTCCAACACCCAAACTTTTAATATAATCCTCATGCGGTAGTTATGTGTACGGTTTCTCATGCATGACTTGCTTGTGTAGCACCGTGGTGAGTCTGCCCCCCTGAGATGAATGTAACAGGGCTGTAGTATATCAGGGCCAGGCTGCACAGTAACTGCTGCCTGGGAAAAAACACACCAAGGAGCGTGTAAGGACACCACCAGAGTGACAGTTCATGTGGATTCCCTGGGTGCCGGGGTGGGGTTGAAGTGACATCTCATGCTTCCTTCAGCGCTCTCTGTGCAAACAGCAGGAGGTGGAGGAGGGTGAGCTGAATGTAAAGGGATACATGGAGACATTACATTAATGTGTTTCAAGGCCTGATCATCTTCAGACGTGCTCTTGTTCACCCCCCCACCCCCCCCCTGCTCCAAGGTCAACCAGCATTCACCCCCCCCCCCTCGCATCATGGAGGAATAACTTATCACTTTATATCTCTTGACTAAAGACCAAAATATTACAGTATACAGAGGATATATTGATATATATATATACTAAAGGTTTTAATGTTTATACAAAGCTATTTTTGTTTGTACAGTGTTCTTTCCTACCTAGATGTTTCCTGTGTATTCTCTGTATTCTGAACCTTTTCCCAGGTGATGCGGCGCTCATGTCTGGGTTTTGCATGGGCATTACAAGAGACCTGGTCTCACATGGTCTCCAGACACCATGAAGCCAAACACAACCAAAGGGGATTCAGTCCCAGCCCCCCCCCCCCATGTCTGCAAAAATGTCTCCAAGATGAGATGTTGTGGCTGGTTTCTGCTGACGGGGGGGGGTTTTACACAGTTCTCTATTTCCTGCTGGGATGGATGTTGAGGTAGTTTCAGGGTTGTGCAGCATCAGATGCTGTGCTCTGGGAGGCCAGCACTGTCCACACGCTTCTCTCTATATGTTTATGAGGAATGTATTATCCCCAACTTCAACACTCTTCAACACATGTTTCCTTAGAGTTGTAACTTATGAGCGATTTTTCTACTTTCCCTTAAATGTTAGTCATCTGAGCTCTGCTCTACCGGACTGACATGTTGGTATTTGTGTTCTCTGATGTTTTCCTGGTCTTTGATTGTCTTTCATGATGAAAATAAAATATGTCAAATCAAATGGCCTGTCATGTTATCTTGTTGTTTTGGTACATTGTGTGTGTGTGTTTATTTATAGAAACTTTGAATACAAATGTGAACATATAATATAGATAAAATGTGTTATAATATTATGAAAAAACATTCCTAACATAAACTGAGAAAGCAAAATGTTCAATATTATTCATTGTTGAATCATCAAATGTATCTTTGATTCCCACATATTAATGCAACAAATGCTGCATCACATTTCTGATTAGTCATTAAGAAAGTCCCTTCACCTCTGATTGGTCATTGGGAGACTCACTCCAATTGTAATTGTAGGTCTTCACTGTAGTCCCTCCAACTCTGTAAAGTTATCAAGGAACATATAAAACATAAAGTATTAGAAACAGTACACATGCTACTTGTGAAAGTACATGTAAGACACTTTCAATAAAGTCGGACAACACTTCAGCTCTCAGTGAGGTTACAATCTGATCAGAGGAAAGTCATCTCCACTTTGATTGGTTATTGGAATAGTCATACCAACATTCGTCACAAGAGGGCATACAGTCCCCATGAGTGAAGTAAAACAGTCAGACAACAATCTTTACATTTATAATTGTACACAGTACTAATACAGATCAATACTTTATTGACTGTTCCTGCTCTTTACTGCACATGAAGATAGGTAGGAGTGTTCTGCAGCCAACCAGGTAAAAAGGAACATTAAAATGCTGTTGGGTGTGTTGCCGTATAGGTGTGATGAGGTTAATGCAGTACAGTTTGTTGTGTTCAGAGGCCCACAGTTGTGGTCAGCTTGGGGTGTTTTGTGTTAGTCTAGTGTGTGAAGTGTTATATAAATGCCATTTGTGAATGCAGAGAAGGAAGCAGATTGGGCTTGATTTTTAATCCAGGTCCATCAGACGGCAGCTTTGAAAAAGCTGTCTGTCACATGCACACAGTATGCAGACACACATAAGTGTCCTGTGTTTTCTTTTTGAGCAGTTCCAGGAAACAAGGCTTTTTTTTAAATAAAACGTTAAGTACAGGCGTCATATAAAAGATTGTGAAACCTATACAATGTTATAGAATAAAGTTATTTTCGTCCTAGAAGAACCTCCTATTACCTCACTCCCTGAAAAACTCTGACCATGGTTTAGTTCCTGGTAGAACCTAATTCGGTTCAATATTTTCGTCACCATCCTGGGTGATTAAATCAATGTACCTAGACTGTATGAGTGTTGTCCTGTGGCTTGTGGAAGGAAGCAGCTTGTGTTCTCAGCCTGCAGGCTGGAGGCTGGCAGAGCATTGCTGCCAGCATGTGACTCTCAGGAGAACCTGGGTCTTACTCCTCCTGCGGGTACTCCAGCTCCTCTGTCTGTACTCTGAGTGTTCTCTCTACTCCCTAGAATCTAGATTTGGTGGGTTCCTTGATTGGACAGATTGTTCTAGACATGGGTGACACTCTCTTTCTGAGCATGTCTGCTCCAGGACCAGCCTCTTAGTGAAACTCAGAGCATCACATGAATCTCTTTTCCCATAAAGCCAGTTGCATGGTTATCTCAAGCTGCGTTAGGGACCCTGAAGGGTTTCTGTGTATCCAGTCTCTCTGTCTCTGGGTGGTGTGCCATGCAGAACCCCCCAGGCTGATAGACGGATGTACTTATTACAGCGTCCATGTCAAACCAGAGCGGGACAACACACTATCTCTCTACCAGTTCCTATTTACATAACTGTAGAGCCAGCGTCAGCAGCAGGATGCATAATACAACCCCACGATTCACTGTGGCACTATCTTATAATCCCCCAAACATGAAATATATGGAAATATCTGTGCTATTCATATCGCAAAGGAGTCTGCTCTGTTGGTCATTGGTTGGGCGCTGAGCTGGCCCATGTTTTTATTTAAGAGGATTAGGGCATGGACTCAGAGGCACGATTCTCCACAGATGAGAGCCATCTCCAGAAAATACAGTGTTCTCCAGAGACGCTGGTGGCAGGGAGACTGTAGCACTCTGAAAAAAAGGATTCTTTGACTCTTTGAAAAACCATGCGAGAACTGTTTTTGGTTAGATCCTTTTATTTAGTGGGACCAAGATGGGTTCTTGAATGTTTTTTTTTAGGGATACCCTACACAGGGACCACAGGAGAGGTCTTCTCCTTAGATGGACTGTATAGATCACCTTTTCAAGATCTTAGAATCAGAAGGCTGCTTGGTATAGCTTTTGAGATATTTAGTATCAAAGTTTCCACATCATGTCAATAACACATCATAAATTATAATATTTCACAGCTGTGGAAGGAATTATATGTATAAATCATATTCATTTCAGGATTATTTTATTTTATGAAAACTTCTAATTCTAATGTTGCACAACAATATTTGACATTCCATCTTTAGAGTTCTGATGTTCAATGGACAGTGAAAGACCTTTAATCACAGTTGGTGTTGGAAATAGTAGTAGTGTCTTTCTCCAGTGACAGTGAGTGGGATTGTGGGTACTGTACTTCTTTAATTATATCTGTTCCTTGTCCACCTTACTTGAAGAACGTCCATCTTCATCTGACTTCATCTGTCCTGCGCAGATCTGGCTCTGGCCTGAAGATCTGTCTTCCAATGGGTGTCATCATCCATTCAGGACACTGCCTCACCCTGTCCCATGGTCCGATGTGACCTTTAGGTGTCAAAGCCATTAGTTTGGGATCGAATTTGGTGAGTTGTGGCCGGGAGTGCTGTAGCATGGTCTGGTCTGGCCTGGTCAGTGGGCAGCCTGGCCAGCTCCTCTGGCACGTTCCTCCTCACAGCTGTAAGCAACGAGGGGAACAGTAAACCCCATCAGATCTGGAGCCGGGCCACCGTGAAGCTGCTGCAATCTGTAATCCTGCCATCGGACTGCAGAGGAGCTGGGGAGGGGACAGCAGAGGGTTACACACTCACTGCACACGCTTTGCTGCTGAACAACCATCCCTTCAGATCATTCGAAACCTCTTATCTCCTGGAGAACATCCATCACCAATCATCATCACGTCTTGAGACTTGGCATTTGTCGAATTCTGTCTTTAACAGCTAAATCAGTCAGCCAAGACCAGGGTCAAGCTTCTGTTCGTTCCAAACCGTGTTTCATACAACCACG